>NW_015552533.1:440090-445821 GCF_001515605.1 Sinocyclocheilus anshuiensis
TATAGAATACAGTCCAGTCACAGTTGGTTTATATAAGAAAGTGTGAAGATGAATCCACAACCCCTTGTAGCGAAAACAAGGTTACACCATTTCATATCCTATAATCATACCTTCAATTAACTTCTAATACTAAAACACATTTTTTAGTGTATGATCAGACCTACTAGGAAAGAAAACTGGACACTATAGATCTATTGGATATTTAACTGAATCTCTGTCATCAACACCTTTTTTCATCCTTTGATGAAAATGTTTCAATGCAAGTCATTAATTAAGTAGACAATGATGTGTACAAGTGACTTGAAAATGAACAAAATATCTCAGAGTTTGACCAAAAGTTTCAAAGGTGTTGCTTTTGTGGATTAAGGTATTAGCAGCATACTGTATATCACAAAACTCTGACAGAGAAAAAAATCGGCAAGACTGGCGTGAATTCGGGGAGCATCGTGTTCCCAGTGAATTATCATTTTAATGTACCATTCAGAGCAAACAGCCCATTCCTCAAATAGGTTGTGGAACCTCACAAGATGATTTCATCACGAGAGAGAGAGAGAGATAGGCGGAGAGAAAATGAGCAAGAAATCATTTAGACAGATTGATGATGATGAAAGAGGAGCAGATCTCTCTAATTGTAATATGTGGGTGTTATCACATCCCAAGAAACATGTCCTGCTGTTTTAATGGTTTGGACCAGAGTTCAGGAAACAAAAGGAATCTTTGGGTTAAGCTTCTGTACAATGGTTGCCAATAATAGAGAAACTCATTCGAGGGCTGCTCATTATCAGTTTCTTGTACAGCACTATAAATCACACACCTTAAAGCCCATTAATTTGGCTATTTCTGCCAAATATGAGGGCATGTTTTATGGTTGGGCATCAAACTGGTCTGCAGGTATTTACAGAAGAACACAAAGCCGTGATTTTAATGTGCACAAAATGAGTCTGTTTATTAAACAGCTGATTTAATCGATGAGCTGTTGATATCTGTGAAATTATTTGTTGGTTTTCATCAAGCGAATCATGTAGCCTCCAAAATTGAAAATGTTATTGATTTACTATGGTTTGAAAATGGACTGTCTAATAAATATCACACTCTTCTATTTTAGAAAAACACTGTAAGTAATGAAAGTACACAGATTCAATTATTAAACCATTTACATGAAAAAGGGTTAGTTAATGCTTAGCTTCAAGGTATATGCACAATCTAACAATTTCAGGTGGGATTTTCACTTAAGAAATTACAAGAAGCAGCATTATCTCTCGTTTTCAAAAAAGTCATCACACATTCATTTTCAGAAAAGGAGAATGCAGGGGTTTTCATTCAAATATTATATATGCCCTTACAGGATGAGGCTAATGACCCAGCTCAGAAGTGACTTAACCAATCGTTTCCTCTGCCTTCATCTTTCAGTCCAGTCCCTGTGACATTCATTAGGGTCTTTGTGGTTTCATAAACATATTTAGAGGTCAGGGGTCACCACACACTCAACATGTTTCTTCTCAATGCTACTCACTCATGAACGTGACAGGACTTAATACAGGGAACAAAGTATTTCCCATACTGTTTCAAATGGTTGGCATGGGAGAATTGAACTTATAACGTCACTTTTAACAAATATAACCAATAAAACCTTGTAAATAACTTAAAGGTCTATGCTGAAGTATCAATCTAAGAACATTCATCACCAAATAAGAAGTTATAGGTGCAATTGCTATGTAACTCAATTCTACTAATCTATTTTCTACACCAAGTTGTATCCATCACAACAGAACCCCATAAATATTTTAAGAAAATTATAGTATTTTTGTATATTCTTCTCTGTTGTATCTGCATTCTTTGCAGCTCACAAATACTTAACTGCAACATCAAGGTAGAGCAAGAAAGAAAATTAGACATTTCAGAGAATGCCCACTTGAATGAATGCAGATGTTGTTTCATGGATGCCCTGTGGTTCCGAGTGAGTTTTGCACAGAAAACATCCCACTCAGCAGATGTGAAAACACGTGAAAAGCCCCTCATTTACATTCAAGCTGTACGTGAAAGTCAATTTGTGTGCATGAGTGCGTTCACATTCACGTCCGAGCAGTGCATGAAAAGTAAATGTAAATGCTGCGCTTTACAATGACAAACTGGCGGCCGGAACTATTCATTATGAAGCCCACTATTGTATAAGCAAAGCAAAGTATTAGATTAGTTTAATGTGCACATTCAGCTTCCTGTAAATTCTTGGAAAAACACTGAAGAAATTATTTACAATATCGATTTCTATTTGCAAACATTGTTTAAATCCATCCATATCCTAAGGTTCTCATCAAACACATGACAAGTACTTGTAGAGAAGTGTGATGTATCTAATAGCTCTAGACAAGTCAAAGGGGATAATCATGTTTTGGAGACATGGGAGGAATTGAGGCAGGCTGATAATATATTTAGTGGTGGGGTGCTGTCACAGATTGCGATACACACTGAGCAGTATCATAAAGTGTTCAACAATCTCCAAGTAAACATCTCAGTGCCCTGAACAAATTCTGTGTCGATATAAAGCTGTGTTTGAACATTTTCATGAAGAAATCAGGATTCATCAATGCATTTGCAAATAAATTTAGGAATAAATATCTAAATAAATGTGCATACAAAATATAAATAAAAATAAAAATACACTAAAATTAAATTATATAATATAAATGAGAAATGTATTAACTAAATGGTTCTACAATTCACAGGTCCTGCACAAAAATATCAAATCACATGTAATGTAAGTCTATATAAAAGAGTAAAAGAGTGCATCTTTATAGAACAGAATTATTTCCCTCATAAGGAAGTTTGGGTGTGTATTACACTAAATACGAACTACGGGCTATGGAAGCGTGTTTCTGCAATAAGGATAAGAAAAACAATAAGAAAAGGTAATTGCTCGCACAAAAGAAAGACAGAATTGTTATAAACACAGAAAGACATCAACTTTTCCATTTTGTATTCTGTGGCAGAAACAAACAAACAAACAAAAACAGAATTGTGAGATACAAACTCAAAGTTTCAACTTTTTTCTCACAATTCCGAGTTTACATTTCACAATTCTGACATTTTTATAAGAATTCTGATTTTACATCTCGCAATTCTGTCTGCAACAAATATTAAAAAAATAATAATGAATACTACTTTTTAGCTCACATTTCTCTCAATTGTGAGTTTGTTTCTCATAATTAAAACTTTCTTCTCAGAATTGTGAGTTTGTATCTTGCAAAAGCGAGTTATAAACTCACAATAGCATGTAACCTCGCAATTGAATTTTTTTTTACTCAGAATTGCATGTTTACATCTTAGAATTGCAAGAAAAAAGACTAAATGAAGAGATATAAACTCAAAATTGCGACAAAAAGCAAGAACTGAGGTAAAAAGTCACAATTAAATTATTACTATTATTATTATGTTTCTGTGGTGGAAACAGGCTTCCATAACAGGCACATCCTCCCTGTTGTGAATCCAGCAGAATTTTTTTCTGTGCACGAGTAAAAATGCAATTATTAGTGAATGACACTGAGATTTATTACAGCAGAATGCATCTCAGCTCAGTTAGTTAACTTATAAAGATTATCAAATTTATATATTAAACTGCTCTTTAAGAACACATGGTTCTGGAACTCCCACGGTTCAGAGACCATGTGGGCTGCGGTCACAGCACTGTACCACTTATCCAGTTGTCCAAACAAGGCCAAACCCTCTCTTCAAGCATTCTGCTGGATATATTGTGTTTATTCTGAGATTTCTCATCCTAAATTTTCAGCCGGTCAGCTCTGGGCGCTGGTCCGAAACGAACTAAGTTAGAAAGTTGAAGCACAGCATCGTAATCCTCTGCCATTTAGAGCTGCCTACGATCAGATCAAAGCACTGAAGCAGTAGCAGATGGTTTGGAATCTTATATATACTTTGATTTACCAGCAAGTTTGTAATATGTATAACATCCCCAATGTGTACACTTTATAGGATTATTGATTTTATAATGAATGTACATTTGTCATTCTGACAAAAATCAAGTTTCTTTTAAATAAAATATATTAACAGCTGTTATATTTTATTCATTTAGTAATTTATTCACATTAAAAGTATATTCATGCATATACCACTGTTCAAAGATTTGGGGTCAGTAAGACTTATTTATACTTTAATACTTGCATAAGGATGCATTTAATTGATCGAAAGTGACAGTAAAGACTTATAAACTGTAATGATTTTCTATAATTCAAATAAATGCTGAAAGATTCCTGAAGAAAATTATGAAATAAAATAACATATATGTATCCAGAAACTCAAAAATGTTAAGCAGAACATGTGTTTTTAACATGGATAATATTAAGAAATCTTGAGCAGCAAATTATAACATTAGAATGATTTCTGAAGGATCATATGACACTAAAGACTGGAGTAATGACTGCAGAAAATCAATCTTTACCATCACAGGAATAAACTACAGTTTAAAATATATTAAAATAGAAAAAGGTTATTTTAAATTGTAATAATATTTCACAATATCTTTATTGTTTTTACGCTTTTGAATGGTAGTGTATGCTGTATAATTTATGAAAACCATTGTCTAAAAATTTGTTTTTACAAATAGCCTATATAGTGTAATAATTTACTTCAAAAGAGTAGCTTGACTGTAGTTTAGCTGTAAAATATGAGTAGCTTACAAAAAGTACAGTTGCGAAGTGGCTTCCCCAGCACAGTCACCATATTATAATTCTCTTGTATGTTCTATCACTTCTTATGACATTTACTTTGTACTGATTCTGCCCTCTTCACACCACCCAGTATAAAAAAAATATATCTACAAACAACATTTGAGATAGGTTTACTCATTCACCGTCAGAGCTTTCCCTGGCAAGCGCTCTTTGATAGGAAGCCTGACTAAGGTCTGCATGATGTTCAGTCCTCCTACTCAAAACACTGGTTGCCATGGAGCCTCAGCTGTGGTGTCTACCCCATCCTCTGCTTTCTTTTACTCTCTCTCTCCTTCTGTGTGTTCTAATTTCCTCATGGCACCGGTAACCCTCCCCTGCTAGAGGCTGCGATTTTGTAGTGTGATATTCCCTTTTCAGCACTCTGTCTGTTACTCTAAAATCAGCCAGCGTAATACAGACATCACAGCCCTCTCCCAAACAGATGGTCTCATTTTCAGGAAAGGGACTGTTCCTGGACAAAAGATTAAAGATGCTGCTGTGTGATTAGAGTTCCTCTTCAGGAACTCGAGCTGCCTCGGTAGGACGCTTCGGGAATGCCCTTCAGCGTGACCGGCTCTGAATCTCTTGTGTAATCAGACCAATAGATGGGCGAGACGTCACGGGCGGGTGACGTAATGCCAGGAAGCTATAAAAGCACGTGCGGTGAGACCAGCGTCAGCTTTTTGTCATTCAGCAAGCGCTCTGTTTGTGTGTCAGTCTGATATCTGTTTGTGAGTCTTATTTAGTGTTGTCTGTCACGAATCTAAAAACAAGACAAAACCAGTAACCTAAGGCGAGGGCAGGCAGCGTTCAGGCTGTGTGTTCCTCCCTGCCCGCGTTACTTTACGGGTGGGGATACACACAGTTTGTTTGCTGTCTGCTTGGGAGAAAGCACGCAGAGTCAGCTCTCGGAAAAAAAGGAGCTGACGGCCCGTTTTGGTAGCGTTTGTTACTGCCTTGCTTCGCTCTCAGAGGGCTCTCTTTGAGGAGAGAGCCTTCACTAGCGTTCCTCA
>NW_015552533.1:459905-460593 GCF_001515605.1 Sinocyclocheilus anshuiensis
TGTGGAGGAAACCTTGGTTCTTGTCTCAGGGCCCGGTGATGGGAGCTCCCTGTTGCCGCGTAACGCTAGCGATGGACGCATCCCTCACCGGCTGGGGTGCGGTCATGAGTGGCCACCCTGCCCGCGGTCTGTGGAGCGATCGCCATCTAACTTGGCACATCAACTGCCTGGAGATGCTGGCCGTATTTCGAGCTTTGAAGCACTTCTTCCCGGACCTATGAGATCGCCATGTGCTAGTGCGCACCGACAACGCAGCGGTGGTCTCTTACATCAACGACCAGGGAGGTCTGCGCTGACGCCGTTTGTACAAACTAGCGTACCAGATCCTTGTGTGGTCCCAGGGCAAACTTCTCTCGCTGAGAGCAGTTTACATTCCTGGGCATCTCAATTTGGGAGCAGAAATCCTGTCGAGGCAGGGTCCGAGGCCCAGGGAATGAATGCTTCACCCCAGGGTGGTGAAGCAGATATGGAGAGTTTTTGGCCAGGCCCAGGTGGACCTGTTTGCGACTCATACGACATCGCACTGTCCCCTCGGGTTCTCTCTGAGTCATCCAGCTCCACAGGGGCTGGATGCCATGGTACAGACGTGGCCGAGGCTTCGTCTGTACGCCTTTCCCCCGATCGCTCTGCTCCCGGGAGTTCTGGAGAGAGTGCGCCGGGACGGGGTCCGTCTTCTGCTAGTAGCCCC
>NW_015552533.1:461053-461464 GCF_001515605.1 Sinocyclocheilus anshuiensis
CACTCTGCTCCCGGAAGCTCTGGAGAGAGTACGCCGGGACGGGTCCATCTACTGCTAGCGGCCCCGTTCTGGCCGGGCCGAATATGGTTCTCGGACATGGTGCCCCTATGGGTGTGGCCCCTGAGGGGGCACATCTCATAGCTTCCGGTCTGTCAACCGAGGTTGTTGAGACCATCCTCCAATCCAGAGCTCCCTCTATGAGGAAACTGTATACCTTGAAGTGGAAACTTTTCACTTCTTGGTGCGGAGACCGCCAGCTCGACCCAGTTAACTGCCTGGTTGGTACAGTGCTGGAGTTCTTGCAGGTCCATTTCTCCGCAGGGTTGACCCACCCCACCCTGAAGGTCTACGTGGCGGCTATTGCGGCCTACCACGCCCCTCTTGGTGGCCAGTCAGTGGGCAGACACCCCC
>NW_015552533.1:461899-472100 GCF_001515605.1 Sinocyclocheilus anshuiensis
CCCTTCCTATCTCGACTTTGCGCCCGGTCTGGCCAAAGCGTTTCTGTTCCCTCGAGCGGGGTATGTTCCTAAGGTCCCCTCCTCTACACCACGGCCTGTCGTACTCCAGGCCCTCAGTCCTCCTCTCTTCGGGGATCCAGACCAGCAGAAGCTAAATCCACAGAGCTGCCCTGTGGAGAAGGGCAGACCAGCGGCTCGTATGCTATGGTCCCCCTAAGAGAGGTCTTCCAGCTACAAAACAGACCCTCAGTCGGTGGGTAGTAGGCAGCGTCTCGTTCCCTCGAGGAACCATGGTTACATACGTAACCTGAGACGTTATTATGTGAGCCCTTTGAAACTCTAGCATAAGAGCTCTGATATATGTAGTTTAAAGGGATAGTTCACTCAAAAATCTACATCCACAAATTTGTATAACTTTTGTTATATTGATATTCTTCAAAATATCTTCTTTTCTGTTCCGCAGAATATATCATACGATATTTGGAATGGCATGAGGTTGAGTAAATGATGACATAATTGTCCTCTTTTAGTAACTATCTCTTTAAAAGTGAAGTGTAATTTTTTGATATTGCATTTTTTTGTCTAGCTCAGCTTTATTTGCTGCAAATAAAAAAGATTAGTTCCCCTAAGAAGTGTAAACATTGTGCTATCCAACATTGTTTGGTTTCTTTGAGCATCCCAACCAGCTTGACACAGGAACATTAGCTAAACCAGTGGCAAGAGTTTGAGGCGAGACTAACCAATTGCAGACGTTTTCTGGAAAACTTACAGTCTTTAAAGTTGTCATGAAACCAAAGTAGTCTTTTCATCTGTATTGTGATGTACACAATGAAAAAGAATGTAGGGCAGGACTTCATTCATTCATTGATTGTTGACTGGACGGAGGCAGATCTGAACACAAGCTTGCAGTTGATTGTAAGAAAGGGGTGGAGTTTAAGCAGATTAAATGGTTAGTTCACCCAAAAATGAAAATTCTGTCATTAATTACTCACCATCATGTCGTTCCAAAACCATAGCCTTCATTCATCTTCAGAACACAAAATAAGATATTTTTGATGATATCTGAGAGCTTTCTGACCCTGCATAGACAGCGACAAAGCTACCATGTTCAAGACCCAGAAAGATAGTAAGGACATCGTAAAAATAGTCCACGTGATATCAGTGGTTCAACCGTAATTTTATGAAGCTATGAGAATACTTTTCGTGTGCAAAGAAAACAAAAACAAGGACTTTATTCAACAATTCTTCTCTTCCATGTCAGTCTCTGCCAAGCATTCATGAGTTACTAACCCTTTAAATTATTTGAGATGTCCACCAGACAGAATGGTCTGTCATTTCACCAGAAGATCAAGATATGACATTTTGATTATTAGGTCAAAAAAATTAAAGACATAAAACACATGCACAGATAAACATGCATTTTTGAAAATACATAAGGTGAATTTTCATCTCATCCCAGCTTTAAAAACAGGTGGCGTAAGCAACATCAAAAAAAGCATAATTTTAAAAAAGCTTGAATAAATAAAGTCGATTACATTGCTCTCCTATATTGGTTTGAATTTAAGAAGTGAAGCTCTGGAAGCATTACAAGATGCATTCATGCCAAAAAGCATAAATTCAGTCTAAATTTTACACCTTGTACTTTTGCATACTATAGATTCAATCTGACAAGGCACAAGCCTCTTGCATAGGGTGAGAACCTGTTCGGTTTTCTGCTGATCTTTGCGCTTAAGAGACTGGATTTATAACACTGCCAGAAGGTTGCCAAATGATAACACATGAGAGAGGGCTATGATCCAGGCTCACCCTCACTGTAGCTAATGTAATAGGTAAGTGAGGGTGTGTCCCGTTATAAGGTAAAAAGTACTTCTGAAGCAGCCTTTGTGTTTTTTCTTTTAGTCCTCTTATAATGTATATAGTGTGAAGAAGAAAAAAACTGTGCAATGCAAGCCAGGGTTTATACGTCAATCTTTGCAAAAAGTGGAACAGATGACTGATACGAACATAATCTCAAACCCTTTCCTTACAATATTATGCCTGAAATTTGCATGCAAAATGGCAACAGAACTTTTTTTCTCTTTAGTAAGCTGTATAAAAATGAAATAATAAATTTTTTAAAAATACCATTGGTGCTTAAAAGTGCATTTCTGCATTTTGAAATTATTATCACATATTACATAACTTAAAACAAAACCTGACAGGCACATCATTGATGTGAATTGCCACTGGCTGCCCCGCAACTATTCCAGATCAAACTTTAGCCTGTAACAACTGCTTTCCTTCAAAGCTGCAGTTTTAGAGGTTGTTGTGAGAATATATCCTGTGAAATGAGGATAATACCTTTCCCAGCGGCCAGATTGTACTGTTTCTGTGTTGCTTCTTTGCTAAACAACATTCCAAGAAGTTCAGCCAGAGATCACTGACATATACAGTAGATGCACGCTGTGATGGCTGGACCAAGCAACATTATGGCAGAATGACTAATCACTACTAATACTCTGATATACTACTCTGAGAAATTATTCCTACAGGCCTTAAAAAATCACAAATAATTCCACACAGACTAATAATTTGACTTTGTATACCATAATGTTGTCACTTAAGATTTAAAAAGAGAAAGAATCCCAAATAATGTACCACTTTAAGTTTAAGCCAGCCTTTTCCAAACCTGCACGAAATTCCCTGGGTATTCGGTAATGACATGCCAAATAGCTACAGAATATTTATATATTGTGATATGACGTCTGCTACTTATGATCACACGAGTGGGCGCACACGCTACTAATATCGTTTTGCTGGGTTTGCTGGTATTTACTCTGAGGTTTCGCTGGTATGTGCTCTGAGTGCATTCAGTTATTCCGAGTCTGTTCTGAGGAGCTTATCCATCATTTCCAGCGTGAGAAAGAAAACATCGGGAGAGAAAATGAGACAGCTACTATTGAACAGGCAGAAACAGAATTTTTCTCCTCAAGCGAGATCAACTGACTCAGCACAGCGTGACATTAAGTGTTGTTGTCCAAATCTAAATGTTTGGAGCTCTGCAAATAATCTTTTTAAGGAAATATCCCACAATTCTTCCTACAGGATATGAATACTGCTAAGCACATTTATGATAGCTCTAATGCACTCAGAGATAATATTCTAAGACGGTGGAAATGTACAATGGCTGTTGCCTATAATATAATTACTTAATTTATTACTTTATAAATTCTAATAGGACAAAACAAATATTAGGTAATTTTATAGCTAAAATATATGTGGACTTCTGAGTATCTCAGTGGATACAATAATGACCTATCATGAAAATCCAAAATTACATCTAGAAATTGAATTAAAACCTAGACTTTGGACTAAATTAAACCCTAACTTTTTTTAAGAGATGTAGCCATGTAAGGATATTTTAATGTTTTTACTAGGCTAATGAGGTCTATATGGTTTTTATTATCGTAGATTGTACAGTTTAAACTGTTATGAACAGATATTTTCATAAGAACATACTGTATAAGAATATATCTGTATTTGTATCTTGAATTCATGATAATGCCACATATAGCACCTGTAAACTTACATGTTGTTGCACAGCCATCTAGTGAAAGAAAAAAGAAATGCCACAGTTCCGTATCTGTAAGGACAAATAGAGCAGTTTGGATTGTAGTTTTAAAACAAGAAGAAAATATTGGAATGGCCACCCTTGGGAAATTCTGGTGGGTTTTAGATTTGCCGTTTTCAATTTATGATGAGTAAGGTGTTAAGGACTGGTCAAAATTCTAGTGAAGAAAAAAAGTATATATATAATCTCTTTTTTTTTTTTTTTTTTTTTTTTTTTTTACATTTTACCTTATTTGTATATTTGTATAGTTGTATTTTATATTTAATCTGTATATCTGTATTTATGTTCTACTGTTAGTGTTATCTGTATGCACCAAGGGTCTGAGAGTAACGCAATTTCAATTCTCTGTGTGTATGTGCTGTACATGTGGAAGAATTGACAATAAAGCAGACTTGACTTGACTTGACTTGACTTGATTGTGTAAAGTGGCCTAAGCATTATTACAAAATAGGCTAAACCTCGACAGTGTGATCAGGAGTCCTAAAGGGATTTATTTTGTTATATTTATGAACAGCCCGCTGTACATTACTCCACGGTTATTTACCAAATAAATGATTGATTTCAGTTGAATATGATTTATTATCTTTATTATCTATCGGCTATGCTAAGCAACATAGAAAACATTGGCCTAACAACAAAACGAACACTGCGTCAATTAAAATATAAATTTATATGTTACCACCTTACTTGTCTTCCTCTCCTTTACTCCTGTTTGTTGTCCAATCTTCTCATTTATTTGCTCATTTTGACACAAAATTAGCAATTTGTTTGAATAACAAGAGTGAGAAAGACAATAACTAGAGAAAGACGGCGGAGTGATACACGTGACACATGAAAGTTGCGCATGCGTTTAACAGATCGGTTGCATGGATACTTGCAGTGTTGAGAAAGTTACTTTTAAAAGTAATGCATTACAATATTGCGTTACTCCCTAAAAGTTAAGAGTCCCTAGAGTTACTTTTAATGTAAAGTAATGCGTTACGTTACTTTTGAGTTAGGGCCTACTTTTTAAATCTGGGCAGGGCTTGCTTGTAAATTTGTTCTTAATATAAAAAAGTTCTTCTTTAACAAATGTAAAAAGCCCTTTCACAACAGACGTGAAATGAACAATCCTCAGGCTGAAGGAAATGTAAATTTATGTCTGTAAAGTAGAGGGCGCAGCTCAAACAAATTGCATGAAGAATATGAAGTTCACCACTATTCAGCAATAAACAAAAATAAAACACAAATGTGTTATTTTTGCTTAGTATGGTTGAATTGGATTGTCGAAGGTCAGCAGCAAAGACATTGTTTAGTAAAATGGGATTAAATACATAAATTAATTTTTTCTTATTTAACATATAATTATTGCAGGGTTGTATAATATTCTGATTTTGGATTTGACTGTTTTTATTAATTTTGAGGAATACTAAATCTGTTTTTGTGCAGGTGAGATGAGTAAATACATGTTCATATTTAGTCTAGAACTACAGTAAGCATCATGTTTACACCCCGCACACAACGCCTCTGCACTTACTCCTGATTTCTCTCAACATGGCAACACGAGAGCTGTCAGTCAAGACATGGGAAACAAAGTAACTGATATTTCCTTCTAAATTAAAACGTAATGTGTTACTTTACTAGTTACTTTAAAAAAAAGTAATCTGATTACGTAACTTATGTTACTTGTAATGCATTACTACCCCCAACATTGCTGTTCTCGTTATTTCCCTACAGCGGCTAATAAATCAGAAGTCTTGCACATTCACAGAAAAAGACATGTTTGTGCTCGTGTCTTAACGGTGTTCTATAACGTGATGCTCAAGTTAAAAGAAGTTTGAATTAGGAAAAAAAAAACATGCTTATTCATTGTTTTTCTATGCCAACATGTGCTAGACAGACATGTTTGACTGTTGCACTCACGTCTCCTAGCTTTTGTCTTGCACATGACACAACGTTCTAAAAACATGGCACTCAAGTTAAAAGTTCAACTTTAAAAAAAATGCATATTGAGGTCTTTTTTTGACCAATTCACTGCCCGCGTCTCACGTTCAACTTTTAAAAGCACTTTTTTTTTCCCCCATTGCCCAGCATCTTGAATTTTTGCATTCCACTCTGCTGCGCTTTCATTGACTCTATGTAAACATGCTCTAAATGGACTTGTTTGATGGCTGTGCTCTCGTCCTGCATCTTTTGCATGACATGGCTCTTAAGTTAAAAAATAAGTTCAGCTTTTAAAAAACGTGCGTCGAGACCTTGCATTTTTTCCATTCCACCACCAGCCTCTCGCAGTTTCACGACAAAAACACAAAAGCTAATGACCTTTACACATTACACAGTGTTCTAAAATTGTGGCACTCGACTAAAAAGAAGTTTGACCCTTTATAAAACATGCTTTTCCACTGTTTTTCTGTTAACATGCCCTAGACGCATGTGTTTGACCATTGCACTTACGTCTCGCACATGACATTCTAAAAATGCGGCACACAATTTAAAATTTCAACTTTTTTTTTTTTTCAGAGTTTTTTTCGGCCGTTGCACTCTCATCCTGCACGTTTTGTAGCATCTTAACCTTTTCCCATTCCACTTCCTGCATCTTATGTTTTTTAAAGCAAAAACATGTTCTGTGTTAATGGCCCCTTTTTGTGCTCATTCTTGCATATTTTACAGCATCTTGCACAGTGTTCTAAAAACACAGCACTCAAGTTAAAAAAGTTAGACTTTTAAAAAAAAGTGCTTTTCCATTGTTTTCTATTAACATGGTGGATGTGTTTGACTGTTGCACTCGAGTCTCACATCTTTTGCAGTCTTGCACATCACACTGTGTTCCAAAAACACACTGCTCGAGTAAAAAAGTTTGATGTTTAAAAACATGGTTTTCCATTGTTTTTCTGTTAATATGACAGCCCAGAGAGCACATGTACGTCTGCAAGGTGTATGTTAAAGATCTCTCGATCTGGAAAGCATCTGCTGTTTACAAACATCTGACAGATGTCTTTAAGATGTCAGTTTTACATACATTCTAAATCATAAACATCTTAAAGACATCTAATAAACGTCTATTTGACATCTAATAGGAAACGTCCTATAGACGTATTGCAGATGAGCAAATACTCTGAAAAATACATCTTGCAGTAAACGCAGATGTCAAATAGACATCTCCGAGATGTATGTGTGCTATCAGGGAGACGTGTTAGATCGTTGTTTTCACGTCTTGCATCTTTTGCAGCATCTCACATTACACTATTGTCCAAACATGCGGCACTCGAGTTCAAAGTTTGCCATCCAGCAGACAGGTTAAAAGTTCAACATTTAAAGTGCATACTTTGCGGTTTTTCCATCGCTTTGCGTCTCGCATTTTTGCATTCTCCTTTGCTTTCATTGATTTTTCTATGTAAGCGTGTTTTTCATAGCGTTTTGTGTAAATGGCCCGTAACATGTGAACATCTCAGAATGCACTGCTTCAGTTCTCTTGTCCACTTTCTTGACCTGAAATGCAATTGAGATGCCAACTCCTAGAGACACTGACAAAATTAATTAATTCATTAATTAATTAACATAAAAACAGTTAATTAGAGTTGAAATTATTTTATCATGTGAGAAGAGACATCAGAATGTCCAGGAACACATAATTCAATCTCCTGATCAACATGTCAGTGTTTACTTTGCTTCACTGACCATCTAACTGTACATTATTCTGCTTATTATGGCTCTTACCTATAATGGACATGGACAAAAAATATTGATCTGAATATAAATTGTTCTATTATTCTTTCTACAGACCACATAGAGTCACAAGTACAACTATGTTGTTTTCCAGAATTTTATATTTTGCTTTGATCTAAATTTGAGGTTGGAACATGCCGAAAAAGGCATCCTAATTTTGAAATGATAAGTTGACTCTCCATACTACATGCCATACTATTATGACTCCAAGCTCCATACTACTATAATGTTGTGGACTGGTGGGTGGTAACTAAATGTCATATAAACGTGATTCAGTAGACTCCATTAGGTTACACGAGAAACCTTTAACTAGTCAGAACTACAGTTTGACTACAATACCCACAATCCAAAGAATAAAACACTTCCGGTGAGTCAGCTGCGATTCAGGAAGTAAATCCATTATAGTGACAGGAACAACATCACGGGACTCTCATTGCACTGAGCAGATTAATAAAATATTACCTGTAACCGATCTGTACACACCTGTAATATAAGACAACATGTCTAGGCAGTCGAACAGAGCCACGGACAGCAAGAAGATGGTGAGTGTGTCTTGTGTTTCCGCAGAACTGAGCTAACGTTAAATGCAGGGCAGCTAGCTAACATGCTATTATAATAATCGGAAAAGAAGTTTATTTGAGCAGTGTTTGTTTATTTGCATACAAATAAATATAGCGTAGTATACATGTTACCTAGAGGTGCATTAGCTTATTCCTCTAGTTAAATGATTTTTTTGCACAGACATGAAACTTTCAGTCAGTCGGTCAATCGTGGCTGGCATTTGAATTAAAAATCTTATGAAATGCTAAATGCTTTTTTAAAAATAATCGTTTGAGGTAATTATAATGATATAGTCCCATTGTAGAATGATACATGCTTTCATAGCATTATGCATTGTGTGTCATACATTTTGTTTTAGCACAAGTATTATTGCACTGGGCAGTAGGTTATATGAAGTATTGATACACTCTCAACACGGACTAAACAATACAGTAGTGAAAGCAGAGAAAATATATCCAGATGTGTCATGCAAGCATTAGTAGAAACTACGTTTTGGCTACAATTTGACATGGAACAGTTCATGTCTATGACAACCCCATATTGTGCCGTGAGAGGGCGCTCAAGACCACTGTGTGCCCATGATGTGCTATTTGGATCTTATGAAATCATGCAGCAGAGCACGATCTTTAGGTTGTACTTCATGCAGACCACGTGCTTCTGTCATTAAAGAAAAATGACAGATAGTAATAAGGGCTATTACAAGTATCTTCAATGTAAATGTTTCGCTCAAATTATTATGCTTATAATAAATGTTGAAATAAAAAGCAGGTGTATTAATTTACAAAATGCATAATAGAAGCATTTCACTAGAGATCTCAGACATTTGGACCCCACTAAAAGACTAAAACATGCTAGTTTCCTGTTGTTATGAAATTCCCATTTTCTTATCTAAGAAAAAGAATTTTAAAACATATATTGCTCGTTTTGTTTTGTTTTATTTAGCAAGTACATAAAGATGGTTCACTGGCATGTTGGAATTTTTTGTATGGTAAATGGGAATTATTGTAGGGAAAAGAATGATCTTCTGTACCAATTCTTGTTTCAATAAAAATATTAGTTACTTTTTGCTGTTAGCAAAAAAAAAAAAAAAGGCTACAAAGGCTACACATGAAATGTTTGGATCTATGCCAAAGAAAGTTTTGCATTGTTGTTGTTGTTGTTGTTGTTGTTGTTGTTGTTTTGTATTTGCATTCATTGTCAGTATTAACAGTGGTTAACCAGTAAACACAGTGAATATTGTGAACATGGTGGTGGGTAATTTTGGGCTGTCTTGTCTTTCCCTTGAACAGAATTCAGAATTATTCACTCTCACTTATGGAGCCTTGGTCACTCAGTTGTGTAAGGACTATGAAAATGATGAAGAAGTCAACAAACAACTGGATAAAATGTGAGTCTGTCTTTCTCTATTTCTCACCTATCCATCCAATCTGGTCACATTAAACAGAGTTTACAAATTAATTTTTTTTTTCTCTCTCTTTTCTAAGATAGAAAAGATTTTCTGTAGATTAAACAGACTATGAAAGTGTAAGGATTAGGTGCTGTAACTGGTCACTTTTTTTTTTTCTACGTTTGTCACTTTCCATTATTCAATTTGTATGAGTGGAACAGAGAGGGTTTAGTGTGGATGTTGTATTGTCAGAGTTTGCGCTGGGTGTAGGCTGTTATATTAGGTGTGGTAATTGTGCCATCCAGTCTGCTGAAGTTGGGTTGGGTGGTATGAAGAGTATAAAATGTGCCATTCTAGGTTTTTCGAGAGCTGTCTCTCTCCCCGCCCTGTTAAATGAATCGTGCAGCTGTAGGTTACACCCCTGGTTTTTCAGATGCATGATTCTGTTTAGTGATCGACCGATATTGATATTTTATAACTGATACCGATACCAATTATTTGCGTGTTTATGTGCCCGATAACCGATATGCAGAACCGATATTTATTTACTGTTATAAAGTAAATAAATGACTGAGTGAAGTAAGTCCATACTTCACTTTGGTTTTTTCTCCTTTCAGTCATCTTAAAAAAAAAAATTAAAAAAAAGTGTTGAAAATTACCAGTCTTTCATGTTAAATTTAATCTTCATATTACAATAAAAAAACATTTTATTTAAAGCATCAGCAGCAACACTAATATTAACAATAAGCAAAATTAATGTAGAAGGTCTAATGTTTTCAAATGGAGAAAATAAATAAATGAAAGGAGTCATATCAACTTCATTTTAAACTACAGTTTTAGTAGGTTTATAAGCTGTTTAATAGGCTAAAGAGTAAAGAATAATTCACTGGATATAATGTTAATTCACTGAATAATATTCTCTGGAATATTGAAATATA
>NW_015552533.1:472952-492518 GCF_001515605.1 Sinocyclocheilus anshuiensis
CGATATCCGATTATTGTAAAATGCTTAAATATCGGGGAAAATATCGGTAAATCGATATATCGGTCGATCTCTAATTCTGTTCCCCCACTTGGCTATACTTCTCAAATTAAATTCCACTGTTAGAGTGGATCCAGATGAAAGAGAGGGATGAGAGTGTTGATGGTCTTTTTTTTTTTTGTATTAGCAAGTTCACATCTCATGTTGTACTAGGGCTGGACAATAATTCAATATCAATATGTATCGCGATATAATTTTTTTCAATAACGGTGATGTTGTGGCCGTTCTTGGCCGTTTTTATGAGGCTTTTTTAATAGTGTTCATATCAATATCGGAATTATATCGTATCGACCGAAATTAAGAAATATATCGTGATATAAATTTTGGCCATATCGTCCAGCCCTATGTTGTACTGCACCGATTCTTTCAACTGGTGGGTTGCGCAGCAGGAAAAATCAATAATAAAATGTATGTAAACATGTAGACTATTGTTCAGAAGTTTATTATGTTTTTAAAAGAAGTCTCTTATGTAAGGCTGCATTTATTCAATCAAAATACAGGTAAAAAAAATTGTAATATTCTGAAATAGTATTACAATTTAAAATACATGTTTTCGATTGCAATATATTTTAAAATGTAATTTATTCCTGTGATGGTAAAACTGAATTTATGTTTTTTGACAATTCAAAAAACAGCGGACCCCAAACCAGTATGTAGTTAAAATAAATACCTTTATCAAGTTTTCAGAGGAAAGAGAAATGCCTTCCATGTCCAATCAAAATCTCCATCTGTCACTTGGTAGAAGCTAATCAAAATTAGGCATATTCCAATGCACTCATCCTCAAAACCTTGAAGTAAACTACACAAGGTAAAAAAAAATAACCCACACTACAATGTGTGTCGACTACAATGTGTTTTCACTTATTTTCTTGGGTGTTAATTGCACTGAAATCTCACTCAGTACATTTACATGCACTTACTGAAATGTAGTTATGAATATTTTTCTGCACTAAAGGCTGTGCATATCTCATATTCACCATCCAATTTTTTTCTAGTCATAATTTTGCATATTATTGGGCCTGTGCAAATAATTGTATTAATTAATTTTTTTGTTTTGTTTGAGTAAGTACATATTTGTTGCTTTTATTTGTAGAAATATTTTGGTACCGTGTTGGGTCGCCACTTGATGTCCAATGTAAAATCTGAGCCCTGAATCAAAACCAGTCAGCAAACTCTGTTTTAAAGATTGTAGGAAAAGCAGTGAGGATGCGTAGAAAACCCTCAGATGCTTGGAGTCCAGCAGTTGTGATTTAGAGAATCAGTGGGCAGCGTGTGTTCTTTGGCTGAGTGGTCTTTTCATTTAAACCATGCCTTGAACTAATCCAGTAGTCCCACTGATATTGGGTTTGGCAACATGTCTGAAATACAATCTTTTTTTTCCTCTTGCTTCTTTAAAGCATCAAATATAACATAAGCAAAAGCAAGATTTGACTTTCTCTCCATCCAACAAGTTTGTATCTGTCCTTTCGAGTGCTTGAAGTTAAAGGGCTTCACTAAGACCTTCAAAGTAAAAAGAGATTATAGTTCTTACGATAGCGTTGGTGGGTGAAATGAGGGCGATTGAAAGCGAAGTTGCTCTGACAATGACACAGTTTCACAGTTTCCCTTCTCTTCTTCCATCCTTTCAAGGGGATACAATATCGGTGTGCGTCTGATTGAGGACTTCTTGGCTCGGTCCAGTGTGGGGAGGTGTCACGATTTCCGAGAAACGGCCGATGTCATTGCAAAGGTAACGTGAGTACTTGGAGCCAATCAGAGCGCATGCTGAGCCCTCCCTTAGGCCAAGCGAGAGAGAGAAAGAGAGAATCAGGAAGCAGGCAAGCATGTTAATGCGCAAGCAAGTGACTGGAATTTGAACTTCAACCTGCAGTAGCCCACATATTTTCTTAGCTTTCATCACATCTTTCTACCGTTTTTAATTTTTCAGAGTCACACAGCTTGAGAAACATCCACGCTATGCTATCGCAAAGCCAATTGGCGGGCCGTTTGTGCGGCATTAGAATGAACCGAGACACTCGTGTTCCTCTCGGCTTGTTTTCTTTGGTCTGCGAGAGCCACAGACTGCTTTTTTACGAAACAATGCACCTCACCCTAAGCGTATAGGGTTCTCACTGACAGGATTGACAGAGCGTTCTTCCCCCTGTCCGTCACCTGTCAATGCTTGCTTGGTCTCTGTCTGTCTGTCTGTCTGTCTGTCTTTCTTTCTCTCCTCACCTTCCTCCACGTGTGCCACGTTGTCGAATGTTAATCCAGAATGCATCGGTTTGCTGGGACCCTGATCAGAATCCTAAACCTGTGGGTCTTAAAACGATTTTTATTAAGTCACTGAGAGTTATAATGTGAAGGATTTTGTTTAGTTGTTTATGGTTGCTGAGCAATGCAGTGACTGGGAGTGTTAATATAGAATTCAAATGATGTGTGCTCACAGTTGTGTGTATTTTGGCTATTTTACTGCTTTAAACAGGGCACATCCATTCTGAATTTAGGATGAAAGCCTTTTTATTATGGAGTTACTTATTGTGAAGCTGTTTTTGCACTGATGTTCTGAGGATGTAAGGGATTCGCTGTACTTAAATTCTGTTCAATATAAGCCAAAAATTGTTTTCATTATAATATTCATTCATTTTATTATTGCCTTAAAAACTAAAAGGTATTGGTTTAAATGCTCCAAGCAGTTTTTATTTTTTATTTAGTTTTTTTATATATATAGTGTAGTATTATTTATAGACTATTATATATATATTTTTTAATTGCTTTTATTTTTATATTTTTACTTTAATTTTAGTCATTTTAATTTTAGTTCATGTTTTAGTAAGTTATGTGCATTTGTCATTTTATTCGTTTTGGGGGTTTTAATATTTATGTAATAGCTATTTAATTTTTATTTAAATTTTAGTTTTAGTGAGTTCAACTTAACCTTGTTTAGTTCAGTTAGTTGCCATTTCTAATCTTCTTTAGGTTTTTTTAGTTGAAGCTTTTCATCTAGTATTAATATTTTATTTTATTTCAGCTTTGTTTCAGTTACCAATTTTTTTATATTTTCAATTTTTTATATTTAATAGTTCACAATAAGAGCACTTGCAACAAGTGATTTTAGGCATTGCAACATCATAATGTACAGTATGAAAAATAAATATTAATTTTGAGATTTGATTGAGAAATTAGCTACATACTTGTAAGTAAACGTCCAATACCAACTGATATCAATTTAAAGAAAGCAATAATAATAATAAAAAATGTGGTATCAGCCTATAACCAAAATGGTGCCATGCATCCACAAAATATCATATTCTACCTTATAGTAATCTTATTCTTTGAGTTTGTGTCCAGGTTTCTAAAACAAAAAGAAAACATTGTCAAATCAGTAACTTTCATTTTGATATATTTAATTCTACAATTGTTAATAGTTAAATGGTTTTTAATTTTAAAGGTACTTGAATTCAGTATATCACAATGTGATAAAGGTAATCACACTGTGATATACTGTTAGTGTGATGTAAAATAATCAAGATTTTGGTCTTCTTATGGCCTGTCCTCAAAACGTCTTTTCAAACCCGTACTGTGCAGTTGTGCAAAAAACAAGTAATTTCAGTGTCAGAGTCGTGAATACAGCACCTAAAAAGAATGTGGCAGCTCTGCAAAATCACTTAATGTGGCCCTGACGTCATAGATGTAGGCAAGCGAGTTAACATGAAGACTCGAGAGCCTTTTTTGTCTTCACATTAACAGGTAGCCTTCAAGATGTACTTGGGTGTCACCCCCAGCGTGACCAACTGGAGTCCTGCTGGAGATGAGTTCTCTCTTATCCTCGAAAGCAACCCCCTGGTGGACTTTGTAGAGCTTCCTGACAACCACAGTAATCTAGTTTACTCCAGCCTGCTCTGTGGAGTGCTGAGAGGAGCTCTTGAAATGGTAAAGAGCATGTTTGCGTGAGATGAATCGATGATCTTCTGCTAACCCTCAATTACCATTCACACTAAAGTTATTTTTCTACTCCTGTAGGTTCAAATGGCAGTGGATGTGCGATTCGCTCAGGACACACTAAGAGGTGACAGTGTGACAGAAATTCGCATGAAGTTCATCAAAAGGATCGAGGAGAACCTGCCAGCTGGAGATGAATGAGACTGAGAGACTTTTGATTCGAGATACTTTTTTTTATGTTGGATTGGGAACCCAAAACTTGGTTTGTTTTGGTCAAGAAGACCAACCAATCCCCAAACATTGTAAGTATTGCAATGCGAATTCACCGTCGAGAAGATTTCTCTCGATGTGTCACCAAGGTTGGCATGTTCTTTCCACAAACTTCATACAAATACCTTCTCAAGTCTCTTTTTCTATGTCAGTTTGTCTCTAGTGTATTTCTTGTTATTCTTTTTGCATTTAACTAATACATATGGCACAGAAGGTTTAATTTATATAGTCAAGTATCGTAATCAGATTGAATAAATCATTAACTACCAACAACTGTGGCCAATCCCCTCATTTATCGTTCTTCTACTCAATAGGCCTTTGACACAAACTAATATTTACTCAAAGTTGCAATAAAGCGCTCATTTGAGCGGACCATATCACACTGCTGTTTTAATGTCCATAACGCTTGTATCAAAAACAACTTTAGATGGCTAATCTAAAACCAACATTTGAAGAAAGGGCCCCATGTTCGCCAAGAACAGAGCCGTAGTCTTTTGAGACGCACATGTTTTGTAGAGGGTCAGTGGTGTTAAGGGGAGTCTGGGAGGGGTCAAGGTATGTAGATAATGGGACCTGTGTGCGCAAAGCCTGTGGCAGGTCCCTCCACACGTATGTAATGAAGTGTCACGGCAGCCCCCATCGCCGTCTTCGACTTGTCATGTACTGGCCCTTGCATCGTGGGACTGTTATTCCTACAGCGTGGCAACACGATGTGGTTAGAGTTAAACAACAATAACAAGGGCCTAATTCGTCTCAGATGTTTACTCAAGCAACGTGGAAGCAATCAGGGCCTGGAGGTTCACTGGTGCGTGTGCAGGACAGGGCTGTTTTGGGAGCCAGTGCGTTTTAATGGTGTAGCCGAGGGGGGTCGCGGTCATGCTGGCCAGTGGGAAGGGGAAGGCCGTTCGCTGAAAGCCATTCATTTCTCCGGAGCAGCTCAAAGTTCGTTCCTGACACCTGTTAATCGCCTTACGTCATGATCTGGGCTTCTTTTTCCAGAATTCCACACCTCGTCAATCACAAATGAAAAGAAGTTTACTGCTTCTACTACTACTTCCCATCAGCTAGTGTATGGATTCGGTTTTATAAACTTTAGCCCTTTCAGATGCAGTTTCCATGTGATTTGATTCGCACTGATGTGTTAAATAATGCATTCATTGTATAAGTGTATTGTTTTGTTACATCAAGCCACTAGAGGTAGCTGTGAGCATTGTGGTGGGTGACCTTTTTTTCTCTTTCCATTCTCATGGATTTTTCTGTGTTTCTCTTTAATTTGGTATTTGATTGCTCACGGGGTCCACCAACTGCTTGTTTTTGAATCTCTGGGGCTGGGAAATTATTTCATGGAATATATTCTTTATCCACTCGCTCTTGATTCAGGGACATTTACAAGAAAAACAGTGGAAAATGTATGCAGAGCCCTGTCAGGCCGAATCCCTCGTCCCCTCTCGCTAGATTATGCATACAATGTATGTATTCTGTACAATGTGTATATTGGAAAGCGAGGGAAGAGGAAATGGTTTCGCACAGACATTTGATGTAAATCATTTGGCAGAATCAGACCTCTGTATCATGGGGATATACAGCTGGGATTGTGTACTGCGTGAAAACTTGTATCACTCTTCCATATGCTCTCAGGAATTTCTCTCGCTACTTCTTTCTCCCATCTTAACAATGCAGGATATCTCCTTGGCCAAGCATCCGAAACAAAGTGATGTGTCAGTATCTATTAACCATCACGGTCACCTTTAACCAATATGAATCTCGGCATGAGAAGAAGAATGGACTCCAGACTATGAGATGAACTCCTCATCATCTTTCTTATACTGTATTTTTTTTTTCTCTTCTGTATGAGCTGCTCATATCAGTGTGACCACCATACTAGGCCAATACTGAAATCCTTCATGGAGAAGGCACAAAAGAATTCCAAGAAGCTCTTTTCCACCATAAGGAATTTATTTTTACAAGCTATTTTTGTTGCATGTCTAAAGGCAGGTCAATGGCAGCAAATGAAAGAAATGACGCCTGAAACTTCAAGCAGTTTGTGTAAGTTCTGTTATATACATCGGTTTTTAATTGAATTTTTAGATGTGGATATTGCAATTTAAAAATGAATGTGAGTGTTCAGTCAATTGTGAAGGGGATTGGTTTGAGCAGACTAAATAATTGGAGAAGTTCTGCATACATTACCAGAGATGAGTCATTTTCACAGAACGTTCCAATTTTGATATTCTGATTAAACATCACAAAGGTCAAAGCTTAAAAAAATGAAATGTATGCACGGATGAATTGTTCATAATATCTATAACATGCATTTAGAAAATAGATGGGGTGAATTTTCATATCATTCTGACGTTAACAAGAATAGCTCATTCAAAAATTAGTTTTGTATTTTTTTTTTATTTACTTTCATGTGTTTTAAAACCTGTATGATTATTTGTTGTCCACAGAATGCAAAATTAGATGTCTAGCAGGATGTCCAAGATGCCCTTTTGCATGCAATGAAAGTGAATGGTGACTAAGACTGACAAGCAAGATTTTCCGTAAATATCATCTTAATTTTCTTTTTTTCATACTGTGGAAGTCTTATGATGTAGTAGTGCATATATAGTGAATATAACATGACTACTATAACGTAGTGCATGTATAGTGAAATATTGTTAATATGGACTACATTTTTGGTGCATTTATGCCCTTTATTGTTCTTTTGGAGCTTGACACAGTACTTGTTACCAGTCCACTTTCATTATATGGAATAGCGCAGAGTGAACATTTTTCAAAACATCTCCTTTTGTGTTCCACAGAAGAAAGAAAGCCATACGGGTTTACGTGCATGAGTGTGAGTAGTAACTCATGACAGACTTTTTATTTTAGGGTGACTGTCCCTTTAAGAATTTTTTAGGGCAGTTCTAGCATACAAGTAGCAAAAGTTACGTATGCTGGAAACGAGACGGTACACACCAATCTCATTTAAACCCTCTAAATGCAACCATGTGCCCTATATCAGAAACAAATGCTGAATGGCACGCTGAAACAATAAAATCCTGCGGATGGCCTGATGCTGGCTCACCATTATTGAATCCCCCTAATCCATTCTTCCGTCTTTCTTTTCTTCTCACTTTCCCTCTCTGATTCTTCCACTGTATCCCCCACTTTCAAGCCTTGCCAGGACGAAAGCATTGGCAGAGAGATGATGGGAGGTCAGAGGAGGGAAACAGAGCAGGGCAAGACCAAGTGCGTTTCAAAAACACACCTTGTGGGAATATCAACATGCCCTGGAGCGCGGAGAACCGACCCAATGCTGGAGAGCTATCACAGCCCGTCACATGGTGTCCAAGTCTCCCACAGCTGTTCTGGAGCACAAAGGAGATGACACACGAATGGATGATCTTCCATGGCTCGCAGGACCAGCAGCATGCACAATGTTTCCAGTAAAGGTAACGAGACAGTAAATCAAAGGATCCGAGATGGAAATGCAACAAACCCTCTTGTCTGAGGTAATTCTCAGATGTCAAGAAAAGATGTAATTAGATCCTTGAGGAACGCCATATGTCAAAGATGTTTCCTATTAGTCCTCAAACATTTGTTTGTTTCTTATTTATTTCATTCATAAAATCTTCTGTTGAACAAAGATTTTTCACTTTTTTTAGACACCCCTATTTACAGGATTATCTTGGATAGGTCACCATATTTATAACATGTAAAATGTGCTACTTCCACTTTCCCATGACTACTGCTATATGCTGATCTGAATCAAACACATCTGGGACAAATAGAGAGCATAACTCCTCTGCCTCACACAGCAACCTCTGGACCTGTTGCCAATGTCTTAAATGGTACTTGAAAGGTCCTCTTTTTCCATTGTATCCCCAGACTAATAGATCATATCACAGTGAGTTTCAGTATTTTGAGAGGATTGATGGGAATTATTAAAATAATTAATTTAATTGCTTAATTTCAGTAATATGCCATTGTTTACTTAAGGTCAAATGTTGTTGTGTACTTGTATAGTGGCCCAAAGAAAAATTTTACGCTTACACCAGACTTAAAAATGACTGAACGTTATATAACAAAATATCAAACCAAGTAGAATTTACGCAAACAATTATAAGTGGATCTTTCCTCATGAGAGAAACAAATTTCCATGTCCAGGCACTGACATAGATTTTAGTATTTAAAAAGCCATACAGGGCAACATATTAAAAAGCACCAATGCATATCAGCCCAAACAGTAGCATTTATTTTAAAGAAGCATAGCACAAACACACTTTTCAAGGAAAACATTTTAAGGTTTACATGATACAACTGTTCAAATGCACATATGTGGTAGCATTCTAGTTGTCAAACATTAGTGGACCATGTTCGTAGTTAATGTGATGAACTACACCTGCAGTTACTCTGTTAGAACATCTGTGTGCACATGACTTAAGTGTCCAAAAACATTTGGGACCACTCTTTGTTTATACAGCAAAAGAAAGTCCTTAAATTTCGACTTGTATGACTATTGAGTAGTTCCATGTTTGTTGACCGAATTAAAGTTGCATATCACTGCGCCATGTTCAGTTTTAGCTGTTTCTAGACTAAAGGTGAGGAAGTAGTTCTATACACGAGCATTTTAGGAATAAAACCTGAAAATGTCTTTAGATAAACATAAACATTTGGTAACTGGTTCAATGGTATATGCTTAATGTAGTTAAACTTATTTTTGCCGTTAAGTGACAGGATACACTTACCTCACTCAGGTCTGCACAAAGCTGCATTAATGTATGAAAATGCATGCTGTTCATTTGTATATTGACATTGCAGACTGGACAGTTCTATAAAATCAAACCGAGCATGTTCCAAACTAATTACTGAGTTTTCCAACGAATGACATTTCTTGGATACATAATTGTCCTCCTGACATGTTTTTCTCAAAGTCACTGTTTTAATTAATATGGCTTCTTTTGGAAAACCAAACAAAGCATGACACAGCACTCCATCACCTGAACATGGCACACTGGTGATGTCATTACTAGTCTGCTTGACATGAATACTCCCCCACATCAAAGCTGCCGTTCCAATCGAGCAGTCAAGTACGTTTTGAGTTCTTTATTGTGTAATAAACCAGGTCCAGGACCAGACCCACCCTTTTAACTCATTTTGAAAGCGAATGAGGTTATAACAGCCCAGTCTTTCACTGCAATAAATGCACATACACGCCACAGTGGAGGTCTGGGTGGAGGTCTAGTCATATTTCGGTTTGCTCGCTTGAAGAATCACAATAAAGCTTTTTCATTTATTTATTTCCCTTCCGAACAGCCGGAGCCTTTTCTGCATTTTACACATTTTGATACATGTAGAAAACGATTACAAACCACCCGACAGAGTCAAATTGCCCAAATCTCGAAATTGCAGGAAGTGCCATTTAGCTCCCTGTTTTCCCTATCTCGCTCGACTCTAATTTGCTTGTGATTTTGTGTGTCCCGAGTCGATCTGAAAGAGAATGTTCTGGAACAGAGGATGGGCTGTGGAGACCAGAGTGGTTTCTGTCATGAGGAGATGGAATGCTCAAGCAGACCCACATGAATGAGTCACTATGGAAACAGTCGAAACGTTCCAGAGTAACTTGTGTACACATTGCGCCATGTGTGCCCAGCGAACTGAGAAGAAAAGTACAATTCTTACGAGAGACTGTGTTTTCAATGGGCACGCTCTTTACACAAATGTAGGCACGCTTTGAATGTTTCTCTTGGAAGGGGAGAGTTCTGGAGTGTATAGAAATTATGCCATATAATGAGATGTTTGGATTCATGGTGGTTTGATCTTTGTTTCTTTCTTTTTGCGCTAAAAACACAGCCTATAGATGTGTTTATTGAAATACATGTTTTGCCCCATTAAGTTTAATGGTTCATAACACGAGTGGATGAACCCTTTGTATAAGCGGCGCTAATTCTTTTGGCATGTATGGTGATAAACTTGCCCTCACAGAAGGATGTCATGGAGCGCTGCATTGTCTGAAAGATCTCTTTCTTTTTTTCGCCCATACCGAAAGCCCTCCAGGAGCGAATGCTTCTTGGGCCACCAAGAAACATTGATTAGCATCTGATTATATAAACAGGCCATGAACAAAGTGATTCCTCAGCTGTGCTTAAAAGCAAGAAGAGTTCTCAAGAGTTCAGATCCATCGAGTATTACTGTTGTTTAATAGAACCATATGAGTGTGCTATTGCTGCATAATTGCAAGTAGACGTATTTGTGTGGGCGATGACAGCGCAGAGAACAGACGCGCCGCTGACCTTCGGTACAGAGTGCCGGCGACGGTCCAAGAATACGACAAGAGGCGGGTGTCAATGGCACACATTCTGCAGAACCTCTCCGAGCTAAATCTGAAGGCCGGGTGTTATGTCTGGGGCAGATTTGAATCTCATGACTCTTGGGCCAATCCTATTTCTAATTGAAAAAAGGTACCTGCGCTATGAAGTTCCACAGGGTTCCTTTTACCACCTTCCTGAGATTTAACACTCGCTCTCGTGCACACATCAATACAACCACATAAATGGCTTAGAAACTGTGCTTTCTGCATGTCTCTGAAGAGCCAAGCCATTAAATGTATTTTCATATTACATTCATATTCAACTACAGTGCTCATATTGTGAGCAGAAACCAACATTTGGAGACGACAACTCACAACCACAACCCTTAAGTAACCTTATAAACACATTGGCTCATGAATGTCAATTAGGTGATGTAACGCAGCGGATTTCAAGCTGTGAATCTTGAGTAGAAACAAGTGGTATGTAAGTGTTAGAATGATGCCTTACCAGGAATGTGAAGTTCTCAATGTCAATTAACAAGTTCGTTGGTGGTCATATCATGACATCATAGATCCCAGCAGCATTTCCTGCACCGTTTTCAGTAGTCCAAGAGTTCAAGTTGGCATGAAGACTGCAAATGCGAGTAGAACTTTTGACTGTCCGATTGGACACATTCACAACATAGTTGTATTATATGTAATATCTAAACAGTTTAACTTACATTAGAACATTTTTGTCAAAATCTTGCAATCTTGAGTTCCTGAACATGATAAATGATAGGACCACTGTATGTTCAGGCCCAAACATACAGTGGGATTTGTAGTCTGATTCATTAGCAAATGATTCATATGAACTGATTCTTTAAACAGATCATTAGAAAAGAGCCAGGCTGAATCAGTCTGATTAATCCTTCACTGAATGAATTTGCCAAATCTGTCAGAGGGGCTGAATCAACATATGGCTCATTTACTGAACTGCAAGTTACACGTTAATGCATCATAAGGTCCCACTTTATATTAAGTGGCCTTAACTACTATATACTTACATCAAAAATAAATACAATGTACTTATTGTGTTCATGTCATATTGATGTAAGGGATGGGTCAACAGTGTAATTACAAATGTAATTACATGCTGGTATTTTTTTTAAATATAAGAACAATGTAAAAACATGCATGTACACAATAAGTGCATTGTATCAAATATTGATTTAAAAGTACATAGTAGTTAAAGCCACCTAATATTAAGTGGGGCCTATCATTACTTCAGCTGTCGTTTAAAGAACCAGGTTTTTATTCCAATGCAGCAAAGCAAAACAAAGCTTTTCAAATATGATTATTGGACAAAAACTGCACTTGAATGCAGAGTCAAATTTGGACTAATGAATCTTTCAATTCAAAGATGAAGTGTACAAATAGCCATTGGTATTATTTGCAAAGAGGAGGAAAATGGAAAAACCAAAACTTCCATCTTGTGGGTGGAACTCGACACATGTTAGGCCTGGCATGGAGAATACTTCAGGCCCTTTCACACTGGTGGTTAAACCCCGAATGTGCAAGTCTGAAACTTCTTATTTTGACCCTGGTGATAATGAAGTGTTGACAGCTTGTATTGTTTTTATAACACTTTATACCTAATACCGTGATTCTGTGAGTGTTTTCTTGGGCTTCATTAGTCTTCCCACACCTTAGACAGAAACAGCTATACAAACTGCAGTTCAGCAGGGCATGTGTCAATAGCAAAGTGTGCTGGTTCTGTGTTTATGAACACGTGTACAGTTATACTTGCTCCCTAATCACATTAATACTTACTGCCTGATAGCTTTCAGACAATTCACATTATATTTTTTCAGCTGTATTGTAATGCTACCAGATATTTGGATCCAGATCTTTGATACACTACTTTGTGTGTAATATTTTTTCATACAAATTAACAACGTTTTTCTAATTCTACAGACAAATAAATAAGAAACCCTCCTGAATCTATTTTATGCTGTTGCGGGACCTAAAATCCATTTCAGATTTGAACACAGGTTTACTCCTAAATCTCATCTGTGATTCGTATCAGAGTAAATTTAACCCAATGTTTTTCGTTTTTTGTTTCATTTTGTTTTGGGTGCATGTAAAGCAGGGGTGCTCAACCCTGGTCCTTGAGATCTACCTTCCTGCAGAGTTCAGTTCCAATCCTTCCTGAACTCTGCAGGAAGGTAGATCTCCAGGAAAAGGGTTGGGCATCCCTGATGTAAAGCTATGAAAAAAGCAGAAGTTGAACGACAGAAGGAAACTTAAATATCTGTCAAACAAGGTGCTAATTAGAACAAGCTCAATCTGTAATTTATACTGTATGTGACAATTTCATCTCTTTCTTCTTTATACTTGAGAAAAAAATAAACACTTGTCATGATTTATAACATAAACACTTTATATCCTTTTTAGGGCTCCCATCACATACCGCATGAATCATATGCTCTTTGTGATTGCTCAGCCTAACATTTGAGTTATTAGTCACCAGAGGCTCCATAACTCAAAGCAAGAGTAAATTTATGTGCTCCCCAGCTTCGCGTTCTCTCTGAATTGTTTTCATTTGATCAACTATCTATTTGGCAATTGTACCTACCTTTTGTGGCGATGAACGGAATTTCATGTTGTTCTGCCCTAATTCTAACGGAAGCACATTTGAACCTTGTCTTGCACATTTTGATCTTTCTTAACTTCTTTTCAATGTCCAGAAACCTGTTTGGGACCATTTCTTCCAAGCCATGTCTTTTTGACGAGTCTAGATTTTATTTTATTGTTTATTTATTTTTTTTGCTTTTTGTTTTAGTTATTAATCACTAATCAGTCAAATCTGACATATTGAAATAGCATTTTCTCTACTAGAAAGGTAGTAAGCGAAATTTTATCTTTAAAAAAATAACTGAGAGATCATTGAATTTAAAAGACATTTTTAATTCCCTCTGATCATGTTCATCTGTCAACATACTCAAGTTGCAGTCAGTGTGTGTATGTATTTTCTCTCTGTTAAGCTGTTTAGGCCTTGAGTTTGACCATGAACAGAACACATGTAGCCTCCTGTGGTAATCAAATAGCATTTTCTCTACTAGAAAGGTAGTAAGCGAAATTGTATCTTTAAAAAAATAACTGAGAGATCATTGAATTTAAGACATTTTTAATTCCCTCTGATCATGTTCATCTGTCAACATACTCAAGTTGCAGTCAGTGTGTGTATGTATTTTCTCTCTGTTAAGCTGTTTAGGCCTTGAGTTTGACCATGAACAGAACACATGTAGCCTCCTGTGGTAATCATTTAGCTAAGCAATACATGCCACATTCTTTTTTACACCAAGAAAGAGCAAGACATAGAACCATCTCATAGGTGTAATATTCCCTGTTGATGTATAAATGTTAGTGTTTTAGGGTAAAGGTGGTGATGTAAGCAGCTGGCAAACATTGATTTGACTGTACCACCTGGGAGCTGTTCATGAAGACAAGCTCCAACCTGGATGAGCAGGTTCCCACCATCACCAATAGCATAACATTCTGTGTAGACTCAATAATATCCACAAAACAGATTGCCATTTTCCCAACAACAAACCCAAAACAGCCCAGAGGCATCCTCAGTGAAAAGTAAAGAGTGTCTGTAGCGAAACAGGTGGAAACAAAACTGTTCAACAAAAAGGTGAAATGAGCCATCCAACAAGCAAAGAACAAACAGTACAAAAACAAGGTTGTGCAGAAGTTCATTCAGGGTGCATAAGCAAAAACTTCATGTTTGCTGCTGCTAACATGAAGTCTGAGAGGAGATGTGAATGTTGAGGAAATCAAGAGGTTCTGTACTTGCTTTGAGAAAACTGACCAGATCCTTACCCTACAAAACAAGATGTGCTACAGTGCTACACCTGCTTAAAATATTTTCTATATTTGGAAATATGTTGAAATGTGTAATGCAGACATATTGACAGCATCTAGAAAGTATTTTCATATGAACATCTTTAAAAACATATTATATCATATTTATTAAGTGTCCAAGCATCAAAGGTAAACATGGGCAACAGGAAATTTTGGGGACTCTAGCTAAATTTGATAGATTTCTGATGCTTAGGGGGCTAACAGCAAATCAATCAATCAATCAGTCAGTCAGTCAGTCATTTATATCAATGGAAATGACACATAAAGGCTGTAAAAATACTAATATTGTCCACTAAAAGATAAAAAGATAAGTAGAAACAAGTGGGTAGAAAAATATCAAAGTTTTTTTAGGTCTCATAGTTTAGAACCAATTTAAATGGTTCATCTGCTTCACATTAAAAATAAAAATACATAGAAATTCATTACTGTAATTTATATAAATGCATTACAAATAGAATTAGCTTAATATTTATATATCCTAATGTTATTGAAAATATTTTTGTCAGATTGCCTGACATGACTTGTTGTCCAGTAGTATTATTGTATATATATATATATGTATATATAGTCTCTATACTTCCAAAAAGGGACTCTTACCCTGTTTCCTTTCAGTCGGTCACTCTCGACGTCACGTCGGTGACCGACGAATCGGGATCTCGCTTAGAGAGACCATTCCAATTGAGTGTAAACTAAACAAGCCAATGTACATTGGCATGCGATTATTGCATCCAGCTGCCGCTGATCACAGCGTGAGTATAAGTAGGCAGCCGGTGCAGCGCATATTCAGCTTTTCACTTCGGAGCCGAGCGGTTATATCGTTCTGCTCCTGACATCTGCTTTGAAGAAACTCAACGAGTTCAGCGCACTCTTTACAGATCTCGTGTTGGCGGAACGGCGCTTCAGCGGCGGTGGTTTTTTCCTGTGTCGAGTGGGTTGCACACGTCAGGCTGCACTATCCCCTGTTTGTGTTGCAGGCGGCCATCTCCCCTGTGCGCTTCAGCACATTTAAAAGAGCAATCTCTAAAAGAGCATTCACGTCTAAAGACGCGTCTTTTTAAAGATGCCTTTTCACCCGTGCGTTTCTGGATGCGGTCGTTACCTGGCGCCGGATGATTTCCGCTATTTCTGGCAGTAGCCGGACTGATCTAACAGTGACGGTAAGGAATTCCCCTCCGAGGAACCAACCACCGAGGGCTCCTCCTTCCACCGGCACTTCACAGCCAGTGGAGCTGCTGAAGGAACAGGCTGGACCCTCTTGTGGGCCGGGTCCCTGCGTTCCCCCTCGCTGCCCCACCGCGGGTACATTGGTAGTTCCGTTGGTGCCACTTGTACGGTTTCTGGGAGTCTGGCTAGCACTTCCCAGTCCGTCTCGTTGGCTGCTTCAGACCATCAGACTCGGCTATGCGATTCAGTTCGCCCGGCGCCCTCCCAAGTTCAAGGGCGTCCACTTCACTTCAGTAAAGGTGGCAGATGCCCCTGTCTTGCGTGCAGAGATCGCAGTCCTACTGGCGAAGGATGCGATAGAGCCGGTCCCTCCAGCCGATATGAAGATGGGGTTTTACAGCCTTGGATCTGCGCATCTTGAACCGGGCCCTTCACAAGCTTCCGTTCAAGATGCTCACGCAGAAGCGCATCTTCAGGTGCATCCATCCCCAAGATTGGTTTGCAGCGATCGACCTGAAGGACGCGTACTTTCATGTGTCGATCCTTCCGCGCCACAGGTCATTCCTGAGGTTTGCGTTCGAAGGACGGGCACATCAGTACAAGGTCCTGCCCTTCGGGCTGTCCCTGTCGCCCCGTGTCTCCACGAAGGTTGCGGAGGCAACCCTTGTTCCCCTGAGAGAACAGGGCATTCGCATTCTCAACTACCTCGACGACTGGCTCATACTAGCTCAGTCTCAGGATCAGTTGTGCGAACACAGGGACTTGGTGCTCTTGCACCTCAGCCAGTTGGGCCTTCGGGTCAACTGGGAAAAGAGCAAACTCTCCCCGACGCAGAGGATCTCTTTTCTCAGTATGGAGTTGGATTTGGTCGAACAGACAGCACGCCTCACACAGGAACTTGCTCAGTCTGTGTTGAACTGCTTGAATATGTTCAAGAGCAGGCCGGCGGTGCCACTGAAACAGTTTCAGAGGCTCCTGGGGCATATGGCAGCTATTTCTCCTGTCTCCAGGCATGCTGTGGTTCACACAGATGCCTCTACCACCGGCTGGGGGGCCACGTTCGACGGGCTTGCAGTGTCGGGGGTTTGGACGGGCCCCCAACTGCACTGGCACATCAATTGCCTAGAGTTGCTGGCAGTGCGCCTTGCCTTGATCTGTCTCAAAGGGCGCTTATGATGCACGCACATACTGGTCCGCACGGACAACACTGCAACCGTTGCGTACATCAACCGACAAGGTGATCTACGCTCCCGTCACATGTCGCAACTCGCCCGCCACCACCTCCTCTCGAGTCAGAAACATCTGAGGTCGCTTCGTGCCATTCACATTCCTGGTCTGCACAACCGGGCAGCCGACGAGCTGTCACGAGCTGCGCTCCCGGGAGAATGGAGACTCCATCCCCAGATGGTCCAGCTGATTTGGAGTCGTTTCGGAGCCGCTCAGGTAGACCTGTTTGCCTCTCCAGAAACCAGTGTTAATTTTGACAGCAAATTTTGATTTAGTTTTAGTCATAGTCTTTTGACTAAAATACCATTTAATTTTAGTCACATTTTAGTCATCTGAATTGTTTTTAGTTTTAGTCTAGATTTAGTCGACTAAATATCATAAGATTTTAGTCGACTAAATCTACAGTAAATATAGTCGGCTAAAATCGAATGGGTTTAGTTACAGTGCATTTATTAAGCATTTCTCTAAAATTTGCACAAAGCACAAACCGCATCATTCAGAAATAATACCGGTTAATAAAGCGGAATGTTATAATGAACAAACAGTAAACACAATAGCTAGCCTATAGGCTATTTTAGTTCTCCTCACTCCACAACAAATCCGAATTACTGGTATTCAGAACAGAACAAGAATGAAAAATTCTTGTTTCTTGTTTTCTTGTTTCAGGGCAAGAATGAAAAATATAAGTTGCTAAAAAAGCCAAAATGAATTTAAAGAGAAATTGACAGCAAACGGCGCTGTTCTTACGCATGTACTTGGCCCGAGCTCAGGCTGCACGGCACGGATTGTACGACAGACTATTTAAATTAAGCAGTGTAGCTATATGTTTGGTTGAATATAGCCTATTTTATTCTGATAATGAACAGGCTGCAACGTTTGCAGTGCTGTATGTGTGTGTGTGAGGCGCCGGCGCGATCGAACAGCGGAAACATAAAATACTCGTCCGCCTCTTCTCCGACCCTGCAGCTCTCTCCGTTAGCTTCGTGTCAGTGGCACCAGTCCAGGTGTTTCTTCAGTTAATCGTGCTATTTTTCCATGTTGAGTGCGGTGTTGCACATAGATTGCACCTGACTATGCATTTTGTCCTTTTCTCTGATGAACTGAAAGTGTGTCCATCTCACAAATGTAGAATCCGTCTCTGCAGTCATCTCAACCATCGAATTACAGCAACAGGAAACAGACAAACTATTTTACCCTCTCTACTGTTTTGCGGCATTGGTAAATTCACCACTTAATTTTGAATTAAAATATGTTGATGTAACTTGCGTTACTGAGATTGTAACGAGTAATAATATTACCCAAATTTTATTAGTAATGCGTTATATTACTGTGTTACAGCAAAAAGTAATATACTACTGTAATATCGTTACTTTTGTAATGCGTTACTCCCAACACTGGTACTGATACACGTTCTCCTACTGTTTACGTTCACTTAAGACGTAATCAACTGTGTTTACGTGAATACTCATCAAAACGGACAATTCAACATAATTTTGTGTGTAATTCTCCGTTCATGCGACACGAAAGAGTACTCGCGTGCTGTGAGACGCGCTTCCTATGTGTGTATGCTTCAGTGTCTGCGCTCAGAAAAACGGACCGAAATTAGTTCTCTCTTGCATCGTCAGATTTATCCATATGTCTGCTCTTCTCGTACTCTCATTTTTATTAGTTGACGAAAATGTCAATAAATATTCGTCATAGCTTTTGTCATTCAAAAAGAGTTATTATGTCGAAAATTATTCGTCAACGAAATTAACACTGCCGCGGGTCCTTCGCAATGCATTTCCCCCAGTGAGCCTTCTTGCACAGACACTGTGCAAGATCAGGGAGGACTAGGAGCAGGTCCTGCTCGTGGCACCTTACTGGCCCACTCGGACTTGGTTCCCGGAACTGATGCTCCTTGTACACACTTACGCCTTGAAGTGGAACCTGTTCGTCGAATGGTGCTCTTCTCACCAAGAAGACCCCCGGAAATGTCCGATGCTGCTGTCCTTTCTGCAGCAGGGGTTGGAGCAAAGGCTGTCTCCCTCCACCCTTAAAGTCTATGTGGCTGCGATTGCTGCCAACCACGACCCCATGGAAGGGCAGTCGGTTCTATCCTGCTTGCATTGGCCTCCATCAAGAGGGTAGGGGACCTGTATGCATTTTTGGTCGACGATTCATGCCTAGACTTTGGGCCAACTGACTCCCAAGTAATCCTGAGGCCCCTGCCCGGCTATGTGCCCAAGGTTCCCACTACTCCCTTCAGGGATCAGGTGGTGAGCCTGCAAGCGCTGCCCATGGAGGAGGCAGACCCAGCCCTAGCTTTGCTTTGTCCCGTCCGAGCCTTGAGATGCTACTTAGACCGGACGCAAAGCTTTAGGACCTCAGACCAGCTCTTTGTCTGTTACGGAGGCCGGCAGAAGGGGAAGGCCATCTCTAAGCAGAGGATGGCCCACTGGATTGTGGATGCCATCACCCTGCTACATAGACAGGACGCAAAGCTTCAGGACCTCAGACAAGCTCTTTGTCTGTCACGGAGTCCGGCAGAAGGGGAATGGCGTCTCTAAGCAGAGGTTGCGAGCTCACTCTACTAGAAGTGTTGCATCCTCCTGGGCACTGGCTCGTGGCGCCTCGCTGGCAGATATTTGTAGAGCTGGGGGCTGGGTGACCCCCAACACATTCGCTAGATTCTATAGCCTTCGTGTGGAGCCGGTATCCTCCTGTGTTCTCACCTCAAACGG
>NW_015552533.1:492625-492899 GCF_001515605.1 Sinocyclocheilus anshuiensis
TAAGTGGATCTGTAAAGTCCACGGTATAGCCTCAGAGCCTGTGTTTCCCCGGCAGACTTCTGCCATTTCCCATTTCCATATAATCACCTCTAATCTTTCATATGCTCCTAGACGGTTGTTCATATGTGTAAGTGCTTCCGAAACCTCCTTCGGGAAGGATGGGGCTTCCGCAACGTTCCTGTTCCAAGTGGTACGGGTACGTTTTCCCAATGTTATCCAATCTCACTAAGTGGGTAGTGCTACGACAACAGTGACTGGTCTTCTTGTTTCTAGC
>NW_015552533.1:493667-494111 GCF_001515605.1 Sinocyclocheilus anshuiensis
CTCACTCAACTAGAAGTGTTGCATCCTCCTGGGCGCTGGCTCGTGGCGCCTCGCTGGCAGATATCTGTAGAGCTGTGGGCTGGGCGACCCCTAACATGTTCGCTAGATTCTATAGCCTTCGTGTGGAGCCGGTATCCTCCTGTGTTCTCACCTCAAACGGGTATAAGCACTGAGAGGCCCCAGCTTCGGGTCGGCTTGCTAAAACCGCTCCAGAGAGTCCATATCGTAGACCCTGTCGAGCTCCTCTGTCCCCTCGGCAGCCAGACGTGACGGAGCGTCCGGTGCCAGGCCCCCACTCGATGAATCCGTGAGAAATGGTAGAGGGCTGGGTTCCATATGTAGAGACCTAAGTGGATCCCATATGTGTAAAGTCCACGGTATAGCCTCAGACCCGTGTTTCCCCGGCAGACTTCTGCCATTCCAAGAGGGTTACAATCACCTCCA
>NW_015552533.1:494125-494209 GCF_001515605.1 Sinocyclocheilus anshuiensis
TGTTCCAAGTGGTACGGGTACGTTTTTCCAGTGTAATCTAATCTCACTGAGTGGATAGTGCTACGACAACAGTGACTGGCCTTC
>NW_015552534.1:0-17349 GCF_001515605.1 Sinocyclocheilus anshuiensis
CATGGTCCTGCTTTGTTCCAGGTGCAGGAGTAGTTCCTGGTGCGGTTGGTATTGGTCCTGGTGGTGCTGGGATTGTGCCAGGAGCTGGTGGGGTCTATCCTGGAACAGGAGGTAAAAAAAAATCTGTCTGTCTGTACAAAATATCTTGAAGAATATTAAAACATTATAATGGTTATAGAGTCTCAAAACCATTTCTTTCTTTCTAAGGTCTTACTCCTGCTCAAGCAAAAGCTGCTAAATACGGTAACAGTTCTTTGTATGTGGTGGAACTTCACAGAGATTTGAATAATTTATTCTAAGACCACAGATACAAAGCAAAGTGTAATGGATTCCCCCTTGATCTTCTAGGTTTGGGTGGAGCAGCTGGAACTGGTGTTGTACCTGGTGTTGGAGGACTGTACCCTGGAGCTGGAGGTGAGTGGGAACAAACAATTGAAATGTTTTTTGAGGCACTTAGACAAAATTCTGAGGCACCACTAAACAAAATATCCATGAGTACAACTGTATACTCTGCTTTGCCTTCAGATCTCAGATGTATCTGATTTAACATGTACATGTCCCTAAACATCACATTAAAAAGCTTTACATTTTGGACATGCAATCTCTTTCTGTCTATGTTGGTTCCAAAATTGGCCACTATACATGCATACTAGATGTTCTTAAGATCCGGTCACTAAAAAGTCACTGAATGGATTTTAATATCCCAAAGTAGTATAATGGTTCACTGCTCATTTTATTAAAATATTTTGAAAAGGTGCACCAGTTGGTGGAGTAGTGGGGGGAGCTGGGGGAATTCCTGGAACAGCAACAGGGGCTGGAGGTGAGTTTTACACTACATTAATATTGCATCTGATGAAACCTACAATTCATGTCATCAGGTTAAATTTTTGCTAATAATGAAGTGTTAATCCAGTGTTAAAATCCATGAAATAATAATTCTAGAAATGACTTTACAAATTCCTTTTTTTTTAGTGTATCCAGGTGGAGTGAAGCCTCCTAAATATGGTAAGAGCTTTTACACATGTATATTGGATTTAATAATCTAGTAATAATAATCTAATAATCTTTAATAATCTAATTATCTTCCAGTTATAGTTTATAGGTGCATAACTTGATTCAGGTTCTGTATGTACAGTACAGGCTTGAGTAGACTGGGGAGCCTGGACAATAACAAGAGCGTGGTGCTGCTGCTAGTGCTTTAATCTTAGTACAGTGTTCTTTGAAGTACCTTGAAGAATCATGTAAATACAATGGTACATGAATAAGGTAATCATTAAATAACATGCCATAATATATATGGAAAAAAAACATGGTTTGTCATGGTACTTTTGAATGAGCGAGTAAGATAAGGAAAGTATATTTTTCAAAAATGAATCAGTACAAGTGGAGGACTTGGGATAATTGGTAATAAGTAGAAAGTGCTATTATTCTGAAATAGCAGTTTCAAAACGCTTTTACTACACATCTTGTGTTATAATAAAATCTAAAGAAATAAATTGACACTGCATGGCTGCACATGTCATGTCTGTAGGAGGAGCAGGAGGGGCCAGTGTTGTCCCAGGCTATGGTTCTGTTGCTGGGTTCGGAGGAGTTCCTGGAGCTGTGCCTGGTGCTGGAGGTCTGTATATGTTCAACTGTCTCAATTTCTCACAACTGTTGTTTGTCAGTTAAGCTAATTTTGTTTCTCATAGTAGTTTATTTTTGGTTGATGTTCAGTAATAGTGATAAATGTTTTTAGGGCTAGGAGCTGGCGCCAAACCTCCTAAATATGGTATGAGTCTGACTCTTAAGACACTGATTTAGGTGCATTGGAAATGCTATGTAAGATAAATCCAATTTTATTTATTTATTTATTTATTTATTATTATTTTTTCCATTTGCACTGGAATTTTGTAATAGAAAATTGTGTTGACATTATAATATAAAAATATTTGACCTATAATCCTGTACGTAAATACAGGATTGTCAGTAGAGTATTGTTTGGTCAAAGATTATGTTATTGTTACCTTAGGAGTGCCTGGAGGAGTTCCAGGAGGAGTGCCTGGAGGAGTACCAATAACTGGAGCAGGAGGTATCACGGCTTCATTCTGCATAAAAGCATGATGAAATATAAAAGTCAAAAAAATTAATTCTTTTTTTTTTTTTTTGGATTAAAGTGCATGGACCTCAGCATGTATTTTTTGCTCAACTGTTCACATTTCTCTGTTTAAGGATACCCTGCTGGTGCCAAGGCTCTTAAATATGGTATTTATATTACTTGATTATACATATAAACCAGATCTTAGGAACCTTGAATTTAGCTCTAAATAAAAAAAATATTTGTCTAGGTTTGGGTGCTGGTGGTGGTTTACCAGGAGGGACTGGTGTTGTGTCTGGACTCCAGAGACCAGGTAAGCAAAAATGGCTTTCAGTGTGCAGAGTTACTATGACTATAACAACTGTTTATATTGTGAGTAAATATGGTTATTAAAACAAGTGACAAAATACATTATTGAGTTTGAACTGAGGTGATCAACAGGGTTTTCATTTAGAGACTGCATGGATTTCATTTTTTATTCAGTAATTTTCTTTTTCCTGGTTTGCACTGTACAAACATTTTTTTTTTCTATTTAATATTTGAGAAGTCTGTTGCAACCCCAAATCAAAAAACCTGTTAAATTACTTTCGCCTTTGAAAACCAAATGGAAAATAAATCCATTTTTGTACTGTAAATATGTTCCTTGAAACAGTTTGGTCTTGAGTGTTTGAAAATGTTTAAAAATGTAGCTGACGTTCAATGGACTGAAACCATGACCGAGCATATTTGTCTCATTAATACATGGCTTCACTCAAATTAAGCTTGCTGCTGTGAAAGTACTGGCACCACTTTTTGTTTTGTGGGCTATGGGAATGGAACTGGGGCTGGAGCACAATTACAAGCCCTAAGTAAGGTAAAAACAGTCTGGGATTATTATGCTGAGGTGTAACAAATTGACCTTCAAACTATACAGGTATGCAAATCGGCACTATTTGTTTAGTTCTGTGGCATGTTTGTGGCTTGTAATAGATATTAGTAATTATGGATAGAATGGAAATGAAGTAAAACTGAAGCATTTTAAGCAAACTACAGTTCCGCTGCAGACATTTGAGATGGTTTGTTCACTACCTTTGTCTGCTGACTGGTAAAATGGGTAGACATACAAGACCTAAAGAGCAGTTACATAGACTTGAGATTTGGAAATGATTTTTTTTTTTTGCTTTATAAAATTTTGGTTTATAAAATTTTTCCAATAACCATTTTTTATTGGGTATTTTTATTTATATTATTATGTTTAAAATATCAAAGCAGAGAATTTTGCTGAACATGTTTTCATTTTTTCTCTCATCTACTTTTACTAAAACGTGGCACTAATGCCCCGCAACTTTTAAATATATTCCATTTCTCCAGAATATACAAGTTATGATAAAATGTCCTTCCTTGTGTCGTTGCTGTCCTTAGGTTTGGGTGGAGCTGGTGGATTCCCAGGTGGAGTTGGAACAGGAACTGGATATGGAGGTAAATTATTAAATTTCCAAATATTCAGCCAGTACGCTACGACATTAATCCTCATTAGACAACAACATGATGTGCTGTAATACTTGCGGTGTTCTAAACTTGCTCAGAAATGTACAAGCAAGTAGCTAAGCATCAGAGCTTTGACTCGATGCAGGCAGAGACTGGCACCCCATGGAATGAGACAAAAGAGGTATAACATGGAGTCTCTCTCTTGAGTTCACTGAACACCAAATGTGCCACTGCATAGGAAGGGTAGGATCTTCAGATAAGAAGGGTCTAAGAGTCTGATATTCCTTTTATTGTAAAGTTACCTTATATTGTTGACAAGCCTAGATTAATGATGATGGTGCGCTGCATTGGACTGGCCAGGAAGACAAGGAGCTCAGTCTTCACTAGAAGTTGGAGTTGGTGTAGTTGGAGCACTAGTTGGTGATGGTTTAGTTGCATCCCAGCTGAGGCAAGTTAATATGCAGTCACTGTGTGATCATAAGACTGCATGTCAGGATAGCAGTGGAGGGAAAAACCATCTAACTTGATGATAGGTGCCAGTGTAGTTGTGTATCTTGTGGCCGGAGTAGCAAATGACGGAGAGGCTTTTATTTAACAGAAAATAAACATAAAATGTCCAAAACGAGAATAAAGTGTCCAAAGGGGAAATAGCGTCCAAAATAAACAGGGGATCTAGTGTCCTCATTGTGCCGGGGAATTGTTAAGGAAGGGCAGTGTTCAGAAAGGAGGGGTCCAGGTAGGGGGCGGAGTCCGGCGGCCGCACGCGCTCCCCTCTCTGGACCCACGAGGACACCAGCGTGCATGCACAGGGGGAAGAGACCGGTCTCTCGAGGAGAGGCGCGCTCGGGTTTTAACAGTGGCGGTGAAGAGGCTCGATTCACTTCAGGTGTGCCTCATCACATGCCGCCAGACCTGGCCGTTTCTGCACCCCTCCTCTCTCACACACCTCCTGTCGAGAGCCTGGTGAAGGGCGGCGATTAAGGGATGGGGTGATGATGATAATTAGGGGGGAGGCAGCCGATCCGTCACAATATCAAGAAGTGGATGGGGATGGGGTTCTGAAAAGATAAATATAAGAGGTACAATAGGACTCAAACCAGGATACGATGTCACAGGACGATGGATAGAAATACAGTCTCCCTTGAATGTCTGCTTTTTATGCTGAAGAACTGTTGTCAAGCAGGCTGTTCTACGAGAGGAAAAAGAGAAATTATTATAGAAGATGGAGAGGAATACAGTGATGGGGCAGGTGTTAGTAGATATGTTTAGAAACCTCTGTGAAAGGAGAGAAATGGTAGAGCACAGACTTGCATTTGAGTGGTACAGTAGGTGGTTAGGAATTTGTTATGCTGAGAATTGTCGGCTGATGACTGTTACCTTAAATGAGAAATAAGTGGAAAAGTTGTTAGCCGTTATTATATAAAATATTTTCTGAGATGTGCATTTGTACAGATGCTTTTTACCCAAAGTAAAAGCAGATTTAATATTTTCACAGGATATGGAACTGGGGTAAAACCACCTAAATACGGTAAATTGTTTTCATTTTTATTGCAAATATGAGTCTCCGTATACTATAGAAACTCTCTAACCAGGGGTCTCCATCCCTACACCTGGAGAGCTACCTTACTGCAGACTTCAGTTCCAGCCCTGCTCCAAAAAAACTGCTGGTTAGTTTCTAGTAATCCTGAACACCTTGATTAACTAGTTAAGGTGTGTTTGACTAGGGTTGGCACTAAACTCTGCAGGATGGTGTCTCTCCAGGAGCAGGGTTGCCTACCCTTGCTCTAAACTGAAATAAAAATTGGGATGAAATAAAAATTTGCCCTATCTGTTTTCTAAATGCTAGTAACAGATCTTATTATGAATGATTCACTCATGTATAGGCTTTATTAGTAAATGTCATAACAAAAAAACAGACCCTCCGCTCTGCACATTTTGTATGTCTTCCTTATTTACCACCTGATTCTGATCATCATCTCATTAGGACAGAATTCCATGAATTGAACTGAGTGTGTCAGAGAAAAAAAACATTCAAAATGTGTAGAGCGGTGGGCCCCCAGGACCAGGATTTGTAATAACTGTCATAACTGGAAAACAACAGTCTTCTCACTGGCGGCGTATGCAGGACTTCTTAGGCCTCTTAAAATCACGACATAACAGAAGTAGTGACAGATTTCGGTAATGCACATCCAAATGTAATGGACTATAAAAAAGAGGGGGGAAAAAGTAGAGTGTGGTTTGGTTCTATGCCTTGGTTGTTGATTGGATGTTGAGATGTGGGCGTGGCTTTCAAAAGTGTATGCAGATGAGTGTGAGCTTGCAGGAGCGGAGTTTATGACAAATCTCATTCATGGGCAGGTGTTCCAGGTGGAGTACCTGGTGGAGTACCTGGTGGAGTACCAGGCGGAGTACCTGGTGGAGTACCTGGAGGTCTTTCATTTTTATTATACATATAGTTGCACCATTTATTTAAGACATTTGTCACTTAAAATTACGGTTAACTTGTGCTTAAATCCTAAAAGTCTTACATTTAAAATATTTTAATTTAACTACATTTTCATAATAATTAAGCTAGCATTATATATCATTAATTGTGATCTAAAAGATTAATTCTCTAACATGAATTTATGCTATTGCAGCGTATCCAGCAGGAGTTAAACCTCCGAAATATGGTGAGAGATTAACATTTTGTATGTTTATCTAAAAAGGTATTTTAAGATTTTATATTTAGCTTGTTTACACAAAAACAACTGAATAGCAAATTTGAAAAATTCAAATCATATACATTCAGTTGAGGTTCCTAACATGTCAGTACCTAAAAAAAGCTAACTAAATTTGCATGGTGACATGGTTTGCCTGCAGGAGTTGCAGGAGGTGCAGGTACGGTACCTGGTGCAGCAGGAGCACCACTGCCTGGAACTGGGACAGGACTGACACCAGGAGTCGGGGTTGGAGGTACTTGATTCAACTGACCCATGTTCAGGTCACTATCAATGTGAAATTATAATCACTAGCAATCAATAAGACTTATTTTAATGTTATCAGGATATCCTGGCGGAGTCAAACCTCCTAAAATTGGTAAAGTATTAGCTTCATATATTTCTTTATAAGCTGCTCCATCTAAACCTGTGTTTACCTGCCTTTTGTCATGCTTTTTGTAACGCAACATAATGGATACCACCTGAAGCACTTTTTTCCCATTGTCTGCTAGGCGCTGGGATCACTGGAACTGGTATAGCAGCTCCTGGTGCAACACCTGGTGGTGATGTGGTGGTCGTACCGGGTGGCACAGGCATTGGTGTTCCTGGTGGTACTGGTCTGCCCATTGCACCAAGTAGAAAACCAGGTATGACAAATAGCCTTACTCCACCAAACGCCATGAAGCGCATAGTATGTCATGCTTGATTTGAACTTATGTGTTTGTTCCACAGCAAAGCTTCCAACCCTGGCTCCTGAAGGGACTGCTGTACCAGGTAAAAAAACTGATTCTGTTTGATAAATGGGCGATCTCTATGCACTGTTAATTACATTTCAGTTTGTTGCCAAAGAAAGTAGTAGTTCATTCAAAAAATGTACAACTGTTTGCAACGGTTTTCTGCAAACAGTCATACATACAAATTATAGTGAACCGTGAACTGGGGTCAGAATTATAGTTCTTTCAAAATTAAGCATATCCATTATTTCCCAGACAAAACCTTTAATGAAATAAAGAATACACATTTACTCAATAACATCCCCTTTGCTTAATAACATAATGTTACAACATGTAAAGGTTGTGTATGTACAAAAGACAAAAGGTAAAGTATGTAAACCTGAGTAGGGAACAAGTTGCTGCATCATGAGATGACACTATGGGGAATGCCCTCTGCATGACAGTGTCTGAAGCATGTGTGCAATCACACCATTGGCGGACGAAGAGGTCATCTGACATAGCGCTCTGCATCAACTAGGCCATAAAAGGCCATCTTCATCATCACATCCTCAGATTCTGATTGTCTGAAGGAAGACACGCAGGCCTGCCTGAAGTATGGCAATGAGACGCAGTGTCTCGTTCCCTACTCAGGGAACCAGGGTTACATACGTATCCAAGACGTTCCCCGCTGACACCATGGGGAACTGTATACCCACTATGCCATACTGCAAAATGGACTTGATAATTACAGACAGGTGTGTTGGAGCAGGGGTGGAACTGAACTCTGCAGGTAGGTAGATCTCCAGGGACAGGATTCAGCCACCCTCCACTAGGACAATCCTCAGAAACTGACTCTAGAGGCTCAAAAGAGGGTCGGATAAACATTTCTAGGACAACAGATAGGTCCAAGAAGGAGCTCTCACTGGGAAGAGAGGCCACAGATATCTGATCTTATGTAAAACACGAGAAATTAGGAAGTATCTCCCCAATGATGTGCTGTCAATCTGCGTATGCAGAAAGTTCCAGGCAGTGGACTGGATCCAAATGATGCTGCTTGCACCGTGATGTGAAAGGCTGCCACTTCAGAGCATATACTTTCCGAAAAGAGGGAGCTCTAATAATCAAAAATGGTCTCAACCACCTCAGCTGAGAGACTAGAATTTAATATCGGGTCCCCCTCAGGGGTTAGACTTATAACTTGAACTGCTCTGGCCAGGGGTACCGAACCACTCTCGGGCTGGCTAACACAGGGCTACGAGCAATAGGCCTACAATGTCTTGCCTTGCACTTGCTAGAGCTTCCAGGGACAGTATTATCAGGGAAAAACATACAGACATACACAATAGCGACTGCAGAAGTCGGGCTCCTTTGCTCAAAAGAGATAGCACTTCTTGTGTCTCCCAAATGTTCACTGAAGTGTTGCTAGATGTAGCTGTACACGGTCTGAATGGCAATACTGGTGATCTCCAGGACTATAGCTGAGCCAGGTGAGAGATAGTTAGCCATAACTAGACAAGATAGTGGAGTGAATCTGGCTAAAATTAATTATCTGAGAGGGTAGCAATATTTCAGTACCAACAATCTCTGACAGCTTTATGATAGATATGTGCCTATGACACCCAAACATGTTGTCTAGCTTGTCTAGGTTTTTGTTGTTTTTAGTTGGAAGACAGGGAGACACACAGTATATTTAAATAGGTTTTGAGGTTCATATGATAAAATGGCAACTGTTACGGATAATAATATCACTGTATCTGTTTGCTGACCTTATGTATAAGCGTCTCTTCCCCCTGTAACTGGTCATCGACCCCCTGTCAGCTTGCTGGTATTTTCCTTTCCTCCCATCTATCAAATTGAGCCCTACAAACCCATAATGACTGATAGCTTGTTTTCTTCATCCCCTTCACAATGGCACCCTGTTGTAGCAGCAGCCTCTGGTTTCTGCCTCCGCTGGCCTCTGAGCTAGTCACCTCTATGCTGCTTGTCTTTAAACTGCAAGGGTTGAAGGTGGAACATGTTGTTTCTTGGCAGGACCGACGGCTATTGTAGCAACTGGCAAGGCCCCTGAGCTCAGTAAGATCTACTGTGTTGCATGTACAAATGTCTTGTCTAAATGTAGCGGAACTCCATTATCATTTAGCTTTAATGCTCCTTCATTTTCCCTCTAACCTTTGCTGTTATCTGCGCTTGAGTTTGCCGATCTGCATTTTCTCAGATGTGTTACTGACACTCTACCTGTAGCAGGATTTTTCTCTGTAAAGAATGGTCCTCTGGCCGGTGATGTTTTGTGTCTTCAAAATATGCACACTAAGTACTAAGAAAGAATGTGATTAGTTCCAAGCAGGGACCAAAATTAACTGTGCGGGTAACAACTGGATCTTAGAGGTAAATCAAGCAGAGTTGGCAAGTGACTTTATTAGGAATTGCAACATGATATACTGTATAGTTTAAATATATCAAATCAAAGACGAACATATCTGTCATGAACAACCCCAGTGGAAAAATCACACACATTTATTTTGTATCAGTTTTCTTTTTCTCCAGAACTCCATGTGGTGACATTTGAGTGACACAAAAGATAAATGCGAGTGACATGAATACACACAAATACACAAACATTAAATATTCCCATTGCCATTCAGACAAATTTAATGCAAAATGCAATTTCATTGGCTGATATTTTTCTTACTTCACCCTCCATTGGTGGATGAAGCCAAAAGTTAATTTTGGACCCTGATTCCAAGTCTTCTGTGTATTAAATTAGACTTCAGAGACTGTCGTATGTTGAGACGCATTCAGAATCTGTTGTTCATCAGCTGTTGATGGGTCATTCTCAGGATGCTGTTTTATTTGTCCAGGTGCTTTTTAATCACAATCTGTGATAGAAAACCTGTGAAATTATTATTTTCCATTCCAACCCTGTTATGTGGTTAATACTCAGTGTTGGAGTGATTAATAACAGCCTGAGCTACCAAATATATTTTCACCACACCTTTATTTTTATACTCTGTATTCTTGTGCTTTGTTATAAGAACAATAATTCTTCAGTTTGATCACAGTGATAAACCGGGGAGCTCGACCAGGCCAATGTAAGTGTAACCTTATTTAAAAACAGATAAAGACTGTAAGAGACATTTACTTCTATTTGATCCATGTTGTTAAAAGACTATTTTTAAATGTCATAATTTTCAAATGGTAAATATCTCAGCATAACAGGGTTGAACAAAAAAAAAGATAAAAAGACAAATTCTGTATTTTCTCAAAAATGCATTTTATAAAGACACACACAGTGATATTTTCATTTCAATAAATGTAAAATTTAGGTGATATTTGTTTCATTTAATTTAAATGCAACCCACTAAATGCCAGTGGTCACGAATGGGGTTAAATCTGTCAAAACATTAGCATCTGCAATGTTATTCTATTAGTCAGTCACTGGGGTTCAATACTGTTGATACTGTATCCTGAGAATGACCCAGATGGGGTTCACTGTTGGACACACTAGGGGTTGTGATCATTGTTGGGCTGTAGCTTGTGTTTGTGCATTCATCTGATTGTTGATGTACGTGTATAATCATTGCTTGTTCTGTTACTCAGGTGGTGCGCAAAGAGTGCCTAGTGCTGGTGAGTACAAATAGATAGAATGCATGCAGTTTTACCAGCATCAGTAAGTATGTGTTCAGCAGCTCACACATCTGTGTTCTCTCTGTTTGAATGCAGGTGTCTCTAAACCTGGAGCAGGTAAGTCCTCAATATACAACATTAGACTCTGGAGGTGTGACTTACCTAGAATTATGTGTCCTTGGGTGCAGATACACCATTCATCCTGAGCAGTGAGAGAAGTTGAATAGCCTCCTTTAACACAGTGTATCCTTCCCTGTGAAAACCCAGCCACTTCCTGTTTAATGTGACATTTGCCCCATTTACTTGGAATCACGCTAGGAAAAAAAAAATCAGAAGTCAAAGACTAAATTCACAGTCCAACGCTACAGAGAAAATGTTCAGGAAACAAAATGTTGTTGTTTTTTTATGTGTGCATTACTTAGTTGTACCACTAGGGGGCAGGGCAAAATCATTTGTGACAAAATTCTCTGTCCTCATAAAATCTGTGATTTCAAGGAAAACACAAACACACACACACACACACACACACGCGCACACACACACGCACACACACTCACAGACAAACTCACACACACACACAGACACACACACACACACACTCACACACACACACACACGCACACACACACACACACACACACACTCACACGCACACACACACACACACACACACACTCACACGCACACACACACACACACACACACACAGACACACACACACACACACTCACACACACACACACACAGACACAGACACACTCACACACACACACACCCACACACACACACAAACACACAGACAGACAGTGGTGAGGCTGAAGTTGCTTTTCATGATAGATCAGATAAAAAATAATTTTATTTTATTTCATTTCATTTTAGTTTTGGACAACGACTGTGGTGAAACCATGCTAGATTTTGTGTACCATATAAATAAATGAACATGTAATCATTCAGTACTACAGTCTCGCAGAGTACCATGATACATCTGATATTATGTATCATCCTCCACAGCACTTTCAGTGTAAGGGTAAAAAAGTCCTGATGTATACACTCAGCAAACATAGTTTTGTTGTAGCAACAGATAAATATAGTCCTGTGACAAAACAGAAATATATACAATCTCCCCCTAGGTAAAACCCAGGAAGTGTAAGTTCTGTCATATGAAAAGGGAAATGAATATGCACATGCTCCCAAAGCTAAGCACTGTTCTGTACAGTTTACATAGAAACAACAAACAAACAAATGTTGAGTAAATATGCTGAAATATTACCATTCCGCTTGATAGTTTTGCCATAGGCACCTATATTTGACTTCAGTGTAAAGTACACTTTTGTGTTTACAGGTCCTGGAGGGTTTTATCCCTATGGCTATGGTAAATTGTATTAGTCCATCATTAAAAACAAAAACATATTAAAGACTTACCAAAGTCAAAATCATGCTGAATGTTTCTTCCTCCTGTTGTTTTAGGCCCATTTTCTGGAAGCACTGGTATCGGAACTGGTGTGTTACCTGGAGCCAAACCTCTGAAAGCCCCTGGTAAGATATATACCTATATAAGTATCTTTGCTACAGATTACTCAGGCATCAGTAACGAAGTTTAAATGAACAAGGATATTCAGATATTGGAATTAACTGGTCAAAATCTTGATCAAATCTTGACTGCTATAAGCAGATTAAAACAATATCCCAGATGTCGAATATGTGAAATTCAGTTGCATTAAACCTAGTGAAATTCTAAGTTAATGTAAACATCTTCAGAATTTACAAGATCCATTGTAAAAGAATGTGCATGTAAACATGAATGTATTAGTTTAATCAGAAAATCCTGATTACCATATATAGGAATTTCTGGTACACATGTAAATGTAAGACTTTTGGAATAATGTCTCAACCTGGACCTTATTTGGAAGGTCATGTTCATGCAGGCATAGAGGAGTTCTCAAATCTGGATCTGACTTAATGCTGACTCAGTGCCCTACTTGACACGGTGTGTGCATGTGTGTTTGGTCCAGGTGTTGGAGGAGCAGGCAGTGTCGCAGGTGTAGGGGGAGTTGGAGGGGCAGGGGCTTTTCCTGGACTCGTACCTGGAGCAGGTGAGATGCCATGCAAATCCACTTTACTTGACACTTGATCATTTAGCAGTGTTCCTGTAGTTTAAAACGTAGTGCATGGAACTAACAATACTAAGGTCCTGGGTTCCCAGGGAATACATGAACTGATAAAATGCATGTTTTTAAAGCAATACAGTATATACCACTTTGAATAAAGGGTGTAGAATTTAGTAGGCATTCTAGGGACATGTCCCTACCAATATCCAGCAACTACTAAATTGTCCGAATAAAAATGCATGCCAAATGCTTTTCGAATGGTCCAAGGCTTTTACACTTTTCTTGAAGATATGGAGGCACTCAGCTGTCCAACCGTAGACTTCTGTACGGAGGATTTGCAGTTAGTTAGTGAAGGTAGGAGGGTACTCCAGAAACTGATCAAAGCGTCAGTGCCTTGGATGTGATGTTTTACACAGAGGTGTAAGATTGAACCGCATTCTGGTTCATTTGCATACAAAAGCCTGGATAATGTGCATCGTGCTCAGTTAGGAAGATTGTGATTTTCCTGATATTTGTGTGTGTAAATCTCCATGATTGGGCAGTCAATCACTATCCCCAAGTTCCTGACTGGCCTGCATGGCATTTGCATTGATGTCGTGTTAAATTGATGGACTGGCCTCAAAGGAGCTCTGTCTTTGTTAGACCGTGTTCTTTCACCCTGGATGATGGTAAGCTGAGATCCAAACAGCCACATTAGGATTGTCAGACTGGGGCGAAAAGTTGAGCTGCATGTCATCAACGTAGCAGTGGTAGGACAAATCGTTCTATGAGGATAATAATAGGTCTCTGAGATGTTGTGTATATCGCGAAGAGAAGGGGGCCAAGCATCGAACCCTGAAGTACCCCAGTCCTAATGGATAGTCAGTGTACAGTAATTTAGACTTCCCTTCAAGATACTCCAAAGGATAGCGGGGAGTGCAGATCCTGTGATGCAGAGTGTTGAGGATAGACAGGATTGTCCTGTGTTTTATCAACATGATGTTGTATAAGCTTCATCATTAAAATTTTTACCAAAATTAGCAAATTTTATATCAAGATTCACCTAACGGATGACACTGTACGAAAATATGTCTTTCAACAGCTCAGTGACTGCTATGGCAGCAAACTAATGGTATGTGTTTCCTAGTAATCTGAACTCCAGACTGAAGGTGATTATAATCTAGGAAATTACATCAGTTGTGACTTCCTCTACAGGGACAGCATTGATTCTGTAACATGACAAACACAGTTTCTCTCAAAATACTGAACATACTGTTGAATTAGCTTTCGTTATGTTACTGGACTGTTGTTAAAGACCTTGCGATCATCTTGTTGCAGGTGGAGGGTTTCCAGCAGGTGTTGGTGTGGGAGCTGGTGGTGTTGGAACTGGTGCTAAACCACCTAAACCAGGTAGCAAAATAAAGCATACAAAATATTCATGTTCTGCAACACGACTCCACACCGTATTTCAGTTTAACACTGAAGCTTCAATTAACTGCACATCTTCTCTGCTGGGGAATTGTAAAGGATATAAGGAAGTGCATCTAACAAGTACAATATATTCAATGTGGGATTTTCTTTTTAAGTTGTGTGAGCTATGATTGTGCTGAGTGTGTCCCATCTAATTCTATCAACAGGCTACGGCTCTTTGGGTACAGGATACGCACAGCCAGGTGAGGCCCAGCATTAACTGGACAAAGATTGATTGCTTCACGCAGATCTTAATTGGCATCTATTCATGTTCTTGAACATATGACTAGCACACTGTTTGTACTACAGACACAGATTTCACTGCAAATTATGTGGCTAGCCAAAGAAACATTTTCAACAACCCAGAAGCAGTGCTTGAAGTGGGCCTGTACTGGTGCCGAGCTCTGCCAATTATGTGTGATTCTGTTAGTAACAGGAATTATTTTTCTGTACCATTCGGTCTTATGGCATGCTGGTACTCTCTCGACACTAGAATCCCCCAGTCAACCAGGCAACCTAACACCACCGCCCTGCTCATTACACATGTACATACATACACACTCATAGCAGTCACACACTTGTGTAATCACTCACACACACACACACACACACACACACACACAAACACAGTGCAGTAAGGCTGGGATCATGGATTTGTCTGCATTAATCCTGTGAGCCTTCATGTGATTTGGTGTCACTGTATTCTTTCTAGCACCATCCTTTTAGAATTCACTTCTCTGCTTATGCAGATACAGAGCAGCCAAAACCATCTGCTAGAGTACTTGCCGTATTCACAATACTTCACAGACACAGATGTTTCTCCTGAGAAATAGACTGAGATACTCTTACACAGTGTTTGAACTATACCGTGGACTTTGGGGGAGCCCACTTGGTTCGTGCGCTACAAGTGTATAATTGCGAATAACATGCCTTACCTTAACACAAAATAGACCAGAGTCCAAAGTTTATATTTTATATATATATATATTACACATGTACTAAACATGAGTGGAATTTGCACCACAGCGCCCCCACACCTTGATGCTCATGACAAGAATAGCATGTATAGTTATCTTTATTGAAGTGAATTAGGTTTAAATAGCCGTCATGCATGAATGAATGATATTTTTGCAATTTTACACATAATAATCCACGATGATCACATTACACAAAACTGAAATTGCACGTCAAAATAACACATTGTTCTTATTAAGGGGAGCCGAGCTCCCCCTAGCTCCCCCGTAGTTCGCACCCTGCTCTTACATTTGTCTCCATTTCAGAATAGATATAAAGATCTCAATCTGTGCTTAAATTTACCAAGATAATAAAGTCTTTACACTTTACGAGATTACAAGTTATAATGTCTACTAATCTTGTCTATTGATAATTACTGTGTTTTAGAACAATTGAGTTACAGAACTAAATCTTTTTGTCTTTTCTTCCTACAGGTGGTGTAGCTCCAGGAGGATATGGAGAATATCCACAAGCATATCCAGGTAGCCTTTTATAGAAATAATCCCGGGCTTAATTCATATTGTATTTTTATACGAAATTCAGCCCCTCTGTATCAGACTAGTATATTTCCAGTTCCAAGAGCCATTGCTCATTTCATAAAGGCCTCAGTAGTCTTTAGCTCCAAGTTTATAGCAGAGGATCAGCAGATGTGTCATAGAGGACAGGAACAGAACTGCTGCTTAATTGGAAAATATAGTTTTATTCACACATATACAGTACTGTGGTGCTCGAATGACTGTACAGTCAATGCTGTGCTTTTAAGGCAGATAATCACAGCACATTCACTGCTGTTCTGATGCAGGAATGGGTCTGTGGCTACATCGCAGACAGAGAGGTGACAGAGTAAGAAAGCCCTGACATTTCCTTTAGTTTCTAGAGAAACAGAGCAGGAAATCTACCATCCTTCACTTCAGAGGTCTAGACAAAAGCCCCTGTCATGCATACAGTCTTTAGTGGTAAATTACCGTTAAGAGATCATGTGTGAACAGGACCTTTTCAAAAATACCGTTAAATTCGTTCTGGAAATTAGCCGGTATGAGAAGTTGTAACATTACCAGTAAGTTACGGTAATGTGCTCTGTGTGAATGCAGAACAAGATTAGCGGTATGAGCACGTATGAGTTCAGAATGCGCTGACATAAGACGTTGACTCTGGGCCAATCAGAACATTCTGACGCAGATGACGCGTTTACTCTGCGCTGTATAGTTCAGTTTGGAGTCGTCTAATGCGATGTCTCTGGGCCAAAAGTGCTGCATGAATGTGAACGTTTCACATTAAAAATGAAAACATTAACAAAAACACTGAGCGCGTTTGCCCCTCTATGATTACAAACTCAACACTGGGACGCGCTGCCGTTTAGGGGTCATTTCTGGTTAAAGGTGTCACAGAATTTACCGGTATATTGAAACTGATGTGTGAATGGTGCTTTTGTACTTACTGATAAAGTTGTTATGGTAATTTTACAGCAATTTACTGGTATTTCTGTGTGAAAGGGGCTAAAATGCCATAAATTCTGTCACATATATTTCAATGGTGTCTACTGATGTTTTCCCAAATGTAGGGCTTTCTTACACTTAGACTAGTGAAATTACTTACTAACATGAAGAAATGATATAATATGATAAAATATGTTATATATGTAATGTAATGTAATATATCAAGAAATCAAAGCAAGTCATTTTAGCAACATGTTCATTTATAATTTAACCTTGTTTCAAGCCGAGAAAACATATTTGATTTAGAAATGTGTTTTAGATGCAGTCCACCAAACATTAGTGGATCATTATAATAGTTGAAGTAATGGACTACACCTGTGCTAAAACCCCTGAGTGAAGTTGAGGGCAACTGACTTCATACATCCACTAAAATCACTGAATCTCCAGCTGATTCAAGCACATTGAAAAAAATGAAGAAAAGTGTAGTTTGTTGTGAGAGACTCCCTGCCGTATCTGAGCACAGAACCAGACACTGATACTTTGACAGCTAGTCATGTATGTATTTAATTATGACCTCAAGTTAAGTTAATTGTAAGTATGTGATACCATTGAAGGGGTCCTTATGCCCTTTTTACAAGATGTCTCAAGTGTCCCCAGAATGTGTTTGTGAAGTTTCAGCTCGCAGAACATTTATTATTCCTCGCTGTAAATCGTCTCAGGTTACTTATGTAACTATGGTTCCCTGAGTAGGGAACGAGAGAC
>NW_015552534.1:17729-31837 GCF_001515605.1 Sinocyclocheilus anshuiensis
CAGAGCACTGGCCCCTGGATCAGATGATGTCAAAGAGAAAACATCATCCTCCAGTGGCTGTCTCTCGCCCGCCGCCGATGAGTGCGAGAGGGAAAGCCCCTCTTTAAACTCATCGGCCAGATCCGCCTGCGATCCCCACGAGCTCATTCTCCTCCATGCCTCAGCAGCGGCGGGTCCTGAACCGCGGGAAGCAGATGGCTGCCCCTCTTTACTCAAAAAGAGAGACAAACGAGAACGGAGATTTTTCATCGGAAAACGCTCGCAGTGCACACAGATTGCCCCCTCGAGGACATCGCGTGCGTGCTCTTCGCCCAAACAAACAACGCATAGATCGTGTGTGTCATCGGGTGTCAAATAGCGATGACATGGATGCACACACCTTCTAAACGCTCTGCTAGTGCTTGCCATAACGAATAGAGATAGCTCTTACTTTTTCCTTGGAAATGCACGCTTCAAACAGAACAGTCAATGAAGACGAAGAAGAGAATGATGTGTGCTCCCGGCGCCTATTTATACTATAGTCGCACCGGTAGTGACGTCATGGCTGTCGCCGGCCAACGAGTTGGTGTTTTTTCAATGTATGCTTCAGACACGGGTCACGACGAGGCGTTCCCCATAGCGACCCCTAGAGGACGCAGTTCGAAGTTCCCATGAAAGGGAAGCCCCTATTTGGGTGGAAGAAAAGACATGCTGGCTTTCGTCTGTCTTTTTAAATGGAAATGAGCTGCTGCCAGCCCTTACAAAAATTAACCATGGCTTTACTGTAGTAAAAGTGTAGTAACCATGTTTTTTGGCGGATTGATTACCATTTGTATAACCACAATTTTATTACAAATACCATGGTTTAACTACAATAACCACGTTTTTTTGGTTTTATTTGTAGTGAAACCAAGAGGGCGGAGACTGTTCTTCAGATACAGTACTCCAGCAACAACAAACACATCATATCTGTCGTGCTCACACTCACGTGATGTTGCAGTTCTTCGTCATCTATTAGATCTGTGAAATGGCGAAAACACGCTACTAACGCTACTCAACCAGGCCTCTTGCCCACTCTTAGTTTTTTGCATATGCTTTGGCCGGGAATTATTTAAATGTGGGATACTGTGATGTGTATATTCCCAAAAGAAAACTCAGGAATACAGTTGAGACGTTTGAGGGAGTTCAGAAACAGTGCTTACCGATATAGAGAATGACTCCCTTTGGAGTGGCTTTGTGCTTTTACTTTGCAGATCTTTTTCATGCATACACAGCAACATTACACACTAAAGGAAGTTGAAAATGTAGGGGAAAAAGCATAATAGCACCCCTTTAAACAATATATCCTGACAGATAATAAGCTGAAAAAAGACCTAATAAGCTGTAATTGATCATTACAGAAGGACATGTTGACACTGGCCTGCTGAAATCCACTCGCTATTAAAAGCGTCGGCTTGAAGTGCAAATATCATACAAAGCATATTTGCTTTCTGACCATAATGCCAGTCTCAGCGCTTGCTAATACTCACGCTGTCATACGACACGCTGTTATGTGTTAGTTATTATATAATCACAACGCAGAGACGCTCGGTGGCTTTATTATTATTTCCGTCTAGATGCTCTTGGTCACAGCTGGTCATAAATCTCCTGCTGGAACAAACAGTAATCCCGACGCTGTCCTTTGGCTTACTCACAGTTCCTGTAGGCATCGATTTCACACAGTTATTCATCGTTTTACTTACATAATTAGACACAATGTCACATTTCTCTCAGTCACACAGTCATGTGGTTTGAACAGCTCATAATAATAAATCAATGATTTCTTGTGTTTTTAGGAGGATATGGAGCAGGACTGTCACCACAACAAGGTAAAAGCTCTTACAAACCCTTAAAAAATCACTGGAAGATGCAGCAGAATGAGGCTGAGCTCTAGTGGTTGAACTGACATGGTCTCCTTACCTCTGAACTACATGCATTCACTGAAGGAATGAATTACAACTAAAGAAGAATCTCCAAGCTGCTAAATGAAAGTAAAACAAGTATCATAAAAGTGGTCCATACAACTCAGGCACTATTTTGAACTCGTACGCTAGCTTCGTGCATTCATGTCAAATATGGGGTGTCAACAGGAGAAATGCCTGTACATCAGTGCTGAAACTGTACAGATAATGCCAACTTTCTTGACGGTACGTGTGAATAAAGAGTAAGATTACCAGTGTTAGCACATCCAGCATTACATTTATATTGATGCATTTGGCAGACTTTTTCTTAACCAGTTTAACTTGCGTTGCAATCAAGGTGCAGATTTCACCAGTTCGTGTTTAATGTGTATTTCACTTGTGCTTCTTTCCTCAGCCAAAGCAGCCAAATACGGAGGTGGACTGACGGGATTCCTGGGAGCAGGTTATCGAGGTACGAGAGTCTGCAGTGAACCGATGAGACAGAATTAATCCTGCCGCCACATAATCACAGATTTCTCATAATCACTGCTCTCATTTCTGATGTCCTCAACTAAACGTCCTGATCCCAAATCACACCAAACACTGGCCTACTTCTTCTGAAGTTTGCCTTTACATGATTCGCTGAACTAATGTGAGTTTATAAAGCGGATCCGCACTGGTGGACGTCTTAAAGTAGTCGAGATGCCCCAGAGGATCATTCTGCTTTTTTCAATCAAAATTTGAATCAGTTCAAGAAATGAATCAAATCAAGAAAGGATATCAATACATCGCTGTTTCACGTTTCAAGGGATAATTCACCCACGAATGAAAATGGTCATCATCGTCGCGCCGTTTCAAACCCACCTGTCTTTCATTCATTCAGAACCCAAATGAAGATGTTTGTACTGTAGTGTTTGGTGTGTGATGAGGTTTTGTCTGTGGTGTTGTTCTGCAGGTGGAGCCGGCTGCCAAGGAAAATACTGCGGGAGGAAGAGAAAGTAAAGGATCTCTTGAGATGTGAAGTGACCTCAAGAAACATGGTGCTACTGCATGCTCCAGAATGTACTTTTGATACTCAAACAAACAATCCCAACATGCACAAGTGTTATGTTTTGTACTGAAGGTAAATATTTGTTATGAATCCAAGTCCAGATCTCTGAAACGCCTAGTGTTTTGTGAAAATAATTCCAATCCTAATGGCACATTCCATCATGTTACTGTTTCCTATTATAACCGGGTTGATTAGCTGGCAATGCTGTTGTGTAGCTGTAAACGTTTTAACCACGACCTCTTATTTGTGGACGTTTCTGAGACCATCCAAAGCTCTTTTGCTCAGTTGCAGTCACGATCTTGCACTCTAGACTCTTAAAGTAATTCAAGTAAAAATCCATCTTAAAGTAAAAGCCATCTCTTGCCTGCACAACATCATCCAGCGTCCTCGCGACACATCGGTGGTGCAGGTTTAGAGTCCTGTCATAGCGTCATACTGCTGATTAAATACTTCACATCTGGCTGTGCTTCAGCTTAGGGGTTTGCCTGTTATTTTCACCCTTCAGCAGCTTTACGATTACAGTCCTTTATGGGTGACTCTCTCACACACAAATTATATTTTGCATGAAGAAACGTAAGCCTGTTTTAGGTAGGCGCACAGATTCTGTTGCTATTAAACACATTTTCCACCAAAATTCTAATGCATTTGGTGCTTTAATTATTTGTAATTATTAATTGTTCTCGATGGCAATATCTTATTCTCATTACTGTAATGCAGCGTGCTACAAAAAAAGTTTAATTTAAAATCAGTAAAACAAATACTTTCATGATGTATAAATACTTTTGTAATGAACTTATTTTAATTTCTAACATTATTTTCATTTTCTTCATGAAAATATAATTTATTTTAATTTAGCGATGAAATGTGGCCCGTGACATGTTCTTGACATGTTTAGTGAGATTCACCCCCTCTAGATGATTTAGGCTTTCATGAAGCATCAGAGTGTCTTCAGTTTGAATCTCATCTCCTGATTGGAGACACTTTTGAAAGGGTGCTTTTGTAAACAGGCCGTAATAATATGCGTGCAAATGCGTATTGCAGGCATAGAAACACATATATTACGCTAAGAGAGCTTTGTGGATGGCAGAACATCTGACAGCGACAGCGTGCGGCTCGATCGCAGCATTCACTCTTGCACACTGTGTGAAGTATGAAGAGCTCTGCTCTGATTATGCTGAGAACAAGCAGAAGTGAATGACAGCTTACGTCTAACATCAATCATCTGGTTTGGTATCTGTCCGGTGAAGGGAACAAACTGAAAGTAACTGTGTAAAATAGTAATCATAGTTCTGACTTGTACATTATGTATGTTTAAACCTGGAAGATTAAAAGATATGCTTATGTTTTTCCCTGGACCCAGGGACTACAGATGCTTCCATCATTTGACCAAGAATGTGTTTCTTTAATCGCTGTGTATTCACATAGAATTAGTTATACATATACACTTACAGTAGACTGGATCATTTAACAACATGTTACTTTGCTTTATGTTGTTTTGCACCATTTGAACTTGACATGTTGACCAATTATCGAGTTTGTACACATCATATGAAAATAACTTCTTTGCTTTAAATAGCTTCTGCATTGTAGTCACTGTGGAACTTGCAAAACTGTGTGTGCTATTTTAAGATGTGTGTGTGTGTGTGTGTGTGTAGATGATGTATGTAAATCCCCTCAACGTGTGTGTGTGTGTGTGTGTGTGTGTGTGTGTGTGTCCCAAGAGCCTCACTAGCCAATGTATTATCAAACATATAATGTGTCAGTTTTTGCTATACTTGGTTGATACTGTTTTTCGATCCATCTGGAGAGACACTTTATCATGCAGTAATGTACCTGGTGCTGTATTTGACCTGCCTGTGAGCCCTACCAGCTCTTCTCTATTGTGCCGTGGGATTTCCATCTTATTTAAATAAAGGGGCGGGGCTGTTGCACTTTTCCACAACCTATATTCTGACTAGTTCCCGGAAATCCCGGCATTTTACCTGCTCTAGTGAAAAAAAAAATGAAATAAAATATTTTTCAAAACACACAAACTGCATTTCTTGGTGTGCATGATTGTGTAAAATGATAAACACACACTGTGAATGTTGCATCATGTCTTAGCTGTACTGAGATCACTGTAAACCACAGCTTCATGTGGATTATTGCTTTAATAAAACAGTTACCGCACATAGATTTCATAAAATAAACACAGCAACTGCATCTGAAGTAATGAGGTCACAGGCGTGTGTTTGCAGAGTATTTTACAACGGCGTCCAAAGAGGCCCAGGCATTCAAAATCAAGGGCCGGATCTTTTATAAAACAATTTACAGAATTATAGACCCAGCAGCCAGTGTATGAGACATAAATCCAATATTCTATATTCACAACAAACAAACAAACAAACTAAAAACTGTATCCGTGACATCTCTAAACAGGTGCTGTATTCTTTCTATTAAGTCAATGAAAGTAGACTCTGTTGTTTGTTCTTAAAAATATGACATTTTCCGAGATAAAAACAATTTTAACCTCCAAATAAAATCTATATTTTTATATATACATATGAAACTAAATGGATATTGTCATTATTGTCCTTTGAAAGTTCTTTTATCAATTTGACTTCCTTTTCTTTTAGTCAGCATCACAAAGTGCTACCCTGCGTCTCAATGTTCATACTATCCATCCTAAATAGTCTGTGAGATTAGAATAAGTGTGTCCCAAAGCATAGTATGTTGAAGAGTATGCCAAAAGTCCCCGGATGGTCTACTATTTCAGGTCGGTTTCTGAAGTGTTATAATGGCTAATATTGCCCACAATCCATTGTGCTTTGGTGAAGGATTCTGTCCAGAACTACAATTAAAAGTAAAAAAATACAGAATTTTGTTTAAATTGAGTTTTGATGAAGTTTTTATGCGATACAGATTAAAGTGGCTTCATAAATTACTTTTTAAAAATATTAAAAACACAAAACACACCTGATGCGAATTCTTTGCTCTTCATTTACTATAAGCAGAGTTAACAGACCCTGTTGTATTTTCTTGTAATTTATTAAAAGAAGGTACACCGCCATCTTGTGCCGACTAAACTGACTTGAACGCACCTGACGTCATTATGACTTGTCAACTCGTAAGTACGAACGTCCCAGGAGAATACCTCTCGGGAAAATGACCTGTTATTTGAAGAGATAGGAGACAAAATTTTGTTATGGCTTAATTCATTTCCTGATGCTGTAATTTGTATTGGTGGAGATTTTAATATCACACCTGATAACAGTCTTGATAGATTTCCTCATAGGCAATCTACTTCTCCTAATTCAAAACTGAAAATGTTCATGGAGAAGTTTGATTTAATAGATATTTGGAGGGAGAAGTTCCCAGACGATAAATCTTACACATGGGGTAACAAGAATCGCTCAAGACTTTCTCGTTTAGATTATTGGCTTGTACCATACTCTTTCAAACTTCATTATAATGTTTCAGTTAGTATTCTTCCTTCTCCCTTAACGGACCACCACACTATTCTCCTTTCTACTCCACTATCCACAGGACAGTCAAATATAGGCTCTAGAGCCTCTTACTGGAAAATGAATTCCTCTCTACTTAAACATGACGAATTAAAAAAAAGAATTTCCTCTCTGATTCGACACTACTGGGTGAAAGCTTCTTCCGACAAAAAATTTGGCCTAAATTGGGAGATGCTAAAATATGAAGTAGGGATGTGCATTAGGCATTTTAGTAGCAATTTGGCAAAACAGAGAAGGTATGAAGAGGAGAAGGTTATATCAAAGATCTTAACACTTCAGAGCAAAACTCAGGATGGCTTATCAGAAACTGACCTGACAGAACTTGCAGAGCTCCAATCTAAATTAGACCGTATTTATAAATACAAAGCTGAAGGTTCCTATGTCCGTTCAAGGAGGAAATGGCCAGAACAAGGAGAACAGAGCTCTGCTTATTTTTTTAGAATGGAAAAACACAATTCTAAGAATCTTACCATTAGTTCTCTGCAAATTAATGGCATTTTGACAGATAATTCTAAATTTATTTTTGCATAAAGAAAATTAAGCCTGTTTTAAGAGCACAGATTCTTTCAATTAAACACATTTTCCACCAAAATTCTAATGATTTTGGTGCTTTTCCTTTTTTTCCTTTTGTAATTATCAATTATTCTCAATGGTAACATTTTATTCTCATCACTGTAATACAAAAAAGTGTAATACTTCCAATGATGCATAAACTTTTGTAGTGAATTTGTTTCTAACGTTATTTTCATTTTCTTCATGACAATATAATTTCTTTTTATTTCTTGCGATGAAATGTGACGCATGACATGTTCTTGACATGTTTAGTGAGATTCACCCCCTCTAGATGATTTAGGCTTTCATGAAGCATCAGTGAGTGTCTTCAGTTTGAATCTGATCTCCTGATTTGAGACAGGCCGCAATAATAAATGCGTATTGTAGGCATAGAAACACACATTACGCTAAGAGAGCTTTGTGGGTGGCAGAACGTCTGACAGCGACAGCGTGCGGCTCAATCGCAGCATTCACTCTTACACAGTGTGTGAAGTATGAAGAGCTCTGCTCTGATTATGCTGAGAACAAGCAGAAGTGAATGACAGCTTACGTCTAACATCAATCATCTGGTTTGGTATCTGTCCGGTGAAGGGAACAAACTGAAAGTAACTGTGTAAAATAGTAATCATAGTTCTGACTTGTACATTATGTATGTTTAAACCTGGAAGATTAAAAGATATGCTTATGTTTTTCCCTGGACCCAGGGACTACAGATGCTTCCATCATTTGACCAAGAATGTGTTTCTTTAATCGCTGTGTATTCACATAGAATTAGTTATACATATACACTTACAGTAGACTGGATCATTTAACAACATGTTACTTTGCTTTATGTTGTTTTGCACCATTTGAACTTGACATGTTGACCTATTATCGAGTTTGTACACATCATATGAAAATAACTTCGTTTTAAATAGCTTCTGCAATGTAGTCACTGTGGAACTTGCAAAACTGTGTGTGCTTTTTAAGATGTGTGTGTGTGTGTGTGTGTGTAGATGATGTATGTAAATCCCCTCAACGTGTGTGTGTGTGTGTGTGTGTGTGTGTGTGTGTGTCCCAAGAGCCTCACTAGCCAATGTATTATCAAACATATAATGTGTCAGTTTTTGCTATACTTGGTTGATACTGTTTTTCGATCCATCTGGAGAGACACTTTATCATGCAGTAATGTACCTGGTGCTGTATCTGACCTGCCTGTGACCCCTACCAGCTCTTCTCTATTGTGCCGTGGGATTTCCATCTTATTTAAATAAAGGGGCGGGGCTGTTGCACTTTTCCACAACCTATATTCTGACTAGTTCCCGGAAATCCCGGCATTTTACCTGCTCTAGTGAAAAATTAAATAAAATATTTTAAATAATTAAAAACTGCTTTCTTGGTGTGCATGATTGTGTAAAATGATAAACACACACTGTGAATGTTGCATCATGTCTTAGCTGTACTGAGATCACTGTAAACCACAGCTTCATGTGGATTATTGCTTTAATAAAACAGTTACCGCACATAGATTTCATAAAATAAACACAGCAACTGCATCTGAAGTAATGAGGTCACAGGCGTGTGTTTGCAGAGTATTTTACAACGGCGTCCAAAGAGGCCCAGGCATTCAAAATCAAGGGCCGGATCTTTTATAAAACAATTTACAGAATTATAGACCCAGCAGCCAGTGTATGAGACATAAATCCAATATTCTATATTCACAACAAACAAACAAACAAACTAAAAACTGTATCCGTGACATCTCTAAACAGGTGCTGTATTCTTTCTATTAAGTCAATGAAAGTAGACTCTGTTGTTTGTTCTTAAAAATATGACATTTTCCGAGATAAAAACAATTTTAACCTCCAAATAAAATCTATATTTTTATATATACATATGAAACTAAATGGATATTGTCATTATTGTCCTTTGAAAGTTCTTTTATCAATTTGACTTCCTTTTCTTTTAGTCAGCATCACAAAGTGCTACCCTGCGTCTCAATGTTCATACTATCCATCCTAAATAGTCTGTGAGATTAGAATAAGTGTGTCCCAAAGCATAGTATGTTGAAGAGTATGCCAAAAGTCCCCGGATGGTCTACTATTTCAGGTCGGTTTCTGAAGTGTTATAATGGCTAATATTGCCCACAATCCATTGTGCTTTGGTGAAGGATTCTGTCCAGAACTACAATTAAAAGTAAAAAAATACAGAATTTTGTTTAAATTGAGTTTTGATGAAGTTTTTATGCGATACAGATTAAAGTGGCTTCATAAATTACTTTTTAAAAATATTAAAAACACAAAACACACCTGATGCGAATTCTTTGCTCTTCATTTACTATAAGCAGAGTTAACAGACCCTGTTGTATTTTCTTGTAATTTATTAAAAGAAGGTACACCGCCATCTTGTGCCGACTAAACTGACTTGAACGCACCTGACGTCATTATGACTTGTCAACTCGTAAGTACGAACGTCCCAGGAGAATACCTCTCGGGAAAATGACCTGTTATTTGAAGAGATAGGAGACAAAATTTTGTTATGGCTTAATTCATTTCCTGATGCTGTAATTTGTATTGGTGGAGATTTTAATATCACACCTGATAACAGTCTTGATAGATTTCCTCATAGGCAATCTACTTCTCCTAATTCAAAACTGAAAATGTTCATAGAGAAGTTTGATTTAATAGATATTTGGAGGGAGAAGTTCCCAGACGATAAATCTTACACATGGGGTAACAAGAATCGCTCAAGACTTTCTCGTTTAGATTATTGGCTTGTACCATACTCTTTCAAACTTCATTATAATGTTTCAGTTAGTATTCTTCCTTCTCCCTTAACGGACCACCACACTATTCTCCTTTCTACTCCACTATCCACAGGACACTCAAATATAGGCTCTAGAGCCTCTTACTGGAAAATGAATTCTTCTCTACTTAAACATGACGAATTAAAAAAAAGAATTTCCTCTCTGATTCGACACTACTGGGTGAAAGCTTCTTCCGACAAAAAATTTGGCCTAAATTGGGAGATGCTAAAATATGAAGTAGGGATGTGCATTAGGCATTTTAGTAGCAATTTGGCAAAACAGAGAAGGTATGAAGAGGAGAAGGTTATATCAAAGATCTTAACACTTCAGAGCAAAACCCAGGATGGCTTATCAGAAACTGGCCTGACAGAACTTGCAGGGCTCCAATCTAAATTAGATCGTATTTATAAATACAAAGCTGAAGGTTCCTATGTCCGTTCAAGGAGGAAATGGCTAGAACAAGGAGAACAGAGCTCTGCTTATTTTTTTAGAATGGAAAAACACAATTCTAAGAATCTTACCATTAGTTCTCTTCAAATTAATGGCATTTTGACAGATAATTCTAAGGAAATTGCCTGTTTCTGTAGTAATTTCTATTCAGAACTTTATAAATCTAATTACTGTAAAGATTCAGCCCTTCTTTTCTTTCATTCATTAAAGGAGGTTAAATCATTATCTAAAGATGAGCAGCTTGCATGCGATAAAACTTTAACTATCACTGAAATAATTGAGGGGATTGAGGGCCTTAAAAATAACAAATCTCCTGGAACTGATGGCCTAACGGCCGAGTTCTACAAAAGCTTTGCTGAAGAATTGGCACCATTCCTGCAGTATTCAGTCAGAAACTTTGCCTTCTAGTTTAACACAAGGGCTTTTAACTTTGATACCTAAACCTAAAAAAGATGTTACTTTGATAGATAATTGGCGACCTATTTGTCTCCTTAATAATGATTATACAATTTTAGCTTGGGCTTTGGCCCAAGTTCAGTTATCGATGAGACTCAGTCAGGATTTATGCCAAAAAGACACATATCAAACAAAATCCGACTTGTTCTAGATTTATTAGACTATAGCGAATTAGTTAATGATGACAGTCTTATTCTTTTTGTAGATCCGGTACTTTATTTGGAATAATTGTGATATTCTTTATAAAAAGAAGTCATTGTTTTTCCCAGATTGGGTGAATAATAATTTTATTTTGGTTTCTCAATTAATCAATGCTGATGGACACTTGTATTCATATTCAGAGTTTTTGAACATGTACAACATACCTGTCACTCCACGAGAGATTGCTATAGTAATGGATGCCATTCCTTATGGAGCAATAACTCTTCTCAGAGACTCAGCTAGATCCCAGATTTCTTTGTCAGTTGCTCATCCTTTTGATACAGTGATTGGGAATATTTGTTTTTGATCTAACTCTTCTGGTCGGAACAGGAGAATTAGACTGCTATTTCAGAATGAGATTACTTCTCTCCCGTACATTGTGTCCTACTGGAATGGCCAGGTTATCAACATTCCATGGAAGAAAGTGTGGACTTTGTCGTCTAAATATGTAATAACCAATAAGGTCAAGGATGTGTCCTACAAATTACTTCATCTTTTTTATCCTGTAAAGCTTTACTTAAAAAGAATGTTTCCTGATATTGACTCTTTATGTTCTTTTTGTGGTGCTGAAGATGAATCTATTTCTCATCTCTTCTGGGAATGCTCATATACAAGAATGTTCTGGATGGATTTCTGTATTTTTGTACGCACATTTTCATCACAAAGTTTTTCTTTGTTATACAAAGATGTTTTATTTGGTCAGCACAATTTTGATAAAGATGCAGGGTGCTAAGCCTTACTTTTTTATTTTTCATAAGGAACTTAAATCCTATCTGGACACTGTCCTTACATCCAGCAACTCCAAAGCCCTTAAAACGGTCTCATTGTGTCATTTGTACGATATTTTCCTGATTTTGTAACCTGCATGTGTACTCTCAATTGTATGTACCCCTGGCATTGATTGTGTATGTTCTTACAATTTGCAAAAAAAAATAAATAAATAAAATAATGAATTAATAAAAAAAAAACAAAAAAAACGAACGTCCCAGGAGGACTTGAACGCAGCATTAGAAAAAAAAGGGGTTTGAGTTACTAATATTAAACATTTAACCTGGTAAAAAATATTTATTTAATGTTATCTGTGTTATATTTCAACAGCAATGTGAACTTTTATAAACATCCGTTTGGTGGTTAACTTTTAAATGCATCATTGTGCATAACATTTGAGCAGAGTTCTCGGCATGAAAGGCCCGCGACTGGCTACTGCTTTTCTCTCCAGTACAGTAGGAAGTTAAATGAAATGCAATGTGGAGGATGTGAACTGTGAGAAGATGATTGACAGGCAGTGTACAGTGACAGGGTGCGTGTATCTATGCGACAGAGCGTCCGCTAAAGACGCAGTTGTGTGGCGTGATAGTATGTCCCAAAGCTTGCCTACTCTCCTACAACACACTCAAAAGTGTGTACTTTTCTTCACCAAAACAATTACATACTTTAAGGGCGTAGTATATGTAGGCACATTGAGCCGCAGCACTAGGCTACTGTAGAGTCATTTGACTATGAGCTCACTGCAGAGAGACTGTGAACGGTTGGCCCGTTTTCCCCGCGTCTGTCCAGCAGGAATCCTACCAGCGGACTCCCGCCCACTAACCGACTCCGAGCCTCAGCTAATCTGACAGCAGAGTAACGGGGCGTGTGTAATATTCATGAGGCGAGCCCTCGCCATAGTAGGGCAGTGTCAGCGGCCGCATTTCTCCAGTGTGTCTGACCGCGCAAGGGTTTCTGCTGCGGCGCTCCCGGTCCGAGGCTTGAATGCGGTTGATGCTGCTCTGCTGCACCTGGAAGGACGAACGCATGGGAGAGGAGGAAGGTTAGTCTGTCTTCTGGATCGCGATGATAGAGTATGTGAATGATGCGCATCTTCACCAGAGGTCGTGAGGATGCTGCGCCTCGCTGATGCGGTCTGTCTCTCCGTCAGATCTCCGCCGTGAGGAGGCTGCTTGATGTGTTGCTGCAGCTCTGCCCTGCTGCAGTAGAAACATGCACTCATTAGAGCTCAACTATAAACTGTCCCGTTCACTTCTGTTCATTTCTGGCTCGCTTACAGCAGCTGTGGGATTTCAAGGTCTGGGTTTGTTGATATTGGTTCTCAAACATAACATTATCATATACCATTACCATGTTTATGGATGTGTACCATGGTTTTTAGCACATGATGCAGTATTAAATGTAGTATTAATATTTTCAAGTAAAAAACAAACAAAAAAATAACTTCAGTCTGTCCATCAAGGGTATTATTGAAGACACCAGTAATCATTAAATCTATAAGTAGAAATTGTTGGTACCCGAAAATTCCAATGAAAATCAACTTGGTGATTTTTGGAAATTTAATTGTTTTGTATTTTTTATTTTTTTGTAAAATGACAAAATTCAAAGTTATGGAACTTCATCGGCCAGCAAGTCTGGGAATGTACAATGGTTCAGTGATGCTATAGTTCTTACAAATATACCCGCTGACATGCTATTCCAAAGCACTCAGTGCTACTTTGTTACAGGTCCAGAGTGCCATGGAAGTGTTTTTGTTTATATTTTGCATATTTTATGTGATGATATCCTGGAAAATTATGAATACTTCCTGTATTCATCTGCCCTCATGTGAGGTAAATGTGTGTGTAGTGTTACAGGGAACTGGCCTGAATGTGTGTGTGTGTGTGTGTGTGTGTGTGTGTGTGTGTGTGTGTGATGAGTGAATGAGGTTTGATCTGTCAGACGTCACACGCCTGTCATCGATTCGCTCTCTCTCACAGTCCATACACACCTCCAGTTTATCCATGAATCACACAGAGATGAATATTGGACTTCGGATTGGGTTTCGGAAGCTCTGCTACAGTGACCTGTCCAATATTCCAGTATTTTCTTCCGTTAGAAGTTGAGTTTGTCAGGGAAACGTCAGAGCCTCATCTGCTCCTCATCTGTTCATCTGCTCTGTCTGATTCCTGACAGTATTCATCACATCTTATCCTGTTCCTGTGGAAATGATCAGGGCTGCGTTTCTCAAAAGCATCGTAAGCTAAGTTGATCGTAGAGACCATTGGTGGCATTGGCTCTACAGTACGATGCTTTTGGGAAACACAGCCCTGATCATTTGGCATTAAGTAAGTAGTGAACACACACACACACACACACTCACTCACTCACTCACTCACTCACACTCACTCACTCACTCACACACACACACACTCACACACACA
>NW_015552534.1:32403-32704 GCF_001515605.1 Sinocyclocheilus anshuiensis
ATATTCCAGTATTTTCTTCCGTTAGAAGTTGAGTTTGTCAGGGAAACGTCAGAGCCTCATCTGCTCCTCATCTGTTCATCTGCTCTGTCTGATTCCTGACAGTATTCATCACATCTTATCCTGTTCCTGTGGAAATGATCAGGGCTGCGTTTCTCAAAAGCATCGTAAGCTAAGTTGATCGTAGAGACCATTGGTGGCATTGGCTCTACAGTACGATGCTTTTGGGAAACACAGCCCTGATCATTTGGCATTAAGTAAGTAGTGAACACACACACACACACACACACACGCACTTCCTCAC
>NW_015552534.1:32820-87678 GCF_001515605.1 Sinocyclocheilus anshuiensis
ACACACACACACACACACACACACACACACACACACACACGGCACCGGGGATCAGTTGGGGGTTCGGTTCTTGGTCAAGAGTCTCTCCTCAGTCGTGGTGTTGAAGGTAGAAGAGAGCGCTGGTCATTCACTCCCCCCACCGACAATTCCTGCCGGACCTGAGACTCAAACCCACGACCTTTGGGTTACAAATCCGACTCTTTAACCATTAAGCCACGACTGCCCCGCAAATATTAACAGCATCATAAAGAAATGTGTGAGCTGGAGACTGACACTCACCTAAAATCCCCCACTGAACTTGTGTAGTTTGTTCAGTGTTAATAAAGTGACTCGGCGTCTGTTTCGCGTCTCCATTCATGTCTGCAGTGAGGTCGGACTCTTGGCACATTGTGTTGATCTGTGTTTGTAAGAATGGAAACAAAATGGATTTTCATGTTGATGTAATTAGTATGAATAATTTATGAACTATGGATTGGTCAGTCAAAAGAGGTCAAAAGATGTCAAAAGAGGTTTCAGTGTTTTCCTATCATTGACAGTAGCAGCACTGCCACCCATAGGGCTGCGATCATCAGTAACTGACTGTGCTGAGCTGAGCTGCATGACGTACGTCCGGCTCAGTACTGTCCGCTTATATGTGCTCACAATGTGCCTTTGTTGTGTTTGTGTAGTTCTGTTGATAAAGCTTTATTGTGAAGGTGAAGGAAAAATGTATCTGTTTTTAATGCATTGTTGTTGTGCAAAAAGCACCCTAATAGTTACAGTAAAAGCACAGAGAGAGTATTTATAAATTGAATTCATATGTGACATGACATTTAACAAAAGTAAAGTCATTGCAATTGTTGTAAGATAGAATTTCAGAATACATGAAACTAACAGCTGATAATAAAACACAGGGAAACCAGGGCTTAAATACACGAGCGATAACAAGGAAACAAGGGACACCTGGAGACAATCAAGGGCAACGAATTAGAAAAGAAACTACAAAATTACTACAAACTGCACAGCAGACTCAGGAGACAAGAACTACAGCAGTCCAAACGTAAATGGCTAAATCAGGAGCATGGCCCTGTTGGAAAAACAGCATATGCTGGTTAGGGATGTTTTGAAGCATGCCAGCTGGTTATGAGCTGGTTTACACTGGTCCTAAGCAACTAGCTCCTGCTCATAACCAGCTGGCATGCTTCAAAACATCCCTAAACAGCATGTGCTCTTTTTCCAACAGGGATGACGGTCATCAGCGAATGAAACACTGTTAAAGGGATAGTTCACCCATACATGAAGAATCATTTTCTAGAGTTGCTCCAAACCTGTATAATGTTTCTGTTTCTGTTGAACACAAAAGATATTTTGAAGAATGTGTGTAACCAAACAATTACTGGTTCCCACTGACTTCCATTTTGAGTTGATCAGCATTGGTTAACAACCCTGAAAGCTACCAGCAGTCGTGCCTGTGGATAATGCACACTTTCTGTTTTCGATAACAAATGCTGTTTTGCACATGTGTGTGCTGATGTGAGTGTGTTGTGTTTGTGTGTGCAGCCGGCGGCAGGTTGCCGGAGTGTGCGGGCTGCAGACAGCGCATCTGTGATGAGCAGTACCTACAGGCCCTGGACACGGACTGGCACACGCTGTGCTTCAGGTAAGAGCTGCGCTGCGTCTGGAGGAGCGATCCGTCAGCGTGACAGGACACTGTTGTTCTGAATCTGAGTTTGCATATCACCAAAGCTGTTTGCATTGCTTCCTCTCAGTAGGCTGCTGCTACACAATCTACACGACTACGACAAGACTTTTTCTTTTACCCGAGATGTGAATTTAGAGTTCAAATGATCAGATAAAAAAAACTCTGTACCACAAAGTAATGTTAAAATCTTCTTTGTATTGAGTTGTCCCGATACACAGAAGCTGCCATACAGTGCAGTCCGACTGACCAACACATGACTCTAATGAGACGCTTGTCACTGACGCCGTCAGAGCAGAACTCAAAAAAGAGAAAGTCCAGAGAAATGTTGATTATAAATGCCATTCAATAGGGAAAAAAATCATTTGACACCATGTTTATCAATAAAATTATTTTATTAAGTTAATTATTAAATTATTACAAAATAACTAAATAGAAATTGGTTAATTTTAATAACCCGAATGTTTGTGTGCTTATTAGAGTTATTTATTTATTTATTTATTTTTCTTCACTCACTATGTAGGCAGCACACGGCGATTTGAAACAGCACTAGTGTGTTCTTTTGCTCTGCTTGTGTATTTTATTAAACCTTAAAAAAACCTAAAAAGGCAAACTAGTGCTGAGCGACTCATTTCTTGCCCTAGCAGAGGGAGTAAGACGCTTACAGGACAGATAAGCGGCCTTTGTTTGGGCTTTTTCTTTATAATTGCTCCTTTCCCAATAATCCATCAGGCCGTTGTTTGGTCAGCTGTTCGTCTGTGCCGACGGCGAGAATCACATGATTCAGCACATGATAGCGATCGGTTCCTTCTACCAATCACTGGAAGCTGTTTGTGTCACATGATCCCAGGTGTGTGGAGGCCTCTATCTGAGCGCAGAGACTCTTCACAACGTTCTGCTGTGCTCATGTGTCAATCACAGTCATGAGGCTTGTCGAAGCCAAACACCTACACAATTGCGAAACGCACACACAACCCACTCACATGTACACAATCCCATCTCAAATCAAGCTGCTGATCCAGTCAGTTAAAAGAATGAGTTCTATTCTTTATTCTAATATTTGACTAGTGGCTATAACAGGAACAGTCATGCTAGCTGCTGTCTGATTCGCTGGCTTTAAGCAATATCTGCACAGGATTTCAGAAGTTTGTTGGGAAACTGTGTTTTCAGGGTACCAGGCTCATACTATATATATTATTTTGTTGTAATTATGCATGATGGTAGTATTTTTTTTAATAAAAATAATTACATAAAATTTGTTATTTATTAATGCTATTAAATAGTACATTAAAACATTAGCGTGTATTCTTCAAATATTGTTCAATTATGCAAACATTGCATTAAAAAGATTAATTGAAAGTAATAAAATAACAAAGTAACATTACACAGAATAAGTGGCAGGTCTGTTGCACTTTGCAAGACTTAATGCACAGATCTATTTTGCAGCATGAAAAATTAAACTTTTATTTAAATTATGAATGGCTTATACACAGAAATCAAGCAAAAAAACGCTTGATAATCAATGAAGCTGATATAACTCAGAGGTAGATGAAGTACACAAATCAAGTACTTGAGTAAAAGTACAGATACCCTAATAAATATTACTCCAGTAATAGTATTAAGTACTACTAACAGCTGCAATCTGCTCAATCCAGTTTGTGAATGAATCGTTCAGTGCGATTTGTGAAATGATTTAACAGGCTCATTGAAAATAATCAGTTTGTTCATGAATCGGACAGCGCTATCACATCTCGTGTGTGACGATTTCTCAACAAATAACATTGTTTTTATGAAATGTAGTGGAGTAAAAGTAAAAGTTTCCCAAAATAAAAATACTTCAGTAAAGTACAGATGCTTTGAAAATTGTACTTAAGCACAGTAATGAAGTAAAAATACCACTGATATCACTTCAGCTCACCGACTGTCTGAAAACTTCCATTATAATCAAAAATCTGTCTATGCTGCTTTATTAATCTCATATTTACATTGTGTTTAAACTGAAACGATCTGCGAGCACAGAGCTGATGCTGAACAAACTCAGTGTATTGAGTGGATTCTGACCTAAACGCTTCTGACTGGTAATTGCATTCACGTGCTCAACAAACATGTCTGTGATTGGACGCTGCAGAAACGCGGTGTAAATAGAAACCATTGATGCTCTTCACACAAATACACACGGGAGCGTTTGAAAGCAGCTGCTTATCAACGGGTAACGGGTTATGTTTTTAATATTTAAGTATCGACTTGGTACCGAAGTACTGGTGCTTTTGAAATCAGTCATTTGGATTAAAAACTGATGAAGTGTTTTCCAGCCGTTTATGAAGAGTACTGGTCATGTTTGTCTGGATCCGAGCTCAAGCAGACAGTCAGAGTCCATGTGTGAAATGCCTCGCCGCGTCATCTCTTCCCTGACAACAGCGGCTTTGCTCTTGTTTTCTGGTGTGTCGTATTGCAGTCGGTCACTGAGTCACAAAGCTTTAACCAAATGCAGAAGCTGAACTTCCCTATAGTACTGAAACAGAGATCTGCAGACCTCGTCCTCATGTGGGATTTTCCATCACGTCTGTCATTGTCCAAGCACACTTTAATCCAGCGGATGGAGGATCAGTTCTTATTTGCTTCCTCAGAACAGTCCAGATCCGCTTAGGTACCCATGACTGAGCGAATGGCCGGATCTGTTTGTGATTGCCAAAGACTCGTGCAATCACGATGTGAGCGTTAGGCTGTCTAATCATCAGCTCTGATCACGAGGGAATAATTGCATCAATGTGAGGTGATTAGCTGCGTTGTGTTTCATATGAGGCGATTTTTGCGGTCTGCATGCAGCCTGTGTCAGCTGAGAGACCTGCGCAAATTACCCAGAGTTTTGGGTTTTACACTTTCATTTGCTCTTTTGATTTCATTCTGTCAGAGTCTTGCAAATTCCAAATGTTTGAGGCAAATATCTGATGCAAACAGCAGTTAAAGACATCAGCGTACTTGACAAAGTTTAATAAAGCATCACACAAAAATGTGCTGAATGCTTTAAATATATTTGTGTGAATTTGCCTGACTCTGTGCACTTGTGTTATGATCCTTATTATTGCACCAAGCAGGATTTGTTCCTGGATCAAAGTCCGTGTTGGTCAAGAACTTTGTTCATCACCAGGTTTAGTGAGAGTTAAGGCTGGAGGCTTGTATAATATTTTTGGTGACTTTTGTCCTCCCTGTGATTTTAGGGATTGTTGATATTAGGGTTGGGGATTTCATTAACATCATGACGACTCACTCATGTGACTGTCAGCTAAATGTGGATTCACAACACAACTCCACTATCAGGAACAAAGCTTCTTAGTCCTGGAAAAACATTCCTGTTTGTCAGGTTTTAGGGATGGATTTGAGGGCTTGAACAGCATCCCTGAGGATGTGCCATTTCCCTCAGATTGATGAGGTAAGGTGGTTAGTGGTTAGGGGTTGGTTAAGCAATATAAGTTATAGAGAACATGAATGTTGTCCCAGGACCAATAAAACAGTTTAGATCCAGAGACACTGGCACGTCAGCAAAAGCATTTCCATTGGGTTTGGAAATTGGCACGATAGTGAACCGAGTCTGAGCTGCCGAGACGGAGGACACTTGGCACGGACATCAGGTCCGAGGGAAAGAGAGGACTGTGGGTTTCTGGAGATCTGTGGCCTCAGCTGTGAGCAGAGAGAGGCGGAGGTTGAGTAAAGAGGTCACTCCGTCCCCATCTGTGAGCCAAACCTCGACTAGGTGCATTTAAATACAGGAAATATATGCAAAAAATGGATTTAGTCAATTTTTTCGCTTTGCTGTTTCAGTTCTCACTTTAAATATCAGTTCAGTTTTTTTTCTCTGAGGTATAGTTCTGGTGGGATTGTAAGTCATGGAAGGGGTTGAAGGCTGTCGTTGCATACTAAAGCAATGTGAATGGTTCCAGAATTCATCATCCACTGCCTTCCAGACAGACACGAGTGACAATGAATGAAGAACGCTGATGGAAAACAGCTTAGCGCCCTGGTTTATTTGGAGGGCTGTAAGTTGTCCCTTGGGTGGGAAAACACAGTTTTCCTTGGAAGACATAAACAGAGCTTTAATTTCATGGGAAAATAGCTCTGATGCAGAATGCTGTGTTCCCCAACTCTCAGCAGGGGCCGAAATCACTCGACTTCACATGAGAAACTAGTCAGAGCTAATGAAGAAAAAGTGGGCATTCATAGCGTGGTTTAATACAGCATCCATCGTGCTGAAGACATCAGATGAGAGATATAATAAAAGCTTTCTGAGTAGTTATTAGAGTGACTTTATATAGGAGATTATTGATGGGATATTGGGTGGCTGATCGATGCGGCTCGGCTGCCAGCTGATATTCAGGATTGGAGTTCTAACCCTAGAATGAGCAATAATAATGATGATGCTGGACTTAGCCAACACCAGTAATGCAATCTTATAGCTGGCTTTATTAGAGCGTCTGTTCCACACACACTAACAGCCCAGACCAGTTCATTATTCCCAGCATTAACCTCTCACCTTAAATCAGCTCCACATGTTGTAGTCGCTAAACGCATTACAGCTAGAATACTTCCAGTGTTTTCCAATGACATAATGATCTTTCTGACAGCGGCGTTCCCCTCGGAGCCCTGCTTCCTCCTGAGCTTTCTTTCTTACTTTCAGGGAGTTTTTCTTTGCCGTCGTCGCCTTGTTTTTGTTCCCAAAAGGGTTTCAGCCCAAATCTGCTCTGAAATGCTGCTCTGTGGTAATTGCCATAGTTAAAAACAGCAGCATGTAAATTGATTGATTTTCCATCCGTGCTGCTGGGAAAGTGCAGTGAGAATCTCAGGGACCCCGGTAGAGTCGATCCATCAGTCATATGGAGATGTTTCTCAGTGTATCATCATCACAGGAGGTGAGGCCTCAGCGCTAGAAATAAAGCATCAGGATTGAAACCCTAAAGCCATCATAGTAAGATGATGATGATGATGGAAGTCAAGAATGACTCAGACAGGCCTTAGATTGATTCAAATCGATTCATCATGAATTCAAAGCTTGTTTTTTGGCTTTTAAGATTAAAAAGAATCTGCTCACACCAGTCACTCATTTGTCAGATGGACTGCACTGCATGGTCACAGGAGCTGTGTGTATTTCTCTATTTATGGTATGATTTTTTGCTGCCCTCTTTCTTTCTCATCACATTTGATTCAGCAAGAGATTTGATTCAGAGATTCAGTAGCGGCGCTGGAAAAACTGTCAAGAGTCAAGAGTTAGTGTCTGTGTTGATGGAAGTGCTCGATTCTCAATCCTAACAGACAGCAATGATCTCAGGTCAGCCTGCTGTCGAGGCTGGGGAAGTACAGGAGGGAAGGACTGCCGGGTGCTTTGTGTTTCAGCGCAGGTCAGATCAGCTGACCCCAAACCCGTCTGAGGAACTACATGTGCTGCTTCACTGTCATTCACACACATCTCATTCAGCAGTCAGAAAGAGCAGTCTGATTCATCCACACAAAACCACTCTGATGGCGTTCCAGTATCGCAGAGGAAGGTAGGACGAGTTTGACTGAATAAACAAAAAACCTCCAATATGTACAGCACTAAATATCGCTTAACACTGTCATATGGTAGGACCGTGGTTTGTTGATGTATGGTTAAAAGGTTTTGGATGCTTAACCCACACTTAAAAATGTGTGAGTGTTATTGCATTAAAACAGTGTTTTGATGATTTTAGTGGATGTATGAAGCAGACTAACCGCAGGTGTAGTTCATCACGCTAACACGTTTATTACAGCCCAGTACTTCTGGTCTCAGTGTTGTCTGAACAGTTTATCTGTTGTTTTATCTTTTAAAAGTAACACACTGCTTTTTATCAAGTGCCTTCCTTGAAAAATTGCTATATTCATGTAAAGTATGTAATGTGGTTGATATTCTGCTAATGCAGTGTTTTTATTTCATCAGTTATTTAAAAGCTATAGAAACACAAAGTATGAAGGAATCCTATCATTAAAGGGTTAGTTCACCCAAAAATGAAAATCAGTCCATAAATTACTCACCCTCAAGTCATCCTAGGTGTATATGACTTTCTTCTTTCAGACGAATCCAGTCGGAGTTATATTTCAATAATAAAGTTAAATTTTTACCGTTTCATAGATATATTTTAGATCACCAAACAGAAAATGTGCAGTGTGAAGAGACAATAACTGTAGTTGCACTATAGCATTATATGCTGTAGATATCTCAAAACCTGACCCTATCCATTTCTCAAAGATATAAGCAGTATTAAGAAAAAGTAATTGTATTGTATTCTAATTTCTGTCATATTTATTTGCTTGATCAGTGTATTTTGCTTTATTTGGCTCAGGTGGGCTGTAAGGCTCTTTGAATTAGCTGAAATAATTTGGTGAAGTCTTATTCAACTGTGACTACACCGCTGATCTGTACGTCTGTAACTTTGTTCATACACACATGATTTATAATGCATAAGTATTGGTGCTGTGTGGTGAGTATCAGTCAGACAGGAAGTGTGTGTTTGTGTGAAGGGAAGGGAGGAGAGAGCCGGGGTCATGGGGTCACAGAGTGAACACACAGCACAGGAAGTGCTCTCACACACACACACACACACACACACACACACACACACACACACACACACACGAGTCAATAAAGTCAATAAAACAGAGCATTCATTAGACACTACAGAGCGAAATGGAGAACACTGCATCCAGAACATTACAGAAAAAAGTATATTGTATTGAATAAACAATTTTGCAATTCTGTAAAAAAGTATAGTGATTGAGTAAGGTGAATATATTGTATAGGCCTACTGTATGTACTGCAAGAATAGTATTGTGCTGAATATTGAATAGTACTGAATGTTTGTATATATTTCACAGAGTGAACACACAGCACAGGAAGTGCTCTCACACACACACACACACACACACACACACACACACACACACACTCAGCAGCAGCAGAGCCGTGTGGTGTGCTGTAGAGATGAGCAGAGTCCTGAGCGATCCTCCAGCAGCGCATCAGAAGGTGCGAGCGCTCCGGGGACAGATGATCTCCTGCAGGAACCAGCGCTACCGCCGCGTTAAAGGCACAGCGTAAGACCTTCAGATTTGTGTGTGTTTGGAGTAGAGCTGTTCGTGTGATTCAGATTGTGTGGAATTACCTAAATAATTAACTCTATTATTTGTATGTCCCAAAACATATCAGTCGTGAATATTAAGCGTGAATCTTTCAGTTGAAGTCGTTTTCGAATGGTTTGTGTGTCTGATGATCAGTTCAGAAGGGTGTGTGTAAGCTGTAGTTTCACTTCCGTTTTTTCCAGCAAACAGTGTTTCGTTTAGATGTGGTTGTGTGTGATGACTGTGTCTCTTAACCCTTGTATAGTTTTTGATACAGGACTGTAGTGTGACTTGAGTTTTTTGTCTGATAACTAGGTTGATCAGCAGTGTCCTTTCTCATCCTGCGTTCTCTTTCATGACTAGTCGTTTTTACTAGTCAACTGCTGCAGTCTTTCAGAACAGAAGACCTAGACAGACATGCAGCGCTCACTTATAGTTTCTGCCAACATCATTGCATTGTAGGAATGTGCTAACATAACTGATGAGTTTATGAGGAGACTTTCATATTATGAGCAGTAACACATGAATACTGATGACATTGACTAAATACTAAAATGTTTTACATGCTACAAGTGAATCTAGGCATCATAAAATTGTAATATGCAAGGATAGATACATATTCATTTTGAATTCTCTTTAAAAATGTGTATTGTTAAGTGAGATTTCACATTATTCATTACCATCCATTCTGGGGTGCGTTTCCCAAAAGCATCGTTAGCCAACTATGGCCGCAAGTTCCGTCATTACCAACATAGTTCAGTGATTCGGTGTTTCCCGAAACCATAGTTCAAACTAACATTAGCAAACAGCGTCGCAAACGTACATGGTAGGAACTACAGCTCTCCACCTGTGGTTAGAAGCATAGTTTCTTGTTAGTAAGACATATGGACTTAAATAAATTATGTTCTTGGGCACAATAAGCAAGCTTACATGCAGTACAATCTATATCTTCCATTCTATTTAAATACATATACATTTTAATCAATACATTTTAGCGCGTCCTCAATAAGCGCCGTTTTTGAAGAGTGCGCATGTGCATAAATGCCTAAGGGAACCCCGGAGTGTGACGTAAGAGGAAACCCACGATGAATCAAACATCAAATAAAGCAAAATGACAGGGAACAAAACATAGTAAATTAGTCATCAGGTGCCATGTTCAATACAGCAGCATCTCAGAGATGTCTAATCTGTTAAATAGCAGAAGTTATTACTCCACCACTTGTGTGTGACGTCATTAACAACAGCCGTTATTGTTGAACTAATGTGGTTCAAACGACGGAGATGCGACCGTGTTTGGGAAGCAGTCGTGACTGGCTAGTTAGTTTCCACAACAATGCATCGTACTATGGTGGTTAATCAGTGAGTTACGTACGGGAAACACACCCCAGGACGTGTTTATGGTGAAGTTAGAGTGTTGATTGGAGTACACATGTAGTTAGACAGTCTCATGCTGTCTGTGCAGTTGAAATGATATTTCAGTAGTTTCCCATGCTAACGTGAGGTCATTTCAGGCTGTGATTGCATTGCATTTTTTTCTTTTCACCATCCTGGAGAAAATCCAAGATTGTTCTGACAAACCCCAGAGTTGTGTGGTAATTCCCACCTGATTCGCCGTTGTTGAGAGACATTAACTGTGGCTGTGTGCACGCTGCGGTGTTGGGCCTGAGAACTGCATTTCAGCACAGCATTGAACTGAAATCGTGTTCGGGCCCCCTCTCCCTCATCGGGCCCTTGGAATCGTCCTAACCCCCCCCCCCCCACCCACAGCATCACCATTGTTTGCTTTGTATTACAGTGAACCAAAGCAGCACAGTTATGTCTAAAAGCATGATTGCACTGATCTGAGCTGTACTCGCTGTACAGTGTGTGAGTGTAAACTGCGTTTGGCTTCTAGCAGATGAGCAGACGCATGCGCAGACTGAAGCTGGGAGACTACTGGGGAGGGTGGACGACGAATGCCATTACTCAAATAAATCTAAGCGCATCTAAATTTAGTTTCTGGTCAATGGGCAAAATGTTTTGTGATCTGATGAAAGCAAATATAACTTTAATTAAAAAGACTGGCTGCTGTATCAAAAGCAAAAGGTGTTTCAAGCCAGTATTAGTTGAGGTAGTGTTGAAGTGTTAGTTACACACTTGTGCAACCAATTTATTTTAAGTCTTTTGTTTTTCGTTTTTGTATCTGTTTGTTTGTTACATAACATTATACTTTTACATCTCAAAAATCTGCAGTTTTAACAGGGGTGTGTATACTTTCTTCTATACCCACTGTAGTTGTTGAAGTTGGTCTTGATTACAGAAATCTGTCCAGTCAAACTGTATTATTGGTAGTATTTTTAGTGTAATTGCTAATGAGTCCTTATCGACAGTGAAGGATCTGCTCACGTCTGACTCTCTGACTGAGACAAAACATCGGTTTAAAACTACACAACACTTCATTATAAAATCCACAGCTCACACCCTGCAGAAATCTGGGTGTATTTTTGAGTTGAATTTTACAAAACAAGTTAATACTGTGGTTAAAACTAGTTTCTGCTACTTAAGGTTAATGTTCTCGTCTAGAGATTTGGAGACGATCATCCATGCTTTTATATCATCTAGACTGGACTGTTGTAATGCTGTGCATTTAGGAATTTCTCAGTCATTAGTGAATCGGTCGCAGCTTGTTCAAAACGAGAAAGAGGGACAGAATCACTCCGATTTTAACATCTGTGCAATGGTTACCAGTTAGATATCGGATCGATTTCAAGGCACTATTAATATTTTTTTACATTTTAAATAGTCTCGAGCCCTCTTATTTGTCCGTTCTTGTTACTCTACATAAGCCATTAAAGAATCTGAGATCTGCTGATAAACTATTGCTCCAGGAACCACTGACCCGACCGATCGGCCCTTTTTGACAGCCGGACCTCGCTTATGGAACAACTTACTGCTACATATCTGCTCTGCCTGCTCTCTGATCGCTTTAGAAACAGCTTTGCTGTTTTGTTAGTGTCTATGATTGTACTGTAGCACGCTGGGCTGCTCTTTTGGCAGTAGAAATGTGCCCATAAGAAACTAAACTAAACTAAACTAAACTGGAGTCTGTCGAGTGTTTGATGTTCGCTGTGATCGCAGGCACTGTTGGAATATGAATATGCAGATATCCCGTCTCTACACATCAATCAGTGATGACCGCGTTTGCATGTCTTGATGGTGGCTGGTTTGTGTATTAGTGTGCTGCTTTAATCGTTACATCATGTCATTTACAGCATGTCTACACTAAAAGCCAGTGATCATCAAGCCGTCTGTCTGAACTGTATTACATCACGTCCACACTGGAACCAAGAGGAGTGACGTGACGAAACCAGAGCACTCCTGAAACAGTGTTCACTGAGTCTCATCTCTGTACACTAGATGCTGCTGTGTAGATATATACGGAAACACGCCAAATCTCTAAATAAAGGTCTGTGTTGTGCGGCGGTTCATTTGTCTTCTGTGGGATCAGATCCAGATCTTGGCTGGACTGTGAGGGCAGTTCATTATTCCTCCCGACTGACAGAATGAGAACCAGAGCAATGCATTCTGGGAAGGGCTTAGTAAGCACAAAGAAAGTGCTGGCATGCAAAACCGTTCCCACAAGACACCCCCAAAATGCAAAGCACGTCTAATGCTGTTAAAGCACACAACCTGAGAAAACAGCAGGCAAATCACAAAACATGCTGTTCTTACAGTGAAGCTTTATGATGTCTGGTTTATCATTCGTTTGATGAGAGGAATCTGAACAGCTGGTTTATACCAATCAAGTTACAAAAAAAATAAAAATTATAATAATTTGAGATGAAGCACCTTTTCTCTTTCACTAGGTTGCACTTGTTTTAAACTTTGAAATACTTATGTTTTATCTGTGTATGACACCCTGAACATGTAAGAATGACACAGAATTACTTGGTTTCATGTTTTTATTGTTAAAAATCTGTGTTTTTATAGGGCTTGTGTGATTGAAGTTAATGTCTGCTGAATCTAAGCTTCACATGCTGTAAACGTGTCCAATAATGTGCTGTTTTGCACTAATGAGTTTTAGTTTTCATGTCTTGGTGTTTTTAGGTATGTCAGAAATGACTGGGTTTGTTTTGTAGACCAGCAGTATTGAGTCACTCTTTCACTCTCACACAAATTAACATTTTCTGAAGATGTCATTTGTAGTATTGCTAATAATAGTACCTTTGGGGAAATTCTGTCTCAGTGGGTTTCAACATGCGTTTTCACATAGACAAATAATACAACATAACAACACAAACACAAAAGTGGCAGTGCCGCTGATCACCCACAATCCTCTAGCAAACGTCACTCAGTTGGTCTTCAGAGAATGTCAAAATCTGGTTGTTTTGTGGAGCACTTACTGTAAATGGGTGTTTTTTTTTCCCAGCTCCCCTGAGTCTGATGAGCTTTCATGACGAATAGAGAACTTTCCCTGGTGGGACGGCTCTGTGTTTGTGGTTACTGGTGAGTCAAAGTGAAACTGATACTCAACACAGTTGGTCTTTTCCTGCTGTTACGGGACCTGCTGCTCTCACGGAGGACCCGGCTGATGTCGGACACTCATCAGGACAGGCCAGTGGATGGTTTTGAGGGATCGTCAGAAGTGTGTGTTGATGGAGCAACACTGAACCCCTCACAGAGCTGTGAAGCTTGAGTACAGCTATAAACTGACACGGTGTTTGAGTGTGAAGGAATAAGGAAACGTCTGTTTATCTGGAGCGCTGCTCACCTTATCTTAGCCTTTCGCTCTTTACTGCATACCTTACTCAACATTACCATAGTTACACCAAAACACTGTAGGAACTGCAGTCATTGTGACTAGAGTAAACCTGCGGGGAAGGGACATTACTCACCACTGTATTATTTATGCTTTCACTTTAGTAACAATGACTGTAAACTTTGCTTGCTATGGTAAATCAAGGAGACCCGAGGAATGAAACACATTTTATTAACCATGTTCATATTCCTGAACCTAACGAAAGGATTATGTGTAGAAATTAATCAATATTTATTTTATTTATAACCATTACTGATTATTTTTGTTTATATGTCCAATAACCAATCTGCAGAAATTAGTATAGAATATATTTCATGTCTCAACTGTAGCTCCTCTTACATGTGGCGTTCCCCAAGGTTCCATCTTTGGCCCAACTCTGTTTTCACTATACTTGTTACCTCTAGGCTCGATTCTTAGGAGGCATGGAGTGTGACACTCAAATCTATCTGCCTTTGAAGCGTACTGACAGGAAAGGTTTAGAAACCTTGCTTGCTTGTCTAAACAATATACGATCCTGACTGTGTTTCTCACTTCTCAGATGTTTCTCCTGAGGAAAAGAGCCCAGTAATCTCACGTCTGTCTCCTGTTTCAGAGGAGATTTCAACAGCGTCTCAAACTGTTCTCAGATAGGCCAAGATTTACAAAGTCAAAAACGCAAATGTTTGAACTCAAATGTTTCAAGACCAAATGATCCGAGCTGCCGTTGACATTGATTTTATAACTCTACTCTTACTGGCTGTCAGTTATTGTGTTGTACATATTTTCATTTCTGAAAAAAAGGAACGTTGGGAGACAGATCTGAGACAAACAGATAGCTGATAAATGAAACTGAAATGAGATGCTGTTAGATCTCATGAGCTGTGAAAGAAATCCTCTGGGATGGGAGCACGTCCAAACAGCAAGCTGAAGTCATGTGTTCTGGTGTTCTGACCCCGGATCAGTAGATGGGCGCTGAATGAAGTGCTCATCTCATGTAGGAGATGTGCTGTGATGAAGCGATAGAGAGGATGACCTCCTCACGCCGGCTCTGATGGAGATATCCGAGCCGGTGAAGTCAGACAGATCGAAGAGCGATTCACAGCATCCGGTCTGTCTCCGCTTTCATCATTAGCAGCTGATAAGAGAGCCCTGGAGATCACGGCATGAATTACCCAGCATCCTCCGCATCTGCCGCCAAACGCTTTCCTGTTCTCATCGGTCTAATGGAGAGGCCGTCATTGACAAACACTTCACTCTCATTCAGGCCAGTGCTTTATGTGCGTTTGCTGAGGGAAGCATGACTTTTACTATTGCTTAGTGATTCGACCAAACCTGAACACTAACACAAGCATTAAACTACCACCCATGAATGATTCCTCACATTGACTTTATTTTATTTTACTTTCCTTTTCTAAGCGATCACACAGCAGATTCGGGCCTTGGCTTGCATTGAACAAGCACACAGCAGCGCTTCAGCATTGTGGACAAACAGCACTCTTTCTGAAGCTGGTGTCTGGGGTTTGACTGCTGTGACACTTTCTATATCTGTAGTCTGTGAGGGGAAACCGTGTTCTGCGGCGGTGGTTTGTCAAACTCTTGCTGTTATTATCAGCACTGCATCTGCTATTATAAAGAATGATGAACCCGCTGAAACATGCTGCTTCTCTCCCTAAAGACAGGTGAATTACGGCACACATCAGCATTCTTTGGCTTTCCCAGTTCAGTACAATAGGAACGCTGCAGTTCTTCCTTCTTCTTCTAAAATAATCCACTTTATTTGCATTGTGTGAGGCCACATACATTAGCTGTCGTCCGGTGAACAGTAATTAGTTTACTAAAGCCTTTAACCAGGTTACTCACCGGTCTATAGAGCCATTGTTATCAGGACAAATGCGTTTCCTCGTCTCACATGAATACAGTGAGCTTCAAGTTCAGTTTACAGTAGTTCCTTATTGACGTGGGTAACAAGGCAAAATATGAGCTTGAATAGATTTGCTTTTACACGTATTCATTTAGCAGAGGCTTTTATCCAAAGTGTCTTGAGGAATGAGGAATAGAACAAGTGATTTCAGCATCATTCAGAGCAGTGCAAGCTAGAACAGGGAGAGATTCGTCTGTCTGTAGGGTCAGAGGAACTACAGCAAATACTCCACACTTCATTCTCTTTAGCTAAATCACCCGCAAGTGCATAGATGCTGTTTTATTGTAAACATCTACACACTTCTGTAATGTGTCAAATTTCAGTGGTGCGATCTAACGTTTCTCTTTTGCCTTGCTTGAGCTCATAGTGTTCTCAAATAGGTCCTGTGGCATGTATGTGAGAAGGCACAGCCTCTTCTTCACTGTGATGTGATGACATGATGCACATGATGGATACTCTCTACTAGGACTAGTAGTTGTACTGATTAACAGCTCACTCACCACTTTTTGTAATAATGAGGCAAATCCATATGAGCAGGCGTGAGATGGAGGCTTCGGTCAGGAGGTGTTTGGCCTCCGTTCAGAGGTTGTGATGGAGGTTCAGGGGTCATTGAGCGGCAGATGGTCATTAATGAGCTGGACTCCCTCAGGCTCTCTTCACACACAGAGGACAGTGAGGTATCGGCATCTGGCTGCTGTTATGACACACACACACACACACACACACACACACACACACACGATGGATGATCTGACGTCATGCTGATGCTCGTGTGTTTCGGTCTTTCAATGCATTTGCTCTGTCTCCTGTCAGCTCATCTCAAACATGTTACAGAGTTATAGCCGTATCAGCATGTTCTTTGGTTGTCTTATTCATTGTTAGGGTGCTAAATATAGTTGTCGATCCATCAGTAACAGTATGACAATGTACATTTCAATCACACCACTAGATCTTCTATTGGAAGAACGACACCAATTGATTTGATTCGTTTAATGTCTTCATGATGATTGGTGTCCTTGATATTTACGAACTGCAGTAACCGTTTTCTAAAAGCACTAAGGCTCTTGAAGCTGTGCTGTATTGTGAATCTGTTGCGTATCATGACTGTATTCACATCGAAACACAACCTCTCATACCATATTACCTAATTCTAGTTAAATGAGGCTGCTGCCAAACAAACCTCAGAATTTCAAAGGATGACAGTCATTTCAGTTGGGATTTTTTGGCCAATCTCAGGCCTACATGGTCTGATATGTTGCTTACTAGCATTCGTACTCGTCAAACTGCTCCGCTGCCAACATACAAGAGCAGACGTACAGCATCAAGTGTATATATATATATATATATATATATATGTTATGACACAAGTTTGACCTGTCGATCCATCAGTAACAGTATGACAATGTACATTTCAATCACACCACTAGATCTTCTATTGGAAGAACGACACCAATTGATTTGATTCGTTTAATGTCTTCATGATGATTGGTGTCCTTGATATTTACGAACTGCAGTAACCGTTTTCTAAAAGCACTAAGGCTCTTGAAGCTGTGCTGTATTGTGAATCTGTTGCGTATCATGACTGTATTCACATCGAAACACAACCTCTCATACCATATTACCTAATTCTAGTTAAATGAGGCTGCTGCCAAACAAACCTCAGAATTTCAAAGGATGACAGTCATTTCAGTTGGGATTTTTTGGCCAATCTCAGGCCTACATGGTCTGATATGTTGCTTACTAGCATTCGTACTCGTCAAACTGCTCCGCTGCCAACATACAAGAGCAGACGTACAGCATCAAGTGTATATATATATATATATATATATATATGTTATGACCCAAGTTTGACCAACATAAAAAGGCTTTCAAAGAAGTATAGTGAAACAAGCAGAGAGAAAGTTCCAGTGGTCAGGGAAAATAGATGACATATGACAGAATGTTATTGGTGCATGAATTTGATCTGAATGCTGAGCTTTGCCCTTGTGTTTGATCTGCAGGTGCTGTGAGTGCGGCGCGTCTCTCTCACACTGGTACTATGAGAAGGACGGACGTCTCTTCTGTAAGAAGGACTACTGGGCTAAATTTGGAGAGCTGTGTCATGGCTGTTCAGAGCCCATCACCACCGGACTCATCATGGTGAGTCCAAACCATCCCAAACCCAATCTCTGCGTCTCTCCTCACCCCACAGTCCTGCTGTCCGTCCTACGGTTTCTCACAGCCGCTCCAGTTACACGGCTCCCCAGCGATTCTCCATTCACACAGTCACTGCTGCATATCACTCGTGAGCAAATCAACCGCACTCCTGTGTGCGTTCATGAAAGAGCTGCTATCTATAATTCAGACGCAGAGCTCATGAAGGGAGCGTTTGTGTGGCCTCTTGTTTTAATGCATTCACTGCTGGCTGGTTTATTTAGTGTTTCTACAAGAGCGAGAGCTGTTTATTTGACAAGAATCATTTACATTTACATGTATTTACATAAAATTTACATTATTTTAAAACATGATCAAAACGTTCCACAGATGTTGCCATTTGGTTCCCCTACTCAAAATTTGTTAAATTATATTGTTGTTTTGAGGTTGAAGAAAACATGCCAGGTCGGGATTTTATTTAATTTTTTTATTTTATTTTATTTTATTTTATTTTATTTTATTTTATTTTATTTTATTTTATTTTATATTTTATTTGACTTGACTTGATTTTATTTTATTTCACTTTATTTCATTTTATATTTCACTTTACTTGACTTGATTTTATTTTATTTTATTTTATTTCATATTTCACTTGATTTTATTTTATTTTATTTTATGTTTCACTTTACTTGACTTGATTTTATTTTATTTCACTTTATTTCTTTTTTATTTTATTTTAATAATAATAATAATAAACACTTGTTGCACCAAACCTAACTGCAACCAAAATGCTAAACTATGAATCTTGCTAAAACTTTTTGAGTTTGCTGGTTAGTGAGCATATTTGTATTTTTTACTTTCTATTTTTGCAGCACAATATTCCTTTAATGGTATGCAATTTTGTATGAATTCAAACCCTTCTCTGTTGTTTTGGATTTTAAAAAGAAACTGCGTATGAGTATGAATGTTACCATATTTTCTGCAAATATGAAATGATAACATGACCAGCATTTCCTCCCGAGGGCGAGGGGCGACAGATTCATATCATTTGTTCTCAAGAAAACCATTCATACAGATTGAACCTTAACCTAGTTTTAGTTCCTTCAGTTCTATCTTTTTGTTGAAATAGAGCGCAAGTGTGGTTATTATAGAGCCTGACAAGTTACTCAAAATGAGACAATTGCTTGCGTTTTTCTTCTTTGTTCCCAGGTTTTAAATTCAGAGTTTTCACGTGTTTACCATTTTGATTTCAAATGAAGTTTAATGAACTGGAGGTGGCTGAGGAGTGTGATGGAGGATGATATGATTATTTTGAACAAGGACATTTGATTACCACAATTAGGCTACATTTACACTTGTGCGTTTTCGTTTTAAAACACATAACTTTTGCTACGGTTACGCCTGTCGTTTACACTACCCCGGGGTTTTTGACTCTCGAAAACAGACTTTTGAAAACACTGCAGACGGGGTGCGTTTCAGTGTAAACGGACCAAAGCGGATACTTTTGAAAACGATGGCGTGGCTGTGCACATTCTCTCTGCGTATCCTTGACGACCGTGTAAACAGTAACATCATGCTCATTGTTGTACCTGCATGAATGGTCATGTGACCTGCGTTTGGTAGTGTGGATGAAGAACGTTTCTGAAACGCGAGTGTAGACGAGTATCGTTTTCATTTTAAAACGAAAATGCACTAGTGTAAACAGGGCCTTAATTAATGCAAAACATCTTAGAACCGTTACAACCCACCTGAGTAGTAAGGTTGTGACAGCAGCACTCTTCACATTCATTTACTAGGTTGAACAGTTTAATTTGTGACAGATAAATTACATCAATATCTGAGCCACTCTGCGGTCTGTCTGTCAGTATGTTAGTGATCTCTCATCAACACTGACTCTCTCTGCTGGATTTATAGCCAGCGTTCGGCTGTTCAAAGTTTGACCCTTTTTGGTTTTGCTCAAAGAGTTTCTCGCTGTGAATGTGCTCCTAATGGAACTATAAAGCAGATGGCAGAGTCTGTGGTCTGTGTTTTTATATATAAAGCGTCTGGCCTGCTGTGGCCGCAGTGCTGGCTGCGTCTGCATCGCTCACCCACTGAGTGATTTAGTGGCACACAGACCGCCTCAGGCAGTGCAGTCCAATAATCAAACTTCCCGAGCTCGGCATAAGTGAATTAAAGATGGCTCAGCATGCACTTCCTGCATTTGATTGACAGACACACATCTGCTGCAGCCTCTGCGGACCCATCTGCAGATGAAGGTCAGGTCTGTAGACTGTGCGTCAGCTCCTGTGAAGAGAAAGAGGAAGATTCTGCTGCAGGGACCTAGAAAGAGAGCATCAAGCTGCAAACTTGACTTAATAGCAGTTTAGAATTTGAGAAGTGACGCTTGAACAATAAACAATAAACATACAGACCTTAGTATACGGCATGTTTCATTTGATAGGAACAGAAATAATGTTACATTGAAAAGTTTTAAAATGTTGCATTAGCAGAATGATCAGCACTGAATTGCAGCACACTAAATGTGTCATCACATTCAACATTCAAGTTAAGTCACCTTTATTTGTATAGCGATTTCTACAATACTGATTGTGTCAAAGCAGCTTTACAGTGTTAAACAGGAAAATAGGCTAGTTTGTCAATGATGCGTGAAGACAATAACAGAGTCATTTTCCAGCTAAAGTCAGTTCATTGATGATTCAGTGATTCATCATCCAGTTCAGCTCTCGTCAATAGTGTCTGTGCTATCAGTCAAGCGTCAAGCCAGAGGAACCAAAACTCCATCGCTGACAGAAATGGAGGAAAAACCTTGGGAGAAACCAGGCTCTGTATAGATAAGGCTCTATAAGATTGTAAGGCAATCCCAGAATGCATTGCAACTAGGTCAGAAAAACATTTTATCCGAGATGGTTGGCAGAGTTTCCTTAAATGTTGATTTATAAATATATTCTATTAAATTCTGAAATGTGTTGATAGGAATTGTTAATCGAATTACAAACTGACCATTTCAACCAACTCTTGTTTGTTATGTGTTTTTGTGCCTGCAAAACTATTGAATTGCTAGCAACACGCTAACGTCAGGCAGAGCATTTGTTTGTGTGGTGACCGTTAATGGAGATTCTGCCCATGAAGTGTGTTTCAAATCATTCACTTACGAGGTTCCATTTGGGTTAAAAGCTAGCCTGCTTCACCAGACAGACTCTTTCTCTGTGAGTAGTCACTTGCCCTGAGTGAGGTTCTGTAATGAAATCACCCTCACTCCCTACACATCCCACATGAGCGGATCTTCACTCAAGCTCATTCTGTGGAAATCCCTCCTCATTCAGAGCCACCCAGAGACACGATCCCATCAGTCTTTGCCCAGTATTATCGGTTTCTCTTGCTTACTCATGGTGATAAATGTTCATAAACATATCTGTCCGGATCTGCCTTTGTTTACCTACAGCTGATCTGGACCCTCCTGCTAGTTTGACTACCTTGACTGATTTCAGTCATTTGTAGTGAAACGCAAGTGTTGAATGTGTGTTGTTCTGTTTGGAGTAGTGCGTTTCCTCATTCCTCACTAGCTTCATGTCTTATCACAGAGCCACTGATGGGAATATCTTGATTCCTGGGAACATTAGTGTTGCTGTAAAATTCTACAGAATGAGGGTCTGTTTGTCAGAAATGCATTGTTTCTGTCTGTTACCTGACCTGTTCCTCCTCATGTTTTGGTCTGTAGCAGCCTAGTCTCCTGAAGTACACTGAATGTGCTGAGAGCTGACTGAGAATGGCAGTTTCGGTCTGATTGGCTGATAATTCAGGGTCATGCCGGCCTGCTTTGCCAGAAAGAGAAATACTCAAGAGTTTTGATGAAGGCACTTCAGATGACTTGAGCTTTGCTGCGACTGTAGTAACACAGCTGAAGCTCCTCTGAGAGGTTGTGTGTGTCGGAGGGAGGGTTGGGTCGAGTGAAGGAGGAGTGTGTGTGTGTGTGTGTGTGTGTGCGCGTGCGCTCGGCAGGAAGTGATGAAGTCACCCGCTCAGAGAGAGAGAGAGAGAGAGAGAGAGGGAGTGACACAGAGCTTTCTGGGATGAGCTCAGCGCTGGGTGTGTGGCTGTGTTTTGTTTTCGTGCCGCATTCGCTAGAATGATCTGCACACTGTAGCTGGTGGTCATGGTCGGCGATGTGTTTTACTGGGGCTTCTGCTGTCTGAGACTCTGGAAGAGAGAGAAGAAGGTAAGCCGGATGGGAGTTTACACATGTCTGTGTCAGTTATAAGGACCTGCATTTCATTCATGTTCAGTTTAGAGGATAATGTTGCGCAGGTATATAATGTAAAAGGCACATTCAGTTTGACTCTGATGCTGATTTAACAAACATTCAAGCACGTCTTCGGATGAGAAGCAATTCTCTTTACAGTTTTCATCTTAATTCATTTTCATCTTAATCGATTAGTTGTGAAGCTGGATGTTCACAGACGTGATGACCTGGTTTATTCTTCATCTGATCACACTCAGATCAAATGATCATTCTTGCATTGTTTTCTGTTAGGTTCATTCTGTGTCTTCTGACATCACAAGATATGGCAAATTCATGACCTAAACGAACAGTCATAAAGTCATCTAATTCTTGAGAAAAAATATTGTTCAGTTTAAATCGAATAGACACAGCATCTTTCATCTTTGGATCCCATCCTTGACTAGTTAACCGGGTCACAGTGTTTGTGTGTCACTGATGTCTGAGTCTCTCTGTGTTTAGAGCTGCTGATGCTGCACTAACAGCACAGACTTAGTAAAACGGGCTCTATGAGGATAAACCCATGACAGTTGTGCTGCTAGTGCTGTACTTGTTAATCTGCTGGAGCTTTTTTGGTACTTTTGAAATCTGGCAGAAAAAAGAGTTAAAATGTGCTGTTTGAATTGGTGCAATACATATATTAACCATAAAAAGTGCATCTGTAGAACTGCTGTGCAGAGTAGACATCATATTTAATGGGATGTTTTTTAAAACAGTGCTGTGAGGACAGACATACAGTAGGTTTAATAGCTTAAGTGCTTTATTGTCATTTGTAAGTCTCTTTGGATAAAGGAATAAATGTGAATGAGGTACAGAATTACAGATAGTTTAATAGTTTGTTCTGTCTAAGGTCGAGTGCAGTTTTCAGAGCGGATCTATCAGACTGGACGTCTGTCCTCAGGCCTTCATTATCATTCATCAATCACACATGGCGCTGGCTCTGATCCGGGTGCTGCGATCGAATGTTGTTACATCAGCAGGAAAAGCATTCATCCCCGACGATAGCATGCTTGCAGGGTTTGTGAATGTGGCAGATTTCCCCGTGAGCTGTAGTTTGTGTCCGGCGCCTTAATGACAGCTTTTCAGTCATAAGATGTCATTAATCAAACTGTGTGTCGATGAATAGATGAACAGCTGCCAATAGCAAGTGAGTGTGACCTTAAGGTGCTGAATTCCAGTCATTCTCATTTTAAATATCACTTTTGAAATCACACCTCCCAGTTGTTTCCAAACTTACATTAACACAGGCAACATACAGGATGAGTCAGCCTGTCTGTGATTACAGCTAAACCACAGGTCTCTGTTTATTTGTGGACAGTGATCGTTTTGTGTAATGAAAGGTTAAAAACATAGGACATCAGTGCATGTGTATGACGTTCCCACTCATTGATCCAACATCAAAGTGGCTGATTCAGATCCGGAAATGTTTCCAGGCACTGAATCAGAACGAGGGTTCCTGTATTCATGTCTTCTTTCCTAAAGCGAATCGTGTGTGGCTCATTGTGATCGTCCATCAATGACACAACAGAAGATCTCATGAGGATCACATGCACTGTGGAATCTTCTGGAAACTGTCCTTGTCTGAAAGCTCAGTTACAGTATGGGGAGAGATGGGGGATTTTGGCTGATTTATTTTGAAAAAAAATGTCTATAGTTGACATCAGGCAGCTGTTCGCTGATGAACTCATAATTGACACATGCTAATGAGGGACTCTACAGGCAGGAGAAGAGCCGAGTTTTGTGTAGATGTCTTGTATTGGTTCATGGAAACAGTGGGAGTTGTGGTTGTTCAGATGGACAGTAGCTGTAGTTGTGGGTGGAGATGTGTTGTGTATTTTCAGACGCGGTTCGGGTGTGTGTTGGTGGTCTGTCAGCTCTGTTTTCCGTGTTGGTTGAGCGTTTGTGAAGCAGCTACTGAAATGAGGAAGCGGTGGGCAGTGACGTTACTGGAGGAGACATCACATTTTCCCCTCTGAAGATGTCATTCACACATGAATTAGGGTTCAAGTTCTTTCTTTTAATTCAAAGAAATGGACAGACTCTGCCAAACAATTTAGTATGCGTCTAAGATCATTTTCACACTTATTGTGCTGTTTCTTATTTGAAAAACACCAGAAAGCTGTTGAAGAAGCCGAAGCCAAAACGTGGTCTTACAGTATGGTTGTGTAACGACGTTTCTCAAAATTATTTGGTCACATAAGTCAGCCTTCAAAATCTCTAAATATCATTCAGGGTTCGTACGGTTATGATCACTCTATTGTGATGTAGACACACGCATTTTCTGTAAAGCTGCTTTGAAATGATGTGTATTGTGAAAAGCGATATACAAATAAATTTGAATTGAATTGAATAGTTTATTCAGTTTGTGTGTATTTCTGTACCTGAATGCTACTGTTAGACTGAAACAGTTTCCTAAATGAAGTTCAGGTCCTGAGTTTAACTCAAGTCAAGTCAAGTCACCTTTATTTATATAGCACTTTTAACAATACAGATGTGTCAAAGCAACTGTACAGCATTAATTAGGAAAATATGGTGTCAATAATGCAAAGTGACAATAGTAAACACTCAATTTTCAGTTAAAGGCAGTTCATCATTGAATTCAGTGATGTCATCATCCAGCTCAGTTCAGTTTAAATAGTGTCTGTGCAATCAAGTCAACGATATCGCTGGATAAGCAAGCCAGAGGCGACAGCGGCAAGGAACCAAAACTCCATCGGTGACAGAATGGAGAAAAAACCTTGGGAGAAACCAGGCTCAGTCGGGGGGCCAGTTCTCCTCTGGCCAGACGAAACCAGCAGTTCAATTCCAGACTGCAGCAAAGTCACATTGTGCAGAGGACTCATCTGGTTCCTGTGGTCTTGTCCCGGTGGTCATCTGAGACGAAGGGACAAGGTCTTTACAGGGGATCTGTATCTGGGGCTCATCTAGTTGTCCTCGTCTCCGCTGTCTTTCAGGGCTGTAGAGGCCGTCTCTAGGTGCTGACCCACCATCTCTGTCTCTGGGGCTCATCTAGTTGTCCTGGTCTCCGCTGACATTCAGGGCTGTAGAGGTCATCTCTAGGTCCTGATCCACCATATGGTCTGGATACGTACTGGATCTGGTGGCCACAGTGATGTCGGAATAAGAAAGAAACAGACTAATATTAGCGTAGATGCCATTCTCATACTTTCCCGCCAAGCAATACGAAATACTTCTAGTTTTGTTTTCCTCCAGCTGTGCTCTTAGCTGGAGGAAAACAGCTGCACTATTAACTGATAATATTGGTTAAATAAATTATAATATTCTATGATGTGATGATATGTTCTCTGCGTGGAGTAAATGCCGCAGCTTGTACTTATTATTAAAACAAATAGAAAGCAAATAAGTAGCATTAATGGTCATTCATTTTAGTTAACATATGCTATGATAAAGTTGAACAGTTTTTTATTCTTATTGTAAAATAATGGAACGTTAGGTCATGAATATTGTTTCAAGTCATGGAAAAGTTAAGGAAATTTATTGCTAAAATGTGTACGGACCCTGATCATTGCGTTAAATAGCGAAATGTCACAGCTATAAGGAGAACGTGAGCACACATATGCGTAGGTAAACTAGACTGTCATCAGATCAACTTCAGCTAGTTTGAGAGACTGGATTCTCATTCCTGTTTCTAATGTCACTCTTTTATATGGAAATCAATGCAAATGAAAGTTGAGTGTAATGAACAGTGAGATATATGCTGGTGTTCTTCTGCTGTGAGTATCAGTGCTAATGTGAATGAATTAATGTCAGTGTGATGATTCTTTCTCTTTGACTGCTGTGAAGGACAACAGAGTTTAGCATTTTACTGTTCTCAAGCATATGATGACATTGACAGTCATTCAGAATCTGTTCTTTTGCTCTTTCAGAATGAAGCAAAGAGACATGAGATGAGTTACTAAAAGTCCTTTTTCTCTGTTACGTTAGTAACACTACACTGACGGGTCTGAACCTTGTGAACCTTTAACTTTAAGCATTTCTTGATTTACCTTTAGTTAACCAGGAGAGAACCTCACTGAGGTTAACAGTATCTCTTACAGGAATGCCCTAACAAACAGCAACACAAAATAAAATATCAGTGTCTGTGTGCTCAAGGTCGCCGGAGAACAGAAGTATCACCCAGAATGCTTCACCTGTCTGAGCTGCCGAGGGTTCATCGGTGATGGAGACACGTATGCTCTGGTGGAGCGATCCAAACTCTACTGGTGAGTGACCGCAGCCTCTTGAATCAGCACACGTCTGAATTACCGTCACATTATTCACGTGAAACATGGCTCCAGTTCTTGACATGTAAACCAGGATCTGAGCATGTGCGTTAGGCGTTATTAGTGTGTGCTGTAACAGTGCTGAAGATGCACTAATGTTTCCCAGTGGAGTGAGTACATAAAGCTCCCCGTGGAACGAGCCGTGAAAGTGGGCTTTATTCATGAGTAGTCAAGAAGTTGGTCAATAAAACATGATTTGGCAGTTTCATTGTTTTAACTAACAGGCAATTCTGCAAACCAACTGAACAAATGTATACTTCATTTTTACATTTCAGTTACTGTAGCAATATATTGAAATCTACAATTTGATCATTTGAATCAGCTAGAAGTCTGTCCATATCAGACCACCGGTTAGCATGATGAATGTGTAGGATTTCAGTCAGAACAACATGTGAATAAATCACTAATAGACCCTTGTGAATGTTGTTCACTGTTGAAACACTGTTCCCTACTAACTAGTTGCTCATTAGCATGCATATTACTAGCAGATTGGCTGTTTATTAGTACTTATAAAGCACATATTAATGTCTTATTCTGCATGAACATATTTTAGATCGCTTAATCCTAAACCCCATACCTAAAGATAACTACTACAACAACTACCTTACTAACTATCAATAAGCGACAAATTAAGAGTTAATTGAGGGAAAACTCTTAGTTAATAGTGAATACGTGTTCCCTAATATAAAGCATTACCAAAAACTTTTCAACCTCTGTACATCCCAGAATGATTAGTGAGCCCTTATCAACTTACTTTCATAATCATAACCACAAAGTTATAATAATTGCATGGCAGCTCGGATATTTGAACTGTTTAACCAGTTCTTATGTTAAGCATTGTAAGAAGACGTTTGCTAATGTTATTTACAGAAGTAAAATGTCACCAGTTCATCAGGAAGCCATGATATAATTAATGCTTCTTGCCTTTAAAAGGTTTTATGAACTTCTAAAATCATTGTACCTTAAATCTTCAGTGGGAAGTGTCCATATTATTTGTTGATTTCTGAGCTCTCAGTGTTTTTCGTGCATGATGTTGTAATGATGTTGTTAAATGAGCTCTTGTGACCATTGAGTGTGCTGATGATCTGCTGTGTCTCCCTCTAGTGGACACTGTTATTATCAGACGATCGTGACTCCCGTCACTCTACCCGACTCGCCGTGCTCCAGGATTCCTCACACGGTCACGCTAGTGTCTATTCCCGCCTCCACCGATGGGAAACGAGGCTTATCCGTGTCCATCGATCAGGGCTCCAGTCCCAACGGCTTCAGCCCCGAACACACACACACCATCAGAGTCTCCGAGTGAGTGTGAAACATGCTGAATGTACAGACACTGCTGCGATCCGCTCAGTAAACAGAGCGTGTGAGAATATTTAGACATGCAGAACAGGAGAATCCTGACAAAGATCTGTGCATGACTGAGAAGGTGTGACTAAAGATGATCAGCAGGAGTCTGGCCAGTGATGAGTTTCATAAGAAGTCATGTGTGTGTTCCTGATGTCTGTCTGGATCCTCTGGCTCATGTGCTGGGCTTCATGTGTCTCTGTGGTTTTGTCCGTGTGTTCAGGGTGGACCCAGAGTGCATCAGTCCAGACGTCAAGAGCTCCATTCATGTTGGCGACCGGATCCTGGAGATCAATGGAACCCCAATCCAGAACGTTCCTCTGGACGAGGTGAATAAAGCCCTTGTGTAGATGAGTCACACTCACTATTGAGCAACAGTCAGCGTGACTGCAAACGGACTCTGTCAGTTCAAGCATTCATTCATGACAGTGTGTGTGACTCAGAGCCTCGTGTGTGTGTGTGTGTGTCAGATCGATCTGCTGATCCAGGAGACCAGTCGTCTGCTGCAGCTGACCATTGAACATGACCCTCATGACCACAGCCCCTCGGTGGACCAGGTGGATGGGCCGACACCCCCGTCTGAGGGGCCCAGTCCCATCACGCCCATCACACGGCCCCCCAGCCAGGACATTAACACCCTGCGCTCGCGGATCATCACGTCAGTAAAGCACACACTGCTGATCACAAATATAGCCAGTGCACAACACAGTGTGAAATAATATGTGCATCTGTGTTTAACTTTTCTGAGTAGATTGGATTGGATTATTATTTGCTGTATTATTAGTGTTGTTTGTTAAGTCAGTAATCGATTGCTATTACTCATACAGTAATTAGTGTTTCATCAAATAACATTGTCATGTAACTCACTGCATAGCAACATGCTACCAGTTACTGCATGACAACAACCTACACAATCTGTTGTGTTGGATCAGATTGAATTGTTGTGATGCATGTTGTGCTGTTTGAGTTCATTGAGGCTGATAGCAGTGTGATTTTAACAGTCAGTGTGTGTGTTTGCGCAGGCGCAGCTACAGTATCGATAAATCTCCGTGCTCCAGTAACACGCCGTCTCCACTGTCTCTGAGGAAAGACATCGGCCGCTCCGAGTCGCTGCGTGTCGTGTCCAGCCGCACACACCGAATATTCAGAGCCTCCGACCTGATCCACGGAGAGGTTCTGGGTACAGGCTGCTTCGGACAGGCCATAAAGGTGAGCACACACACACACACACACTTTCGCCCCCCCACACACACACACACACCCACTCACTCACTCACACACTCACTCACTCACTCACTCCCTCACTCACTCACTCACACACTCACTCACTCACTCACTCCCTCACTCACTCACTCACACACACACACACACACTCTCTCTCTCTCTCTCTCTTTCTCTCTCTCTCACACACACACACACACACACACTCTTTATCCTCACCACACACACTCACTCACTCACTCACTCACACACACACACACACACACACACACACATCATTCAGCATTAGTGAGGTCTGAATGCTGCAGCAGCTTCTGCTGGAAATTCTCTTCACGTCATAATACACTGTTTCACATACAATGTGTAAATGTCAACAGGACGTATGCAGTATACAGTGTGTCGTGAGCATAGTGTTCTCAGCAGACTGTGGCACATGCAGTATGAGTATGCTAGTGTGAGTACTGTGGTAACATGCTGCTCTGTCGGTGTGTGTGTGTGTGTGTGTGTGTGTGTGTGTGTGTGATTGTCAGGTGACTCACAGAGAGACGGGAGAGGTGATGGTGATGAAGGAACTCATTCGATTCGATGAGGAAACACAGAGGACCTTCCTGAAAGAGGTGAAGCCTGCTCACTACACACGACACATCTAGTGTGGACTACAGGCTCTGAGACAGTAAGAGTGTGTTTGACAGCAATGAGTCTGTAAGAGTCTCACAAGAGTGTCAACACCTTCAGCACATTCACTGTAAAACACCGCAGCTTCACCAGATGAAAGACCACGCAAACACTCAGCCGTCAGCTAGCGCTCGTGTTTCTGTGATTCGTTTAGGATTAGCTCCCATAGTTGGCTGTGTCTGAATGGCTCGATGGGACAGCTGTGAGTGTCCGGACGGGTCATCTGAGGAGAGATCAGCACATCCACACCTGAGCTCGTGCTGGAGCGCTGCTGACACTGATTCACTGAGGATCACTGCACACTGAGGCCGGAGCGCTGGGACTCCTGAAGCACTCTCGTGTGCACATCTGCTCCATTAAGCGTCATGCTGGAAGGCTGAGAGTAGTTCAGCAGGAATGTAGTGATATTAAACACTCGAAAGCCATACAGGAACTGAAAATAATCCTCACCCGGGAATGTTTATCAGCCAATCAGAATCCAGCATCGAACAGTTCATCATGATTACAGGACAGGGTTATTATCGTTCACTACAAATAAACCTTAAAATAAAATAGACAGAACTGAAATACAAAAACTATTGTCATTTAGTTTAACTTGATGTACTAAAATAATTAAAACTGACATTAAAATTAACAAAAACTATACAGACCTTTAACAAAAAAAAAGTCATGGAAATGACAAAAACACAAAAAAATTACAAACCCTAAAACTACAATGAACAAGAAAATATAAATATAAAACTAATTCAAATATTAATGTAAGCTGTAATATTATCTCAAAGACAGTAAAATAACAGTATGATGTGTCACAATCATTCAGTATAAAACACAACAGATGCGTCTCACAGTAAGCAGTCGTTTCTTCACACGCTTCATCCACCAAACCTACCGATCTAGCCCAAACCACATCAGACCAGCGCACACCAGACTGATGGGATTGTGGGTCAGGTGTGTTTCTGCTGGATGGTGTTTGTGTGTGCTTTTGGCATTCATCATGAATGTTGTGTGGGATCATAGATCTCTAGAGCTTCCTCTACATTACGGCTCTCAGTTTTGTCTAGAGGAACCGGCGTCTCAGTCCATCAGCTAAGCTTTCGTTCTGAGAAGAGACTCACATCTGTCTCCTCTAGAGTTTCACAACATTAGCCACTTCCACACATTCAACACCGTCTCATTGACACATCGCTTTGGGAAACACTGTGCTGTTAGTCATCAGAATGAAGAGCGACCTCTGAACTTCTATACGCCACGTTAGTTTGTGTGTGTGTGAGATTTGAATGGGTTTCTACAGTTTATCTACTGTAGATGTGATCGTTGCTCTGTGTGACGCGGCGGTGTCGCTGTGTGTTCAGGTGAAGGTCATGAGATGTTTGGATCATCCGAACGTGCTGAAGTTCATCGGCGTCCTCTACAAAGACAAACGGCTCAACTTCATCGCTGAGTACATCAGAGGAGGAACGCTGAGAGACATCATCAAGAATATGGTAAGTGTGAGTGTGTGTGTGTGTGTGTGTGTGTGTGTGTGTGAGTGTGAGTGTGAGTGTGAGTGTGTGAGTGTGTGTGAGTTTGTTTGAAGTGATAAATATAAAGCATGTCACATGTTCAGGACAGTATTTTCATCATCACATGCTGTACATACAGTATAAATGCTGTACTTATGCTGTACTGTTGTATGTGTAGTATCATCTTTCTGAATGTGAATGTCTGATCTGTACAGGACAGTGATTATCCATGGAAACAGAGAGTGAGTTTTGCCAAGGACATTTCCTCTGGGATGGTGAGTGCTCTCAGTACTGCCCTCGTCTGGACACTCAGTGTGTGACTGCAGATCACATGACTACTAAATTATTTTACATTCCTATTTTATGAGCTAAAAAGTTGAAAAAGCTCAAAGAAGCCTGTTTAGGAAAACTAAAGTAATAAACTAATTTTCACTCCAAAACCGAAATAAATTATAAATGACCATATATTCAGTTTAGTTTTGCTTAGTAAAACACAGTGCAAAATATTTCCAACTAAAAACAAACAAAAACCAGAAAAAAAAACTGAAAACAAAAAACAGCCATTGATTAAAACAATAATGATGAAAAACAAAATGAATTAAAATGAAAAGAACAATACTGTGGTGAATGGTGGCAGTACATGAATGAAGCGTGTGACCTGCAGAGGGCAGGATTTCACATCAGTTTCTCTCTTTGTTTGACTCAGACGTACCTGCACTCCATGAACATCATCCATCGAGATCTCAACTCACACAACTGCCTGGTCAGAGAGGTCAGTCACACATGCGTGCGCTTGTGTGTGTGTGTGTGTGTGTGTGTGTGTGTGTGTGTGTGTGTGTGTGTGTGTGTGTGTGTGTGTGTGTGTGTGTGTGTGTGTGTGTGTGTGTGTGTGTGTGTGTGTGTGTGTGTGTGTGTGTGTGTGTGTGTGTGTGTGTGTGTGTGTGTGTGTGTGTGTGTGTGTGTGTGTGTGTGTGTGTGTGTGTGTGTGTGTGTGTGTGTGTGTGTGTGTGTGTGTGTGTGTGCGTGTGTGTGTGTTGTGTTTTGTATTTTTTGTTGTGTTGTGTTGTGTTTTGTTGTGCAGATGTGTGAGTAGTGTCCTTCTCTTGACAGAATAACAGTGTTGTTGTGGCGGATTTCGGACTGTCTCGACTCATGGTGGAGGACAAGAATCAGGACAAGCTGACGTCAGGACAGATCCCGGGCGCGAGGAAACCCGACAGGAGGAAGAGATACACCGTGGTGGGAAACCCGTACTGGATGGCTCCCGAAATGATTCACGGTCAGAGACGACTGGCTTTAGCATCCGTCATGTCTGCAAATTTATTATTAATGTATTATTCAGTGTGTTAATCATAATGTTCTTACAAAATGCTCTTGTGCTGTTTTAAGAAAAATCTAATTCTAGAGAAGATTTATTAAAAGTGCCAAGTTCTTGAAACTTTCAAATCATGTAATTAAATTCTTTCCTTACAGCTTTAATACATGTGAATGAGCACATCATTATTTAATGTTTTCAAACATACTTTTAATTTGTAGGTCATAGGTCAACTTGTAGGTTGATATATGCAGACACTAAAGAATGTTAAAATGTGAAATCAAACTCTTTAATCAGATTTATTAGCGTTAATGCTGGTAACAGTTTCAGTCAGTGATATGGTGGACTGTGAGACTGATGTTTCTCCATCTGCTCCTCAGGGAAGAGCTACGATGAGAAGGTGGACATCTTCTCGTTCGGCATCATGCTGTGTGAGGTGAGTGTTTGCTCAGGATAACAGCTCTCTCCACATCAAGCTGCAGGCTCTGTGTTTAATGAGAAACATTACTCCGTCATCAGCAAACCGCAGCCGGAGCAGGCAGCTGGAGGGGAAGCAGTATCTGGTTCAGTATGTGTTCTGCTGGGGTTTAGAGAAGCCCGGCGCTGAGAGGAAACCTGACGCTGCTTCCTCTGTTCTGAATCCGTCTCTCCTCTCCGACTCAGATTATAGGCCGAGTCAACGCCGATCCCGACTTCTTGCCCCGTGCCATGGATTTCGGGCTGAACGTGAAAGAGTTTTTGGAGGATCACTGCCCGCCTGACTGCCCGACCGCTTTCTTCCCCATGGCGGCGCTCTGCTGCGATCTGGACGCTGACAAACGGTTAGAAAAGTCCATACATAACATATGTGTCATATCTACATAACATGACTGTGCAGTGCATTGACTCACTTGATGTGTTAAAGACCATGGATTCATTCAGTAAGGAATCACTGCTGTGTTGATCAGAGATGCTCAACAGCTCTGCTGTGACTTTATAGCTAATATTTTTGAAAAGCAGCACTCTTGCTGGTGTGATATCGCTAAACCGTATCATATGATATAAATGTAAGAGGGTCATATTTTACACTCATATAACTGTATTCTGATAGGCTTCATCAATCATCACACAGTCAGTCGTCCTGCATCATGTTCATCATTTTGTTCTGCATCATTTTAACATGTAATTTTTTCTATTACTAATTGCACCAAATGAATGTGTTAAATCAACAGCCCCATAAACAATATATAAATAACAATATAGTTATTTTTAAGCAATTACTGTAGTTTTTCCAAAGCTAAAATAATGACATTGTGAAATTGCGCTGGCAGGCCTGCGTTTGCTAAGCTGGAGTCGTGGCTGGAGAACCTGAAGATGCACATGGAGATGGGGCTTCATCTGGTGTCCGAGCTGGAAGTCATTCATCAAGCCTTCTGGCAGAAACACTCAAGCGGCAAGAACGGGCTTCACACGCACCCAGAGCAGCCTGAGTGAGAGCCGATCGCTGCAGATCCACCACAGGACATCTGCGGCTGAACACACCATGCTTCTGCAAATCCAAGCAACCCACGCTGCCTCCTCACAACATAACACATCTGGAAAGATGTTTGAGCTCGAGTCTGACGCACAGCATCAGCTCACACACTCATGCATGTCTGGTGTGGCTTACAGTGTGGTGTTCTTCATACGGTCCTGATGGTGCGTTCACGTCTCGTCCACACGACCTCTGTGATGAAGCTCTGACTGTGCTGCTCCGGTTGATCTGGTGATGAGATATGAACGCACCAGAACACACGAGACACATCGCACATCATCAGTGTCCTCGTGTTCCTTAGGTACGCCAAGCATCAGTGTCTCAGCACTAATAGTCCGCAGTGTAAACAGAGTTACAGTACACATTGTAAATGTTTGACATATTGTATATGTGCAGGCATTGTTTTGTATAGTGATTGCGCATTGGCGTACTTTCATCTGGATGTTTGCTGAAATGCAAGTCCAGTCCTCACGAGAAGATAAGGAACATGATGAACTCTAGAGAGGCTTCCCGTCCGAGTCCAACACGTAAAGCATCATGCACGTCAACTTAACTTAATGCTATCTTCTTACACCCAAATCCAAAATATATGTATATATGTGTGTTTTGCAGAAAACAATGAAGCCTATTTTTTTTAATAATGATTTATTATTTAAATTGTAAAGTAAATATGCATCACGTTAGTATTTGTTGTAATGAATGTATTTTATGGTGATTTAAAAGAAAATCAAAGATCTTCACAGGCTTCATGTTCTTGTGCAAAATCGAGTTTCTAATCTCTTTCTTTAGATTCCGGGGTGAATGATGTTGTGGACTTGTCTTTAACTCGTGCTTCAAACGGTGATGAGTGGACAGGATTTCCTGTCTTGTGTGGTGATCTCGGTACTGTTGCACATGCTGATGTCTGATCTGCAGGAGTTCGTTCCCAGCCTGTGTTTGAAAGGCTTAGCCTGATTTAGACCCTCATGTGGGACGGTGTGTGTGTGTGTGTGTGTGTGTGTGTGTGTGTGTGACTCCCCATGGGAGCCTCAGCTTTACACAACACTGCTGGTGTAAATATCTGACAGAACCGCTTCTCTTGATGTTTCTCGTGCCGTTGCACTGCATGTGTCACTGTCACGTCCTCCACTACTGATCCAGCTGTTCTCGTAAAGATCAACAGATGTTATTGTGAAAACACGAAAGAGGGTCACCAGGAAAGCACGTGTACAGATGGAAAAAAAGTAAAAACACAGCCTCTTCTCTCTTTTTGAATAGAACCACTATTTTCTCTTTTATAAAATGTTGAAAGGATTTGATTTGCACTATGTGTGAAAGCGGCTGCCGCTCGAGCCTTTGGTTTCTTTGGGTTATTTGAGCCGTTTAGTTATTGTATGAATGCACGTCACTGACGGAGCCTTTGGTGAGGTTTGTCCGCTGACGCCGCGGCTCCTGAGCAGCAGATGTGTCACGGACAGAAAAAACATGAGGTCTGATCCCAGTGCTGTTATACAGTTAGCATCACCTGCAGTTAAATGACTGTTCACACTATCAGTACCAGTTTGACAGTTTCTAAATAGATATTTGGCTGTTGTTTGATATGAATCCGTATGCTGCACAGTCTAGCTGATGTCAACCAGACAGAAAAGCTGTTACTGTGTTTTCATACAGACAAACATTGTTGTCAAGTCCGGTTAAGCTTGGTTTATGAAGACAATAAATAGGCTTAATTTTCATTTCATGTTGACTTGAAGCCCTGTTGATCATATCAGATATCAATAATATCATTATTTCCATTAACATAAAGCCATATTACTATGAAAGCCATTTTAGAGAACTGATTATGAGTCCATAGTTCCTGTAACCAAAAACTACCAGAAATGTCCTGTGAAGCAGTGCTGTATAAAGCAGCTGTCATTCCTTTGCTGGCCTACACACACACACACACACACACACACACACACACACACACACACACACACACACACACACACACTCACACACACACACACTCACACACACACAGCACTTAAACATTGTAGTCTAGCTCGAGATGCTCATGGAAGTCAAACTCAGGGTCCTGCTGCTGTTGAAGAAGGTCACGTCATGTCATCGTTCATATCTGTCAAACTCATACACATCAGTGAGAAAGTGCTGAGGAAGCCAGAGCTTGATCTGGTGACAGAATGCTGCACCTTTTTCTTCTGGAAGCAATGGTTTTACCTCCACATTGCTGTGCCTTTGTTTTACGCTAGCCTTGCCAACGAGTTTGTGTGGCCATCGCTTACCTGTTTCACTGAGGTTTCCTTTTGTTCTCTAGATATTATATTCTCCACGTTTCCATTGTTCAGTTTGATATTTTAGGTTTGCTGTTTTTACTGAAGCTGTGAAATGACTGCACTTTAAATGCACTGTCCGTGAATGGAGGCGACTGTAATTCAGGACAGAATAAAGTGGTGCTCCTGATGTTACGCTGCTGTCTCTCGACTCATCATTACTGCTGTGTTCGGTGTCCTCTCTCGATGCTTTCTCATGCAAGAGTTTTACATTCATCCGCTAATTAGATATTTAGCTGATGACTTTGTAATGCAAAATCATGACTCATTTGAAAACAGTTCAATATATAATACATATCTCTGAAGAGACCGACAGACAATACCGGTCATTTACAGTCTCACATTTACTGTATTGGCAAAAACAGCACAGTCATGAAAGACTTAATTAGGGGCCAAGCACTAAAGGTCTGTAGGTGTCACACGTAGTTGCAGCAAAGCACACGACGATGAAGATATAAGAGTATAAGATCAATCTTTAATAATAATCCTCAAGGCAAGCTGACAGAAGGCAGCGAGCAAAAGCAACACTCACAGACTCAACACTGAACACAGCACCTACAGTACTACTACAAACCAGGTTAAGTAATGAAACACAGCTGAACAGGAGAACTAATCCTACCAACAAGAAGAATAACTAATGAATGGCTGGAGCTAGAGCAAAAGAAAAAGGAAACTAAATAGAGACAAACTAAAGTCTGTGACAATGAAACTAAGAGAAAAACAACTGAATATCTGTGACAGTAGGCACCTATTGCATCCATTAGTCTTCTTCTTCTATAGCAGCCCATAGAACCGTATAGTACAAAGTTATGAAATTTGGCACACAGATAGAGGACAGTCTGAACATTAACCACACCAAGTTTGGGGTTTCTAACTCGAACCCTCCAGCACCACCACTTGTCCAATTTTGCACTCACTTTGTGCTAATAACTTTTGAGCCGTAAGGACTAGAAACACAATTCTTTATTATTTCCCTCTGATTCCTTGGCTCTAGACAATTCTATGACAATTCATTTTGCATCATAAAACTTTTTCCTTTAAATTTAAAAACAAACAAACTACTTTTTCGAACTCTTAGACTGTTTGTCCAATTATTGCAAAAACGGAAAAAATAAAAAATAAAAATAAATGAAAAAATAAATACTACTCAGCATTAAGCAAAATTAGCAGCAGCAACATGCAGCATATGATTCATTTTGTGTGAAAAGATGAACGAAGGCTGAAAGAAATTAAATGACAGAATGTATGATTGAATTAATTATGAATGCACAAGGAACCGACTGTCTTCAGAAAAGTTTCGATGGCATGATTTGCTTTTCATCTTCTCTCCATAAAGCCTGATACAGAAGAATTATTCATATTTTAGTGCTTATGCAAACAAAAAGTGCATAGTGCTGCTACTTTTATTTGCTGTTTGTTGGTTTTCAACATAAAACTCTTAATTTTATTGTGTGTATAAGTACTTTTTGAACATTTCCAACACATTTGAACAATACCGTGATAATACTGATAACCATGATCATGGTCATGTGTTCATTTATTACTATTTACTCGTCTATATAACATCATTTATTAAAATGCAAGGCTACACGTGTCTAAAACAATAACTTTTTTATTTTTTCCTTAATATGTTAATAATAATAATTTCCTTAAAATATTATATTCTTTATGTCGTTTTAATTTTGATAATCCATTGCATATTTAAATGGTACTAAAACTGACTATTACCCTACCCTCCCCCTTATTATTTATGTATAAACTGGTCATTATTTATTAATTTGTATTTTGCATTCATTTGATAAGAATATGGGGAAAATGTACTTTGTCATGAAAATGATGTCATATCAGTTATACTAATAACTGCGTATTATATTGTTATTATGATGCTGATTACCACAGATCTAAACAGAACAGGCTGTGTTTGGCTCGCGCATGTGCGATTGTTTTGAAGGCGCGCGTGACGTCAGCGGGAGGCAGTGCGTGACGTCACGGCGGCGTGGAGCCGCATTTAAAGCGCTCAGTGCTGCGCGGACGCGGTCAGTCAGCTCACTGCGCTGAGATACAGCCGTCCGTCTGCCGCGGGAGCCGCTGCATTTACCCGAGAGGAGTATCTAGACACGAAAGGGTCTGTCGGTTTTCGAGCGATGGAAAACTCGGCTGTCAACAACCGCTTCAGGACTGCGCTCTTCAGCCACGGTGAGTCTCAGCCTGTGTTACTGTGTCGCATTCCTAGAGCCGAGCTGCGCTGCTCACTGCTGAGAGCACCTGAAAACACTGACTGAAACCAAGAGAAGTTAAGAACTGTTTCTGGTGCGTTCACTGAAGAAGCGTGCTTACACACAGTCACACAGCGCTGCTCATCTCCACTGCTTCATGCTGTCAGATCAGAGAGTTCTGTGACTGCTTCATGCTGTCAGGAGAGACTGATTCTCTTTACAGACACACTGTTCCACACGATGATCTGCAGCCTCATGCTTGACTGACATTGTATTTAAACATAATTATTCAGAGATCAGCATGTATTTTTTCCCCTTCAAGTGCAGCTTTTAACAGTCATAATCATCTATGCACTGGCAACATCCTAGCGACCACCTAGCAACCAGCCAGCATGTCGCAGCTGCTTGGCAACACCATAGCAACCAGCCAGAACACTGCAGTATATCACCTTCAAATTTCCAGGCAAGGCAAATATTCATATTCTAGTTGTTTTGATCAAACAGTTACTACATAACATAAGTATCGAGGACACACATTTTCAGAAAAACATGATTTTATGAAATAATCTCATGCAGCACATCCTTCCCCTGCCCTGGTGATCTCTGCAGTGTTCTCATGCGTCGAGAGTGTGTACTGTACTGAGTGAAGCGCAGGTATGCAGGCGTGGACTATCAATACATTCCCAGACGTGAGTTATTGTTCTTTCATTGTGCTTTCGGTGCTCTGCCTTTTTTTTTTTGGCAGCTCCTCAACTCTCATCGTGTTATGGGCTAGCTAAGTGTTCAGTGACTGCACACTTCAGAAACTAGGGGCCATTTTAAGGGCCGTTTTAATCACAGTATCCTTCCAGTGTGCTGTAACGTTCGCTCCCTAAAAACTCCCACAATGCACCGTTAAGCAGGGCGCATCGATGCTCACTATGTTCCCTTAACAGAGTGGAGATTTCAGATTTCAGCAGCACTGGTTGACATGATGCAGTGAGAGGAGACGTGTTTACGTCACGATTCTGTGGAGAGAAGAGTGGGAAAAGGAAGCACACTAACTGTTGACCATCTGCAGGATCGATGCCTCTGATAAAGCCTCACGCTGCTCCTGCACAAACAACAGACAGTCAGACACTGACTCCGTACTGAATACAGCTGAGATGCTGTATCCCACAATGCACTGCCCTTGTACTGCTGTTTGAATGTTTTTTATGATTGCATAATGTGTACAGTGTTTTACATGCTATTTAAAAAAATAGCCAACAGAGATGAGAGTATATTGCAGCATGCTACTCTTCGCTTCTGAACATAGTCATCGGGTCCAGTGCTGCTTACAGCAGTCAAACTCTCAACATGGAACCGAGACACGCAACTAGTTGATCCACTAAACCTGATAAGAAATGACCCAACACACAGACCTCCTGCTGGAGCATTGTGATTCCCCTCGTGGTCAGGAAGACACGCTGAAGTGCAGCTGAATCAACAGTTGTGAGTGCAGTCTGCGGTCAGATGCCAGATCGCTTAGAGGAGCTCGCGGCTAGCATTCCTGGGCTAGTGTTTGGCGGACGGCGCTCGGAAAACACATCTCTGCTTAGATTTGTGTCCGTGAACTGCAGAAATAGAGAAATGTGTAAAACGGGTGCGAGAGACGGATATGGGTTTGATTTGGCCGCAGCAGGTGACACTGGAATACTATCAGTGACGTCGATGAGTAGAGCTCACCATCATCTGGATTCATATTCATGCACATACAGCTCAGATAGCAGGAATATATTTACAGCAGTGACTCTGTGCTTTGTAGAAACAGAACAGAATTATATTAACAGTGAAAGTCTCTAGAGCAGGGGTGTCAAAACTTTAGATTCAACCCTAATTAAACACACCTGATCCAACTAATCAGGTCCTTTAGGCTTATTTGAAAGCTAGATGGTTTGACACCGCTGCTCTAGGCCAAGTGTACTGAGGATTCAAAAGAGAAGCTTTTTTCACGCTTTTTACTTTTTACACTTTATTTTACAGCACATGCACTGTATACGTAGAGTGTACTTATGCAAGGAAGAAGTAACCTAAGGTAACTGCATGAGTTTACTGCGGATTAAGATTATGATGGTTAGTACCTGCTTATTACCCAGTTACTGAATTGTAAGGACTGTTAAATACTGTGCTACCACATTTCAAAAGTGTAATGTTCTTTTTGCAGATGCTTTTCTCCTTTTCTTGTTCGATTAAAATTCCTTGAGGATCTAAAACTCTTTAGTAAATGACATGGATCCATGTTCTGTTTCTTTTCTGAAGTAGCGTGAAGGACTCTGTAAGCTCCAGAAGAGCATGTGTTCTCCATACATGAGGGATTAACACATTAAATCGGTCAGCGTAAGGCGCTTTATGGCACTGCCTGCGGAGCTGAAACTCAGGATCTGCTGCTGTTTTCATGTCCAACATCACACGACAGCAATCCAGACAAAGCTCTCAGTTCATTCTGTTTACTTCATTATGGAGTTCAGTCGTATTGTGTCTTGTTTTGACATCATATTTGCATTATTTATAACAGGTTGAAGTGTGTTGATCTGTGCTCTCTGCTCTCTTTCTCTCTGGGTTGGTCGTGCTGTGGGATCCATCCCTCCGGTTGAACCGTCCCGTTGATCAGAGGATGAGGTAAGCCAGCGTTCACATGTGCTTCAGGTGGTGATTTATGAAGGAGAGTTTAATGTAACTCCTCTGTCCCAGGATCATGAACAGTAGCACACTGTACTGCTCATACTGTACTTCATACTGCAGACTGTTTAAGATAGTGATGCTATAACCAAATTGGTGGCCCCAAATGCAAACTGCATTACGCATGATGACGGCCCTCTGTTCAGACGTGCCACAGTGTTGTCACGTGACCTTCTCTGCTGCATGCTTCTTTCAGTGAGTGGCGTCCAGCTGCAGGCCCAGAAATAAATACAGTAAATGAAAATAAGTGCATTATGGGATGCATGGTGTACCGCATGGCATGTCTGGCAGATGTTGAAGGTTGTCCAGTATGAGCAGTGTGGTAGTGCGCTGTTTCTCTCACGCTATCAGGCCATTCTTATGATGAGAGATGAGTTCTCATGCTGTGAATAAACCCTGAGCAGTTTCTCATTCCTGCTGTTGCTCAAGAGAGGGTTTGGTCATTGGTTTCACCGAACCCAGTTTTTCTTATTCCGAGCGTTCCTGTCCGGTTCCTGTGGAATGCTGCTCTCACATGAACACCAGTTCAATACCTGCCCACATGATGAGCTGCTCCTGTAGTGCAGATTCTGAATGAGCGTCCGCTCTTCTGTTTCCCAGCATGCTCTGGTGACTGAGTGACACATGGCTCTGCAGCTGTGTTTGAATTTGTTGATCTGTGGACAAACAGTGTGTTGGTGTCAAGAGCATCTCGTTTATTTTACATGTTCATGCTGGCATGTTTTAATGCATCCCGCTGGTACACAAGTACTGCCATCCTAGTTGACACGCAGTGTAAGCGCTGAGCTATAAATGAATCAGCTGTGTAAAGTCGTGGAACGTTTGAGTTCATTTTGAGATCCTCATCTGACATCTGACGGACACACACTTTGAGAAACTATTGAGATCTTCTGAAACTCCCAGCAGGCTTCTTCTCAAAGACAAACAGTAAAGCTATTAAACAGTTTTGTGATCTTTTGCTGTTGTTGTTCTTTGCTTGTAATAATATTATCTCTGTTTCCTCATTTGTATTTTCTGCTCCATTAGTAAAGCAAAGATGGAAACATGCTCCGACTCTGAAAATAAAATTAGTTTTCTGTATGTTATAGCTAAAGGAATGGTTTAGCATCATTGTTTTCAATCTACTGGCTGGAATCACAACCCACCATAAACCAGCCGAACCCACCGATGACAAACCGCTCTACAATAACATGCTATTTGTAGCATCCGCAGTCTAGTATGCGCTCTTCTCTCTCCACGGTGGATGTTGGTGATCGTTTTGCCTTTGCTCGTCTCTTTTGGGTGTGGTGGTGATCTCTCTGTGGTGCTTCTAGTGCAATAAACACAGAAAAAGGCCCAAAGCTGCAGTGAAGCCAACTCTGAGGTTGTGATGTCATCCCATCCAGTTTTGGATTTGCAGACGGCTTCTGACCGCAGATATGTTCCTACTGTACAGCCGCGTGTGTGTGTCTTTGATGCCTGCAGCTCCTGCCTATATTGCACGTTGACTCGCACACACACTTACACTCTGTGTGTTTCTCTGTCCTTAAGTGTCCTCAGTTCAGCGGGCGTGTTGGAAGCACCCAGCAGTTCCTCCCAGAACCTCTCAAACCTGTGCACCCAGTACAGCCGCGGCTTTAAATACCACATCAACAAAAGCGTCTATAATGCAGGCTTTATGAGTGATGACGTCACGCCTCAGCATCTCTCCACCCTCCTCTAGACTTTCACTCAACTGTAAAAACAATTGCCAGGAATTTACAGGATTAAAGAGTATTATTTTACAATAAATTACTGTGAAATCAATGCATGCTGAGTCATTTTCTTACAAATGACAGCAGAACGATGCTAGCATCACAGTAATTTACTGCTCTTGATTTACTGTGAACTCACATTAGAAAGTCTTTAATTAGTTGTTTACTGTTGTAATTGTTTTGAAGTCTCCATAATGGTGATCAGTGATTTGTTTGGGCTCTTTGACCTTGTATATCCATATTCAAATTTCTGATCTAGTCATGTCAGAAGTGTGACAAATGAAAACATTTGTTAAAATGATGAAAAGCTAGAATATGAAATAAGTGAATTGCCTGACTTTAAGAAAGTCTATTATTAGCATGAACATGAATATTTTATTAAGCATGAAGATTAATCAAAAACTTATATCACATTCATAACTGTTTGTGGACGGATCGTTCACGAGAGTGAAGCAACTGCTGAGAAACATCTTTGAAAGATATGACATCAATCCTCAACATACTAAACACACCAATGGTAACACTCAACAAATAAAGCCAACACTACAACATAAACCAACATTACAGAGTAAACCAACACAAACTGCTAAAAATGAACCAAAAACAAGTTCAATAACACAAATTAAACCAACAAGGATAAAAAAACTCTACAGCATGATCTATTCATGCTGCATTGCATGATGGGAACCTTTATAGTACATCTGCACTGTAGAAACACAGTATGATGCTGTTTGTTTACAAGAAATGTCCGAGAGTGCAGTTAGATACAAGAGAAGTACAACTGTGAAATTACTGTGAAAGTAATACAATCATTAACCTGGAATATACTGTAATTTCACACTAAAATGTTTAACAGTGTAGTTAAACTCTTGTCTATCATCTACACTTCCTGTAAATGTAGTGTCAGATTGAAGTGCTGTTTCCTAACCAAGTAAATGGGCCCTGTGTGTCGGATGAAATGACATGATATGTTTTGACAGCATTATAAAAGCCAGCGGTTACTGGAGTCGAACATCTATATATCCTTAGGAGCAGTGTTGGGGGAAAGTTACTTTTAAAAGTGTAATGCATTACAATATTGCGTTACTCCATAAAAAGTAACTAATTGTGTTACTTAGTTACTTTTTAGGGAATGTTACATTACTTTTGCGTTGCTTTTTCTCATCTGCACTGGGCTTGTTTGTTTGTTTTTAATAAAAAAATGTAAAAGGCCTTTCACACCAAAAGTGAAATGAATAAGCCTCAGGCTGAAGGAAATATAAATTAACATCTGTACAGTAAAGGGCACTTGAAGAATAGAACGCAGAATAAGAAAGTATTACACTCTTCAGCAATAAGAATTTTATGTTTTTATTCATTTTGAGGAATACTGAATCTTAGTCTAGAACTACAGTAACACCATGTTCACAACACTTCTGAACTCACTCCTGATTCTCTCAACATGAGCACAGAAGAGCATGTTCTGGTGTTACTGATATGAAAAACTAACTCTACTCTTTACTAGTTACTTGAAAAAAAGGTAATCTGATTATGTAACTCATGTTGCTTGTAATGTGTTACCAACACTGCTTAGGAGGATTAAATAATGATTGTGATTTTTACTGGATTATGGCTGCAGAGAAAATTTTCTGATTACAAAATCTGTATTTATTGCACAAAAAAGTCCCCAACAGATGGGTACATGCAAATATGTGTTGTAATGTTGAATTATGTAATATATGTCTGCAGATAGACACTCTTGTGTGTGTGTGTGTGTGTGTGTGTGTGTGTGTGTGTGTGTGTGTGTGTGTGTGTGTGTGTGTGTTTGTGCTTTTATTTTAGAAACATCTGTGGATATTACAATATGACTTTCTAACATGCTTCTTATTACAGAGCTGGTGAACTCTAGCTTTCGGTCCATGAAATGTTTGAAACTTAAAATTAAAGTGAAACTGGCGAATAAGAACTGTGTTGTAGCTTTGATCAATGAGGACTAGACAGAATGATGTTATTTACGGTCCTTCTTAAACACTCCAGTTTGTGTTGCCATCATCAAATAATGATGCTGTTACTTCATCACATTATGGACATCATGCAAAACAACCACGACCTTCATTTCACAGCTGTCCATGTCGCTCGGTAACATCAGTAACTCTTGTCTTTGCTTTATTTTAATTTGTATTACATTTTAAACAATACATAAAAAAACTCATAATATGAATTGTCCTGCAATTGGGTTTCTAAGAGGTATTACAGCTTAATATATGAAATATTAACATATTGCAACATAATAATAATAATCATGAAAACGGATTATTTTCTTGTACATGCATGAGTGTGTTTCTGCACAGATGGACTCACAGAACGGCTCCATCCTACCGTCTGTCGTTTCTCTGGCTCATTCCGGGTCTTGTGGTCTGGAATGACTCTGGAATGCCTGTGAACACCCAAAGAGGCTTGCCTTACAGAGGCTTTTCTATAAATATACCCCAGCCTGGTTCTCATGGCTCTGTGCGACCCCAGGAGATCCGGCAGGCACCGAGCGCTACATCAGACGGCCAACCAGCAGTTGTTTTGGGTTGCCGCTGGATAGTGTTGGGCATGTGGTTTGAAAGTGACCAATCAGGCAAAATGGAGTTTCAAATGTCTAATTTGAGAAATGCTTGTCATCCAAATGATGTCGTGCTGTGATAGAGGGAATTTTCATAACAGCATATTGCTGATCTACTGTTCTGCAGTATGCAAATGTTCTGTATGCACAGTTTATCCAGTGTACTGGAGCCATCCTGACCTCTTCTATCAGAGAGACGCTGTTCCCTTTCACTTCAGCTCCATTTCCATGACACTTTTTCATCTTTTTAGTATGTCATGTTCATTTTATTGACTGACATCAGCCACCTGCTGCATGTGCAGTATGACTTTAACCCACGATGCATGGCACTCGGTTAGCTCTTTGATGTCCAATGTGCCGAATAATTCAGAAGTAATGTCACACTTTTAAACATTCCGTTCTTTATTCTTGATGTTTGAGTTGATAACTGGACTTCAGTTTGACATCATACTACTGTTAGATATGTTTATTGCTACATCAGGTTTGACTAGTTCTTCAATCTTTAATACCAAAAGGTAAAACTGGTTGTAGATTATCTGCTTTTTCAGTAAATAACTGATTGTATTGTTGGAATGACACTGGACTGGAGGTCGTGTTTCAGACTGGATTGGCGTTGTGGTGGACTGGTGGAGTGACAGACAGGGTGTGGAGCTACAGCTGTGCCCTAAACGCCTCCAGATGTGCCCGGCAGCGACAGGAGGCAGTAAACGTGCTGGATGTAACACTGGACGACAGGCCTAGATCCCTGCTGCTTCTGAACAGGATTTTACAACACAACCCTGGAAGACACTGGCGACAGAAGCCCTGAGAGCTGCTACAGTGTGTTCAGTGTTATACAGGGATTTACCACAGCTGTGCTCACATCACTGTAATGCAGGTTCGCAAAAACAGTGAGATAAAAGACACCAATGTGTAATGGATCATCGATCATTTTATTAACAGTAAAAATTAGGGTTGGGTTAGTAGACAATGCCATCATCCATCGCCAATGGCTGACATACTGCTGATACCAGTTTGATGAGACATCGCCCAACCCTAGTAAAAATCAGAACTGGATTTTCTGAAGAACCATAATCCGTCCAATGGATGCGTTCAACACTGCGGCGATTAGAACAACAGGCCATTGAGATGTTAAACATAAGGAGTGATGCTAAAGGACGAGTTCGTGTCATGTGACCGGGAGCCTCCGGCTGACCTGTGTGTGGAATGTGGAGCCACACTGAGGCGCTTAATGAACTTAACGAAGACATTCATGACCACTTTAGTGTGTTTCTTCTGGCTGACTCACATTACCTTCACATCTGTCTGGATGTTGATGCACAAACACACTACTTTGTGTGTGTGTGTGTGTGTGTGTGTGTGTGTGAGAGAGAGAGAGAGAGAGAGAGAGAGAATGCATGATGTGACCACAGACAGTTATCTGATGCGTCTGCAGGTTTTGTCAGACAGAGCATGTGATTTGTTGTTTTGGTCCCTTGAAAGTCGATTCCCTGTGTTTACAGTTACAGAAGACCTCAAAAAAAATACAGCACAAGCTGCCAGCCATCACACACTAAAATACCTGTGCAGATGCTGATATACTTCTGGGAAAATACATATCTACTCCATGAACTTACACCAATTTATTCACTGTCTAAATGCAACCGCACCAGTCAGTTGTTTATTCACACTCATGACATTCTGAACCCCAGTGAGATGAAGCAGAGGTTTGCTTTAAGCTCATGCTGCTCTTTTCCATACTTTTTCAGTTTCCATGCAGTGACCAGGAGCACAAAAACCATCATCATATGACCCATGCACTGTAGTTCAGGTTCTCTGATTTCATACTGTTGCTTTGTGTTTGTTGTTATTTCCTGAAAGTAAAGAGATCAATATGTATTAATGTTTGGCAGTTTGATCAAACACTAAATCTATCAGCAGAGCATTTGATGAATGATGATATACTGGTATCATCTCCTGCTATTGCATCTTTGTAAACATATCTCTAAGCATCCAAGATGAATGCTTGCCTTTATGAATGAGGTAAAGATGTGACAGAAGTGTGTGTAAGAGGCCCAACATGTGTTGTTCATTCAGCCATCAAAGCGCTTAATCTGTTTTCCCTTCCTGTCACCTTACACACACACTCACACTCACACACACACACTCACACTCACACCACGCGCGCACGCACACACACACGCACGCACACACACACACACGCGTACGTGTGTCTGCTGAAACCTTACTGTCAGTAATCACAGCTTGTGCTGAACATTCAGGACCTGTAGATTTACTCCTGCAGTCACTGGACAACGAATCTTCACCCTAAATGCAGATCTCTGCTAAACTGAGACAGGTTCCTCAGAGATTTGCCTTCCTTCTCAAAGCATGATGCTGGCACCACCATACGATAGAAATGGTTTTGTGTTGTGTTGGCTTACATGTAGTTTGCGTCAAACCAAAGGCTTTGCTTGTAGATGAAACAACTTAATCAGTCTTTATCGCATTTCAGGTTTTGCATCAGGGCTTCCAGCAGGTTAGTTTCATACACTTACTCTCCCCAATAAGTCCCATGCGAAGCATGCTGGAAACTAGTTTCAATATATGAATAGCAAAAATCATTTTCAAATGCTGCTGAACATGCCTGCGTAATTTAATCTAGTCAGTTGCACATTTTAGAGAATGACATTAAAAGAAAGCAAATAAAGTTTAGAAGAAAAACACAATTTTATTGTGTAGATCACAAATAATATGAAGTTAATGCAAGCCTTGACCTTGAACCAAAGATATAGAGAACTGGTGAACGTCCTGTCAGGATATGAGACTCACAAACTTCTGAATCAAACATTTCCATACAGCTATACAGACAAGGCTCAGTCACCTAACCGATGTCCAGATACATGAAGCAACTCTGTGATGAGACTGTATTGGACCAACTGAGAAACAAAAGGTGTAAACGGAGCGACAATGTCATTGTCAATGTCTCAGCAGAGCAGACAGTCCATTAGAGCAGCAGACTGCAGACCACAGATGCTCTTGACTCTTTTTGACCCACTAATTCATTAGCATTGACATTCTTATCCCGGTAACCCACACTAAACACACCTGTTTATCATTGCCACAGATATTCCCCTGATGTACTCAAGAGATAAAGCTTCATGCCACATAAATGGTTTTCTCCATTAGTGGAATCAAATAAAGTTATGTAAGCTGAAGAAAAGAGGGCTGTAATTCTTGTAAACCTGAAACATAGATATGTATACCATTTAGGATCCATAATGACTGATATTAAATTTGGAGACTGAAACATACAACTGCAAGTTAATTTTGGAGGACTTTCTGCTATTGTTTTTACGTCAGCACTGTTCTTCTGCGTAGATGAATCTGATGGTTTGAAGTTTACTAGTGTTTGCCTGTAATCATTTTTTTTAACTCTAGTCCTCTACTTGTCCTGTGGAGTTTAGCTCCAGTCCTGATCAAACACACTCTTTACCATGGTGTAAAACACTATGGAATTAATCACACCGGTAGGAAAAAAAATCACAGTCCAGAGCCCAACTGCTCAGAACACTCCAGCGAGCACCTAGCAACACCCTAGAAACCGCCCAGAACACCCCAGCGAGCACCTAGCAACACCCTAGAAACCGCCCAGAACACTCCAGAGACCACCTAGCAACAACCTAGAAACCGCCCAGAACACTCCAGTGACCACCTAGCAACAACCTAGAAACCGCCCAGAACACTCCAGTGACCACCTAGCAACAACCTAGAAACCGCCCAGAACACTCCAGTGACCACCTAGCAACAACCTAGAAACCCATATACTTTTTATACTTTTACTGTGAAACACTCACAAGACATCAGTTACTGCATAACAAAGCCCTGTCAAATACCCACAAGCACCTAGCAACACCCTAGAAACCACCCGGAACTCCCCAGCGAGCACCTAGCAACACCCTAGAAACCGCCCGAAACACTCTTGCAGTAGCACAGAAATGTTCTTCGTAACTCTCAGAGAACTTTAGTAACAGCATGTTAGCGCCCTGGCAAAGGTTCAGAAACTCATTTTCCGAATTCATGCTCTGCTGCAGGCGCTGAAGATCCAGTGTGTTTGGCAATGTGCCCAGTGTTATCAGGCATGAAGATGTCATGATTTGGTTGTGTTCCAAGTTCGTGAGGTTTGATCCTGAGGGTGGCTCTGCATGCTAACAGGCTACTTTACAAACGTCAGCTTGTCTCAGCTCGAGTAGAGTGAGCAGTAATCAGCAGGAAAGCTCTGAAATCCGCTGTGCTTCGTAAAGCTCTGCAAATCTGAGCCGAGTGTAATAGAGTTATTGAGCTCTCTGCAGCACATCGGGACAGAAAGATGATGCTGGAGCCATCAGACCAGCCGCGAGATCAGCCTTCATCTGCTGAAGTGAGTCTGATGTGGAGGAAAATGAGTTTAAGGCTGAACATTTATTCTGAAGTATTTATTCCCTTTGGGCTTCTGTGTTTGATCATCTGTAGTTGATTAGCATCTTGTTGTTGCAGCCAAAACATTTTGAATGATCATTTTTTACTTTTTACTTTTTCTATTCATTCTTTTTCAGTTGGTGAGTCTTGAGTTGCAGTGAATGACTTCAGCATGTCTGTGTGTTGTTAGATGCAGCATCTTCTAAAGTGAGTTTCAGATATGGAGGATCATGATTTTGAGGTGCAGATGAATTCATTGCCTGTTCTGTTACACTTATTCCCACAGGCTTTCTGGGAATAAGCCAAACCACAGAAAATATTAACTTGGTAACAATTGTAGTTAATTACCTTATCAGGTGAATGTCTCTCTCTCTCTCTCTCTCTGAATTAATTTCAGAATTGATTGATCTTTTCAGTTATATTTCTTTGTATTGTGCATTGATAGATTGGTGTGTGTGTGTGTGTGTGTGTGTCCTGAATGAAATGATGTGTGTGCTCAAGTGAGGCTCAGATGCACTGCTGAAAGAACACACATTTCTGCAGGTAGAAATGGTTTTATTTAAAGGGAACCCCGGGTATTTAGACTTGTATGGTTTAATATAACATAAATGATGTCTCTTACTGAAATATATAGTAGAAAACCCATAAAAGATTTACGTTATTTAAAAAATCCACATCATTTTATACATATTTTGGACTATGGGGGGGGCGCCATTATTTCGATGATGTGTAATGGTTGCACTCGAGCTACTGCTACCTGTTGATATTTTTACTGCAACACGACTGATAAATAAAATACTGATACGATGACCACAGCTACTGAAAGAGCTTACTCTTTTTCCTTTTTTATTCGAACGTGTTAAATGTATCATGAAATATCTCGATTCTCAAATATCAACCTTTATAGATCATGTTAGTTGGTCTATAACGGGCAATGGGCAAAGTAGCCTAACTTTACTGTAATCTGTTGACTACACATAAAACCCATCTTTTTACTGAAGTACCAGATATGGGTGTCATGCCATAAAATATTTTTAAGACGACTGACTTTGTATTTAACGTGAATTTAATAAAAACATTTTAAGTTACTAATTATAACACTTGCATTGTACAGAAAGAGACCAAAGAACATTTACATTGACTTCAGTCTAGCCAGAGTTCAAGCACTCTCAAAATCTCCCATTATAATTACTCAAGCTGTTTACACTAGGAAATTAATGTACTTGCATCGTTCGCACATCTGCACTTTTGTTGTTTCTGATGAGAGAATTCGCCAGAGAGCAGAATTCAGTCAGCAAGCGCGCGCACTGAACAAAACACCAGCGTCTCAGCAATGACTCATCTGAACGCCTCTGATTGGCCATTGCATTAATAAGCTCAACAGAATCGTGTGTGATTGGTTATTATGTGCAGCACTGTAAAGACGGCTCAGCGCCAGCCAAAGCGCGGATGCAGATTTGAATTTACCAGCTGCTGATGTGCTGCACTGAATGTTCTAATCACACCGGTGTGATCGTGTCAAATATAAAAATATTATTAGGCTATTTATTTGTCTTTTGGAAGCTGCATTCAAAATCCACTTGGCTCAAAAATCTGAGGGGGCACGTGCACATGGCCATGACGTTTCTGGTGCCCCCCAGAGTCCAAAATATGTATAAAATGATGTGGATGTTTAAAATAACATAAATCTTTCATGGGTTTTCTACTACATATTTAGGTAAGAGACAGTATTTACGCGACATTAAACCATACAAGTCTTAATACCTGGGGTTACCTTTAAGCTAATGAGGTGTTATTTATTTACGTTTTTTCTTTTCTCAGATGTTTTTCAGCGTGAAATCAGAATGGAATCTGTTTTATGTACATTCCTTGTGTTATTGTGCACAATAAAAAAGGTTGCTTAGAAACTTGTATCCAAATGTTATATCTTTGCCATGACTTTATTCACTTTTTAAAATATGACTAATAGTTAAAACAGTAATTTCTTTACTGACACTTTACACCAAAAAACAAAGCCTAGTTTCTCTTCACATTGCTTGACTCAGAATGTCACAGAAGTGAGTGAATTGGCTCTGGATCTCATGCACCGCTGTGGGACCTCAATTCAAAGGAAAGGCAGGGGAAATATGAGGAGTTAGAATTAGTTTATATATTTATTTGAAGTTCTCCTCAGGGAGAATTGCTTCATGTTTCACTGGATCACTGGATGTGTTTGGAAGAAACCAAGAGTTGTTGAAAGGGAAAACATTCCGTCTGTGTGGCTTTCAGTCGGATGTGATTGACACACGAGCTGCCCGTCCAGAGCCCAAACCTGGTCCCGAATGCATGGAGCGCTCCTCAGTTTGAGGCTGCTTGCACAAGTGATGGGACCGATTGAGAAGAAGCAGTATTGTTTTCTTTCGAACTAGGCTGGTCAGAGCAGGCAGTGCATCTTGGGAGATTTCTGGCTTATTTTTAGAGTTCGCCTGAGAATTCGGGCGGAGGTCACCTCAAAAAATTCAGCCTTTGCAAGTGGCCATGAAATATATTCTCCTGTGATGTGGTGAATTCCAATGGTTTTATTTTCTGCTGCTGATGCATTTATCAGTGTATTTATGCGGATGTTTGAATCTGAATTAATTTTCCTGGACTGATTCTTCATTCAGACAAAGACAAGGATTTCTCTCTTCTCAAGGCCATTCTCTATGAATGCGCAGACCTTCACTCAGATGAAGATGTGAGGACAGTTGATGGGTTGGTGGATGGCTCAGCTCTAGCTCCTCATGTAGGTGTCTAGGACTGTGGTCTGTCATGAAGAAGTGCTCATATTTCCTCTCACAGGAGAACACTTCCCCCCACACACGTGTCCGATTACTGTTTTTATCCCGTTCACTCTCACTTCCGCTCACCTCGACTTCCCTCTTCTCTGTGTTCAGAAGAGACCTTCACACCCTCTATCTGACATCACTTCCTCCAGTAACTCCATCATCTCTCATGCGTCTGCAGTCACACATCAGCTCTGCTCCCTCAGCCGATTGTAGTGAAAATCCTCTAAAAATCCATGTGCAGGATTTGACCTTTCTTTGTAGTAAAATGAGTTTAATGCTTTCACCCAAAGGAGATCCTCATTGCTTTTGTGCGAGATAAATAAATCCAACTTCAACTGCAAAAAGAAATATGATAGTGTTGATGGGTGTAGTTCTGCATTATTAATATTCTCGAAAACAGTCTGTTATACATTTCGTTTCTGGGATGGAAAGAACAGCAATTGTCAACACTTGCAAAGTGCTTGTGAATGATCAGTGTTCATCTCAACTCATCTAAAAATGTTTCCCTTCTGAAATGTTGTCATTTTAGTGCACAGCTCCTCAGTTAAATGTGATTGTTGGCGCACAGACAGGTAGACCACAGGAATGAGTGCTGAAACACAGAAGGCAGCTGAGGCGAGCAGAACTGTTTCTGTTGCTCTTTCTCAGGATTATTCTGGATTTTCAAAGACCCAAAGCCCAAGGATTCAACACTGGTGCGTAACTCATTCATCTGAGCTCCAGACGTGAATGAAGCATTGAGGAGAGCTGTGCTGGAGCTTCACTGAATGATCAGATCTGCGCGATTGTCCCTGACTCAGTCCATCTAGAGAGCAGAACCTCACAGACTGGGCTGGAGATTTGACTTCAGCCAGTAAGAACTAACATGGGAACCAGCCACTGCTCCCTAGCAACCACCAAAACACCCTGGCAACCTCATAGTAACCGCCTGGCAAACCCTAGCATTGAGCAACAGTGAGTTTTCCACACAAATCCCTCATGTTTTCAGAAAATCTCTAAATCAAGGTTTATATGTGTTCTATGAGCTAATGAACTTGGATGAATCCTCTTATGCTGTAATTAGGCAGTCGTGTGAAGCCGCTGGTGGTGAAATGTCACTCGGTGGTCGGCCCTACAGAAGGTTAAAGCCCTGTTGGTGCTCAAATGTCCTTTTAAATGCTCTTTCCACATGCAGACTCTGATCTCTGATTGGCATCATGTCTATTGCGTTTGGCAATGATAAACAGCGTTTAGTCAAGGCTGTTCCCAAGAAAAGAGCTTCCGGTAGTTGCTAAAATATGTAAGTGTGTACTTTTTACATGAATGACTCACTCTGGCTGTTCGTTGTGTGTGGAGATCGAATAAGAGTATTAAAGACCAGCTCAAATCAAAGAGTTTGGTGGGATTTTGTTTTTGTTCTAATCAATTAAAAAAGATAAGCCTTTCAATATGTCCTGTCCCAATTTTCTGTTTGTTTCAACACAATAAAGACAGATGTGTTCATAAAACATTACATGGGGATTTTTAAGACTATCATGTGGCACCTTTTCACACTTTCTGCAAAATGTTATCTGTATGATATTTGTCGACTGCAGCCCGTTGCTGTGGTTGGAGATCACTGAGCCGTGAGTACACTCTGTGTGTATGCGTCATTACTGGATGTGATTGAGGTTAAGTGTTAAACGTGTATAAAGCAGGATCAGATGTAAACCTCTGCACACGAATATAGCTTGGTGTCCTGTTTTCAAAGCACTTTCTTTAGAGCACATTAACCTAGCGAGACGTTTGCGTACATGCCAACACATGCTGACACTAAATTATTCCTTTGTGACGTGACTTGTCAAGTGTTTCCCGCAGCGTTTGTGTTTGGTGCTGTAGATCCTTTCTAAAGATTGAGAGACAAATCAGAGACAGGAGGACCGTGTACAGCGACAAACCATGCCTTCAAACTCCTGGAAATCAAATAAAATCAGCCAATCTGATTAAATCTGACTGGACTGAGAAAGGGCTGTCCAGTTGTGTGCATCAGATGAAAAGAACAGCATTTCACTTATGTTACTCGTTTGTATTTATTTTAAAATGCTCAGTCGGACTCTGAGCTGCTCTGCTGAAATCTCTTGGTGTTTTTCTCCGTCGGCTGCTTCCATATCCTCCGTTTATCTGCTTCTCCTGCTGGTATTTCCTGAACTCTATTGTGCTGGCCATGTTTGGTCTCTCACACCGCTGCGGCCTGCGTGCTCGCGCTCGTGTGTTTGTGTGTGTGTGTGTGTGTGTGTGTGTGTGTGTGTCTGTGTGTGTGTGTGTCTGTGTGTGTGTGT
>NW_015552534.1:87887-100727 GCF_001515605.1 Sinocyclocheilus anshuiensis
GTGTGTGTGTGTGTGTGTGTGTGTGTGTGTGTGTGTGTGTGTGTGTGTCTGTGTGAGTGTCTGTGTCTGTGTGAGTATGAGTGTGAGTGTGAGTGTGTCTGTGAGTGTGTGAGGCTTCATTCGTCTTGTGCTGAGCCGAGCGAGTGTATCAGCCTTCTGCGGGATGGTAAGTGGATCTGTGTGTCTGTCAGCTGCTGTGGGAAACCCAGACGTCTGAGGAGTGTTATGTGCACGTTTAGGGAGCTGATGCGTCAGTCTGGTCGCTGTGATGCTGGTTTGCTGGTTTTGAGACCGTGATCGCGGTTAGTCTCAGCTGATGCGGTGATGTTGAGGCAGGTCATAGAGCTGGAGCTGTGCAGTATGTCAGACTAATAGGCATCAGGTTTGTGTTTAAACGTCATGAACAGACCCAGAGGGAATATGCAAACTCCTTTAGTATGTTCTGCACTGCTTTTGGAGGAAATCTGAAGAATTTCAAGTGGTCAAATGTGTTTGAGTATAATGGTCTTTGATAATATGACATTTCCTAAAAGAATGAGGATGTTCAATGAGAACAACAGGCTCAGGTCTTGATTTTATTTATTCAGTAGTGAAAAGTGCCTGCATTTGTCAGTTGGTTACATTATGCATTGAAGATCATGCATATGACATCAATTTTGATTTTGCTTGTGACTTTAATAAGCAAAGACGAAGCACAAGAGATGCATGGACTTTGGTGAATGACAAGTATTCTCTGGTTCCTGTTGCTTTTTGCTGAGTTCTGCAGGCACAGATAGGGAAATTATAGGTGAATATGTATCTTTTTCTCACTGACAGAGCTCATGAAAAGTCTTGACATGTCAGATCTTTTTTAGAGATTTCCCAACTAAACCATCAGCAGCCGGTGAGCCTGGGTCTGTGAAAAAATTTATTAAAGAACAATAACATTTTAGCTTATAATAGTAATTTCATTAACAATGTAAAATGTATCAATAATAATGTTTCATTCTACTAAAGACTAATATCAAATACCATATTTATTGTGAAAAGTGCTATAATACTGTAAATACACATCCAACAGTGTATCTTTAACAAGATCCACTGTTAACCTAAATATTCCAGAGAATAGTTTAATAATTGATCATATTGATTATTTTTTACACAGTAAAATGTAGCTGTTTTAATATTGTTTATTTGTATTTTATTATTCTTTTTTTTTTCTGGAAGAGGGTCTCTCGCATCATATTTGGTGGCGCTTGCCATTTAAAAAGTTTAAAAACCTCTTGTCTACACATCGGTCGGCTTGCCCCGTAGACTTGCATTGGGCACACGTGTCCTTTTCATTTCTGATAACTGACTTATGAGTCTTATTTATTGTTGACAGCACGGCGTGGGTATGGTACATGGAGGCTGAAAATAATCCAGAATATTCTCAGGATCAGCTGTTTTCTGGTCCAAGACTCTGTGAAGTGTTTGAACTTCAGGAGACTCATTCAGTCTAATGGCTTACACCTTTGCACATTCAGAAGCGGAAAAACCTGAGGGATTTATGGAGATTGATCGGTTGTCTGTGATTGGTTTAGACCACAGAGCGGTCAGAGTTAACTGACCCGGGACACTTGAGACTCCAGACTGCTGTAATGCTGAATGTGGTCTATATTCTCTAATGTTGAGTCTCTAATGTTAAGGACTTGAGAATGTCCGCCAATCATGGACAGACACCAGTGATTTATCAGGGACTCGGTGGCCTAAAACCCCTGGGGCAGAGCTGATGATTGACAGCTGGTGACATCAGCAGAAGATGAATGTACACTGTCCCTTACGCTAAAGCAGTGTTTCTCAACCAGGGGTCCGTGGACCCCTAGTGGTCCTTGACATAAGGCCAGGGAGTCCGCATAAAGTATGAATTTTTGTATACATTTTGTATATTTTGACATGACATGTTCCCATGAAAGAAAAATCCAATATAGCTGATGATATGGCCAAATACTGGACAAGTCAGCTAACTTGAATTATACTTGACTGCATTTGGTCCTCACAAAGACACAAATGATACGAGTCAATTTTGTTCTGGGGGTCCTTGAGGATGGTCCTGAATTGGGCTGGGGTCCGGTACGCCAAAAGGTTGAGATTCACTGCTCTAAAGGGCCTGATCAGTGAGACAAATCCAGCTTTAACCCCAAACATGAGCTGAAGCCACAGCCGCGCTGTGTCATATTAAACCATGTTGAGCTGCTAAATAAGCACTGGCTGTTTGGATTTGATAGTCGTGTCATAACCGTGCATGGCTCATTGCCCAGAGTTACATTTTTATGGACTAAATGTTTACAATAAAGCAAAGACAATCCAAAACCTACATACCCCTGTCTGTCCAGAGGAAAGTGTTGTGCTTATGGCTGGATTAACATTTGAACGTGACTCATAATAAAACATGAAAATTACTTGTGGCTATTCAGAAAAATACTTCATCACGGATTGTTTTGTATTTCATTTCACATTATTCTATAAAAGCGTATATTTTAGAAGTGAAGCTACACCTGTTCTCTCCAGCCATTAGGCTTCCAGAATCAAGCTTTTAGCTGTTTGAGAACAATACAGAGCTCATCAACATCACGGCTTTCTCCTGCATTTGAGTTCATTTAAATGAACCCGACTGATGCAGACATCATTTCATGCCTGACCCTTGATAACTAACAAATTCCTTGTTGCGGGATTGTTTTTTCTCTGGTTAGGGCATGTGTTACATGAGCTAATAAACCTTATACAGTTAAAACACATATCTATATATTTTACGCTTTCATTACATATGACAAATGTAATGCAATTTCATATTTCTTAGTATTATTCAAGTAATAACATACTGTAAATAAATCTGAAATTCCAGTACAGTCTACTAGTGCGCTGTTTAATAAATGATAAAAACTTACATTGTAAGTCACTTAGTTTTAGCTATATAAGGCAATGCATCCTCCAAAGTGTAAATGCTCAGTGACTCAAGTATTTATACACTTAATAAAGTTAAACAAAACATTATACAAAAAACCCTGAATGCAGTGAGATTCATATGATCCTAAACCTGAAGTGAACAAAGCACAAAAGTATTTGACCACATATATTTATATATTTATTTCCCCAAAGAGTCACAAAATAACTACTTTATTCTTAATTGTTTGTGCACATTTGTACGAAGCTCCTGATTTGAGATGTTTGCTGTGAGAATGGTTAGATGAGGATATACAATCAAATCCCTCCAGAGAAACAGATCTCATCTTGCGCTATCAGTTTGATCTGAATGCTGATCGCTCACAGCTTCAGCCGCACCCACAGGCGCTTACCGTACTGCTTATATCTTCCCTCATATAGCGGTTTTATTCATACTGCTGAAACAGATGGAAGTTCAGTGCCTTCTGCATTCTGTATTTAATTTACAGTGTTGTTTTTCAAAGGTTTCCTTCGCATTTATTTGCAAGGCGCACACATCATATATCATGTAATCAGAGTTGTTAAAGGTATAGTTTTAAAGGTATAGTAAAATTACAATTCTGACATCATTTACTCACCTTCATGTTGCATCACTCCTGCACCATAAATTCAATAAAAAATTAATGCATATTTACATTTAATCATTAAGCAGACGCTTTTATCCAAAGCAACTACAAATGAGGACAATAGAAGTAGTCAAACCAACATAAGAGCAACAGTATACAAGTGCGCTGTGACAAGTCCTGGTTAGTTTAATGCAGTTATATATATATATATATAAAGAATAAAAAGCAGATAGAATAAAAAATAATAATAGAGAGTGCAAGTGTTAGAGGGTCAAGTTTTTTTTTAGCTTTTTTAAAAAAATTTTATGTGAGCAGATAGTGGTAGCCAGTGCAAATTGATGAACAGAGGTGTGACGTATTCTTTTCAGCTTATTGAAGACTACTCTTCTGCATTCTGGATTAGTTGCAGAGTAGTGTTGTCAAAAGACCCAGTACTTCGGTACCAAGTCGGTACTAAAACAATTAAAAAGTTACGGTACCACGTTTTCTTAAGTACCGGTGGTACCGAGTACCCGGTCAACCCGGTTCTTGATGCGCTATCCGAAAGCTATCCTCTTCCAGTTGAGGTTTATTTACTGAAAAGTTGTATTTTAGCTAATGTTGATATAATGTTGCATTTGGTCAGACTCAGCCCATTGCATTATTAAAGTATATTATATTTTCCTTTTACAGCTGCAGGCAGAAGAAGATAATGAAACACCCCAGCAAACACTGAAACAGACAACAGTTACAGATGCTTTTCAGCGTCAGCAGAAATACGAAAAAAACTCACCTGATGCAAGAAGACTGAACCGAGCCGTTGCTGAATTCATATGTATGGCATATTGTTGCGTTTTTTAGGTTTGTAATTTTTTGTTTTTATTTTCATACTTTTATTACTTGTGGAAAAAGTAATAATTTGATACCTTGAAATTTTAAATAACTATAAAGAATGCCATAGATTTTTTTGTACATTTTATTTTTGTTTAACTTTATTAATAAAAATAGTGCATTGTTCAATTAGCATGTTTTTGTGTTTTGCTTTGGTACCGAGAACCGTGGCTTTTCACTGGTATTGGTGCCGAATACTGAAATTTTGGTACCGTGACAACACTATGGCAGAGGTTTGATGGAACTAGCTGGACGTCCTGCCTAATGCCTTATGCACTTTATTCCAAGTTCAAGTCAGTCTTCCCTTCTGGCCACAGCACTCTTTTTCTTTTGTTTCTGCTTTTTCATATTTGACGTGTTGCATTTGGTGTTTCTGCTACACCACGTTTGAATATGCACATGTGCAGATGAGATTTGAGAGCTACAGAAACATTTGAAGGGGAACAGATTTAGTGAAAAACGTAGATTTCAGGTCTGTTCCTCAGACAAGAACTGTGCGCTGCATTCCACATGGACTACTGTTGTTGTGTTAACAGCCATTGCATCCTAGACTTTCTTTAAAAAATCTCCTTTTGTCTCCCATGGAAGAAGGAGTGGGTTTTGACTGACATGAGGGTAAATGCACTTTTCATTTCTAGGTGAACTTTTCCTTGAAGGCTGATGGTTTCAGTGATTGGACAGCGGAAGAGGACAGGTGGTTGTCTCTGATTGTTAAATCACATCCTCAGGAAGAGTCTAATGCTCTTATTAAAGCAGTCCATGTCTTCCTGCAACAGGAAATAACTGTCATATTTTCTCTTATGGGGCACGGCCATGTTGCTCAATTATATTTTCAATTTTTTGTATGCATGTGTGTGTGTGTTTGAGTATTTTTAGATAAAGACTCATGTTTAGTATTCTCTGGCAGATTCCCTTGTAATACCGCTGTTTCCCCGTCTGTTCTCCCTGTAGTCTTGTCCTGGTTTCTCAGTAAAAATGGAAATAATGTTTGGCATACTTTCACAGGCACGTGCAGCAGAACTGATGAGCCTCTGAATCTCAAATAACTGTTGTGTCTGGAGTTCACAGTCGTAGCCTTCATTTTAATTTCTATGGCCACTGCTACACATCAGTCACACACTGGACAAGGAGCATCCCGCTCTAGTGTCCTGCAGTCTGTTCAATGGCCATATTGGCTCATAGCTCACCACATACTGATTTGAACCAAAGCCTTCCAGATTTCAGCCCTGAGCTTACAGATGACCTGTGCTGTCCAACTTTTTCCAAGTAGTTATTGATAGATTGACATGCTGAAGATGACTCAAAACATGACTCTGAGCAGTGTGACGTGTCGACTTCTGACTCAACCGCGGGTCTGGGCTGTGACTGTCCGTTTGGTGTGGTAGGAATGTTTGGGGAAACCTGTTTGTCTTCCTGTAGCTCAAACAGTAGAGCGTGGCATTATTAACGCCAAAGTCATGGGTTCAATTCCAAGGGAAAGCAAGAACTGATAATATGTGTACCTTGAATGCAATGAACAGTCTGCCCAGCTGTAAATGTTTGGAAGCAGTCAGTAATTCTGCTCCGGGTGTGTATGTGTGTGTGTGTGTTCACTACTCACTGCTGTGTGTGTGCACTTGGATGGGTGAAATGCAGAGCACAAATTCACTACTGTTGTTGTGTTAACAGCCATTGCATCCTAGACTTTCTTTAAAAAATCTCCTTTTGTCTCCCATGGAAGAAGGAGTGGGTTTTGACTGACATGAGGGTAAATGCACTTTTCATTTCTAGGTGAACTTTTCCTTGAAGGCTGATGGTTTCAGTGATTGGACAGCGGAAGAGGACAGGTGGTTGTCTCTGATTGTTAAATCACATCCTCAGGAAGAGTCTAATGCTCTTATTAAAGCAGTCCATGTCTTCCTGCAACAGGAAATAACTGTCATATTTTCTCTTATGGGGCACGGCCATGTTGCTCAATTATATTTTCAATTTTTTGTATGCATGTGTGTGTGTGTTTGAGTATTTTTAGATAAAGACTCATGTTTAGTATTCTCTGGCAGATTCCCTTGTAATACCGCTGTTTCCCCGTCTGTTCTCCCTGTAGTCTTGTCCTGGTTTCTCAGTAAAAATGGAAATAATGTTTGGCATACTTTCACAGGCACGTGCAGCAGAACTGATGAGCCTCTGAATCTCAAATAACTGTTGTGTCTGGAGTTCACAGTCGTAGCCTTCATTTTAATTTCTATGGCCACTGCTACACATCAGTCACACACTGGACAAGGAGCATCCCGCTCTAGTGTCCTGCAGTCTGTTCAATGGCCATATTGGCTCATAGCTCACCACATACTGATTTGAACCAAAGCCTTCCAGATTTCAGCCCTGAGCTTACAGATGACCTGTGCTGTCCAACTTTTTCCAAGTAGTTATTGATAGATTGACATGCTGAAGATGACTCAAAACATGACTCTGAGCAGTGTGACGTGTCGACTTCTGACTCAACCGCGGGTCTGGGCTGTGACTGTCCGTTTGGTGTGGTAGGAATGTTTGGGGAAACCTGTTTGTCTTCCTGTAGCTCAAACAGTAGAGCGTGGCATTATTAACGCCAAAGTCATGGGTTCAATTCCAAGGGAAAGCAAGAACTGATAATATGTGTACCTTGAATGCAATGAACAGTCTGCCCAGCTGTAAATGTTTGGAAGCAGTCAGTAATTCTGCTCCGGGTGTGTATGTGTGTGTGTGTGTTCACTACTCACTGCTGTGTGTGTGCACTTGGATGGGTGAAATGCAGAGCACAAATTCTGAGTATGGTTTACCATACTTTCCACACGTCTCGTCCTTTCCTTTCTAGAAATTGCACATAGCAGCTATTAACATAATAACACTTCATATGAATAAGTCTCAGTCTTGATGAGTACACTCTCTATTGTCGGCTTTCTGAAGATACTTTTGGGCCCCACTTTATATTAAGTGGCCTTAACTACTATGTACTTACATCAAAAATTAAGTACAATGTACTTATTGTGTTCATATTGTATTGCAAAACACTTTTGCTGCTATTGAGGTGGAATACGGGTAAGGTTAGGGACAGGTTTGGTGGTATGGGTAGGTTTAAGGGTGGGTTAAGGTGTAAGGGATGGGTCAACAGTGTAATTATAAATGTAATTACAGAAATTAATTTCAGATGTAATTACATGCAGGTATTTTTAAAATATAAGTACAATGTAAAACATGTATGCACTGTAAAATCCAATAGTTTACCTTAGATTTAGTTAGTTATCTTTACTTAGTTGTTATACTTACTAGGTTTTATTAAGTTACAGCTACTTTCAAGGCAAATAAAACAATTTACTTACTGCATGTTGGTAGAACTTTGGCAACACTGTCTTTAAGTTTGCGTGGTTGAAGTCACCGGCTATTATGAAAAAGCCGTCAGGGTTATTGGTTTGTTGTTCGCTGATGGCGATGTACAGCTCGCGAAGCGCGTCCTTAGCGTTTGCACACGGGGGGATGTAAACTGCGACAATAACAATGGCCGTGAACTCCCGCGGCAGATAGAACGGTCGACACTTCACAAACATAAACTCCACCAGCGATGAACAGTGTTTTGTCACTACCACAGCATTGTTACACCACTCTTTGTTGACATACACACACAAGCCACCCCCGCGAGTCTTACCAGACAGTGCTGTATCTCTGTCCGCTCGGTAGCAGCTGAGTCCGTGCAGCTGAATAGCGCAGTCCAGGATATTGTCGTTTAGCCATGTTTCAGTGAAGACAAACACACAACAATCCCTTGTCTCATGCTGTGTAGACCGACTGAGTTGAATTAAGTCCAGTTTATTTTCCAGAGAGCGAACGTTTGAGAGCATGAGTGATGGAATCGCTGGTCTAGTGGGGTTAGCCCTTAGCCTAGCTCGTGTGCCTCCACGCTTGCCGCGCTTCTGTCCCCTCTTACATCGCCGGCGTCGGATAGTTGTTAAGGCCACTTAATATAAAGTGGGTCCTACTTTTGTTATGCGTGGAGTCAGAAGGGTTGAGAGCAGCAACCATTTTATTTTGGCACACCTGCCTGTAAGTTTCTAGTGATCCTGAAGACCTTGATTAACTGGTTCAGGTGTGTTTAATTAGGGCAGAAGCTAAACTCTGCTTGAAGATGGCCCTCCAGGAGCGGGACTGGACACCCCTGAACCATTCAAGAGCTTACTCTCGCGAGACTACACTCTTCTCTCCGGAGCTTACTCTCGCGAGACTACACTCTTCTCCCGGAGCTTACTCTCGCGAGACTACAACACTCTTCTCCCCGGAGCTTACTCTCGTGAGACTACAACACTCTTCTCCCCGGAGCTTACTCTCGCGAGACTACACTCTTCTCCCCGGAGCGTACTCTCGCAAGACTACACTCTTCTCCCCGGAGCTTACGTTGCATCTTCCGCTTCGTCTGCGTCATACGCTTGAACACCTTGTCGTGAACGCGCCTGCTTGAGCGACCAGAAGCTGGAGATTACAGTTTATAAATTTCTAAAAATCTATATTTTTCTTACACTAATGCATCGTTTCCCTTCAGAAGGCCTTTATTAACACCCCAGAGCCATGTGGAGTAGTTTTATGATGGATGGATGCAGTTTTAGGCTTCAGAAACAGGGGCACCATTCACTGCCATTATACAGCTTGGAAGAGCCAGGACAATTTTAAATATAACTGTGATTGTGTTCGTCTGAAAGAGGAATGTCAGATATGCCTAGGATGCCCTGAGGGTGAGTAAATCATGGTCTAATTTTCATTTTTGGGTGAACTATCCCTTTAAGCTCTGGAGACTCTGGTCACAGACACATTGAGATGGTTTATGGGCAGTGTCTGGCTTGCAAACTCAGTGACCTGTTGGCTGAAGTACAGTATGTGTTGCCCAGTCAGCATGCTCTAATGGCATAATGGGATAATCGTTCAGAGGATACACTGTAGAGAGGGGTGTTGCAATAGAGGATAGAATATCAACAACAACAAAAAAAGGCACAGAATTCCTCCGGACATTCTAGAAAATTTACTTGCTCAAGTAAAATGCACATTTCACGTGTTTCCTTCAAGTATGTAGACACCTCTCCTGTGTCACGAGATTCAGAGAGTGACTATGGCCCTGGTTTCACTTTTTCAGGGTGATTGGATCACAGTTGGTCAGTGGAGACAGATTGCCATGTACGGCCGCAGTCCCTGGGACCTTGAAAACTGTTTGGTTTGGGTGCAACCCCTTCTGGCAGGTCAGGACTCATGGTCAGAGATCAGTGTTTACACTACAAATGCAATGTGGTCACGTTTCTGAAAACATGACCATATCACAAAATCTTTTTGAACCCCTCATACACCTGTACCACTAGGAAGGGCGACTCACAATGAGGTAATAAACGAGACCATTGTTTTGATCCATCGCACACTTTTAGGTGTTTTGTCAGACCATTCTGTTGGTAATGAACCCCATGCACTGGAATTAGGCCACCTTGATAGCGACTAAAGCTCTTTCACAATGCAGCAAACAAATCCAAGACCGGGGCACGATCTTCCACATTCCTCTGTTGTTATGTCTACAACTATTGTTTGTATCTCAGGTGAAGTCGGTCTCCACCCCTTGCCGTTTTGGCACAGAGAACTTTACGTAAGAACCATTCAAGACCATGAATCATTATTCTTTATGGGAGAAGTAATTGTGCCATTCACTATTTCTTTCACTCGAGGTCCACTGAAAATCAATAGACAGTGTAATCCCACTTTCCCTATGGAGAGTCATGGCTGTTGACAGTGAGAATGCCGCTGTATTCACTGTGTATCCATCTGAATAAGGCTCATTAGCATGTGCAAAAATGCTTGATTGTTCACGTACGATTGATTTTGGTCAGTACTTCTGAAGGTGCGCTGTTGGTTTGATGTGACAGACCTCCCCTGCTGATTGGAGAGTTGTCATGCTCCAAAAGCGACAATAAAACAGCACAAAATATATTTAATATGACTTGTGTTATGACTAGGGAGGCCTAATGGTTAGAGAGTTGGACTCGTAACCCAAAGGTTGTGAGTTTGAGTCTCGTACCAGCAGGGATTGTAGGTGGACAACTAAACACTAATGCTCTGAGATTATCATCTGTTACGGACTCTTGAATGGAGACAGAACACTTCACAGAATGCTTTGCGGTGTCCTCCTTGTGACCAAAGTGTCGGTTTTCAGTGTGAGGAGAGTTTCTGCAGACCTGAGATGTTGGAGCATGTGTTTGAGTCTTGTCGTGTGTGTGTGTGTTTGGCTCCTTTGTGCTGAGAGGGCTCAGATGTGTGTGTGACGTGTTCAGCGGCGGCACCAGGCTTTGCTTGGTACTACGGTCAGAGGCTGCAGACAGCAACTTCACAAACATCTCTGAGAAACTGTGAAAAGTTCAGTGCTAGTGTGGGGTGTGCGGCACATTTCTCACCCAAAACAATACCGAAATCTATATTTATACAAATGTATCAGTTCATTTGTTAAAGGGATAGTTCACCCAGAAATGGAAATGTGATGTTTATCTGCTTACCCCCAGGGCATCCAAGATGTAGGTGTGTCACTCATTCACTCACTTGTCACTTTCTAAGTTCTAAGTCATCTGAAGTAAAACAAGAGCTGTGTAAAGAACAGACCCAGAGCTGCTGATCTCCTTCTGTGTTACACAAAAGAAAAGAGTCATATGAATTTGGACAGACATGAGGTTGAGTAAAATTATAAGAGCATGATAATTTCTGGGTGAACAGGCATAACTGTACAACGACCTGAAGCATAACGTGTTTGCTCATTTCCTTTGCGGAAATTAAGTCTTGGGATTTACACAAAACGAAGCAGCAAAAGTCAGCGCTGCCATTCTGATCCATAAATCAGCACACCAGCATGTAATTTGCATTTCTTTTAGCCACTAGCAGGGGAGCAGCTGCACATGACTGGGAATGGTCAGGTCAAAGCCGCAGGTGCCCATGGTAACGGCATCTCTCCGCACCTCTAATGGCCTCTGGCCGGCCTCGTCTGGCCTTTGTCCCACTGTGGGAAGTGCTTCATCAGCAGATCTCGATGGCCCGAGCTGCATCGAGTTTGAACAGGAACTTAGAAGACTTGTAGATAAAGACTCTAATTGAATGTGACAGGACGTCTGGGAAAGGTACTTTGGCAGCGCCAGTCAGTCCTTAAGAGCGTAGTCTGCAGTTAAGAACTAACTAGGTATGTGGGAAACGGCGAGACGATGTTTTCAGACCTAGAGACCATAACATGTACTCTCTGTGGGAAGTACTGAGCACGCTTTGATATGTTTGCTTATGTTTGCTTTGCAAGGAAGCAGATGTAATCTAATGAGGAGATTCTGCTGTGTGAGGCATTCAAGTCAAGCATCACTGTTACTGAAACACGGTTTGTTCCAATCTTTGGCGTGTAACTCATCCTGCACCATTACGTTTCATGAATGATTTATTGAGGAGAGATATGCTGTTGCTTTACTAAGTGATCTGATTTAGACCTGAAACCAGGACATCCTGGAGAAATGGGCTCTTACGTACCATTTCAATTTAACCATTTAATGGATATATTTCTTTGTATTACTAGTCAGCATAATAACTTTCAATACTAAACTAAATGCATACATTAATATACAGTATGCAATGGATCAATTAATGCATAATGATTTATTAAGCATTATCATATAAAATGGTGTGTAACAATTAAACAAATTAAAGCTAACAATGAATGTTTAGCATTCTCTGTTCACTGTGTTTAGCACTGAAATTGATTCCTTTTAGAAAATATAAACTAAAATGATCTGATATAGTGTGGCATGTGGCAGAATGAGTTTAATTTAATATAATTGCCTTGAAATATTTTCATAAATTTTGACATGTATGACACACCATGTTTTCATCAATTTTGTCACACCATATATTTGACATGTATGTTGACAATTCTGACGTGTATAAATGTCTGCCTCAGCAGAAATAGAACAAAGAATGTCAATAGGAAGTTTCCAAAATGGTGAGACTTTAAAGTCCAAAAGCATTCATAAATAAGTAAATGAAAATGTCTATGATATGACCTGTGGATGTCGGCCAGCAGAGGGCGCCGCTCTGTCCCGTCATCAGCACACGTGTGTGACGTCATCATCCACAGTCCATCCAGGACATCGAACTCACATAAAGCTGAACAGAGCAGAACGTCTGTTCTATTACAGTATATGATTGATAAGAGTTTCTGATTCTGATAGTGGCCTTCCTTCAGACAGTGTGTCAGTCTGTGTCTCTTCTCTTTAGTTTTTAACCATTACATCTGTGGGAAAATATTCAAGTGATAGTTAAATTAATATCTAGGCTTGTCTTATGGTGTTTTACTGAGCAAATGTTGTCTGTTAGTCGTCTTCCAGATTAAGCTCCAGATTAGTGCTGGTTCATTATAGTCGCCACTGTGTGTGTATATATATATATA
>NW_015552534.1:101082-102759 GCF_001515605.1 Sinocyclocheilus anshuiensis
AATTTGATGTTTATCTGCTTACCTCCAGGGCATCCAAGATGTAGGTGACTTTGTTTCTTCAGTAGAACACAAACGAAGATTTTTAACTCAAACCGTTGCAGTCTGTCAGTCATATAATGGAAGTGGATGGGAATCACGGCTTTGAGAGTCAAAAAAAAACATAACATACACAAACATTTTTTCGAAACGATCGGTCTGTGCAAGAAACTGAACAGTATTTATATCGTTTTTTAACTCTGATTCACTGCAATGTCTGAACTGTCCTGAGTGCGTTCGCGTCTTCTTCTTCTTCTTGCTTTACGGTGGATCGCAGACTTATAAGTGCATTACCGCCACCTATCTCTCAAATGGACCATTGACACGCCTAATTGAGATTGTAGATAGAGTGTCAATGGTCCATTTGAGAGATAGGTGTGTGTGTGTGTTCAGGTTTTGCAAATCAGGGACACAGTGGCTTTTTAAAGCTGCTGGACAGTTGAAGCCTCTAGCAGGACAACATCACTCTTGAAGAAAGACGAGAGCGAGAGAAGAAAGACGAGAGCGAGAGACACATACAGCAGTACTACTGAGGGAGCAGAGATGAATGGAACATTTATATTTGTAGTTGCTGATTTTTTCAGATATTCTGTGATGTCCTGGATAAGTCTGTGATGGCCTTCATATATATATATATTTATGTATATATATATATATATATATATATATATATGACTGACAGCGTGTGATGGGGGTGTGGCTATGCAAATGAGCTGCAGTGAGCTACAGACAGTCTCTGGGTCATGTGTCGATCTCTCTCTCTCCACACACTGACCCTTTGCTCTCCATCAGTAACAATGGCAGCAAACTCTGAAGTAAACAGCAATTCTGAGGTATGTCTGCACTTTGCAAACTTATTTGAATTTGTGGATGTTGACTTGGCGTTTGCACAATGCATTTACAGTAACAGAGGCGTCTTAGAGACAAGTCAAAACTCAATAGCAGGAGCTGGTTTCTGACCACAGCCACAGAAATCAGCAGATGTTTTAGTCAAGCTCTGAGGATGTTTTGGTTTGATTTCATCAGACTTGGATGTGATACAGTGGATTGTAGTCTGATCAGGAAACTGATCTGCTTTTGTGTAAAATTCATAATTATCTGTATGTTTTTTTTAGTAATGGTCAGCTGATATGTTTTTTTTTTTTTTAATGATGCCAGATTTTGATGGCTAATATAATCTTGATATTTCATGAGTAATAAACATTAGTTTCAATTACTTTCAATTAGTTTAAATTTATGTCATGCACACATACACTATATATATATATATATGTATGTATAAGGAATTGACACAATGATTTAATAATGATAATAATAATAAACAAAAGATAAGTTAGAAAAAAAAAGTAACAAAAATTAAAGTGAAAAATGTTATTATTATTATTAATATTATCTGCTTATTATTATTATAATTTTTTTATTATCAGTTTGCAAGTATATTTTCAGTGTGTCTTGAAAATATTTTCATGATGACATGAATTCATTTTGTCACTTTGATATTTAGTCATGTGTTTATGTTGTGTATCATTTTGATAATAGTGCACCTGTGCCGGACTTTCATTGGAGTTGAAGCACACACACTCACACACACTCTCACACACACACTCACACTCACACTCACACTCACACACACACTCACAC
>NW_015552534.1:102925-104449 GCF_001515605.1 Sinocyclocheilus anshuiensis
CACACACACACACACACACACACACACACACACACACACACACACACACACACAAAGAGCTCCGCTGTGCTGATTCACACAACAGCTCCATTGACACACACTCAGCTGCTGTTGTCACACACATTCACTCCTACAGCTCACTGCAGATACACAAACACACAGTCTGTCAGCAGCTCATGTGAAGCACATGACAAACCCAGCAGGTAGAGGTTCTTCAGTGAGACGGATGTTTTCTGAGGTTTGACTCTGGACTGCCATCGTTTAACAGCTACCGAATGAGAGTTCAGGGGGATCTCACACTATTGGTTGAGCCATTGGTTGACATTTAGGAAACATTCTTTAGGAGGTCAATTACATGTAACTACAAGATATATTTTATCATTTCAAACCTTGAGAAGAGCAGCTTGAGCAATGGCGCGGTGTAGATGTGTCATTGTTTGCAGTGACAGACCAGGACTGTGTGCGCAGACATCAGTGAGCCGGAGCTGAACTACAGCTGTCAAAGAATCCCATCAGACTGTGTGAACTCACAGCTTCAGCCATTCAGATGAGATGGGAGCTTCTAGTATTGTATTTTTATCATTTATTAAAAATGATTTAACTAACATTAAGTATTTTACTGAGACTGGCTAATATAAATGTAATTCTATTCATCAAATGAATAATCACAGTTACTCTTTAACCTCTCTAGCTGTTGTTTGTCTTTGGGTTGGTTGAACAGTATGTTTGTGGTAAAGTGTGTGACTTCAGCTGCGTCCACACGCTCTGTACTGAGATCAGCTCTCTTCACTTCACACGCGTGGCTGAGCAGGTTTGACCACAGTAACCTGACAGACAAGCACTCTGATGACCTGCTTTCCCTTTTCACGGACTGGAAGGTCCTCTAATATCAAAGCCACATTTCACAAGACTTCCTGAGCATTTCTAGGATAATCTGAACTTGATGGCATTGTAAACTACATTCTGCAGTCTAGTACTATAGTCTATGGATACTTCAATTTATTTGCCTTTGAGTAGCATGACAAGAAAGGTTTCGAATCCATGCTTGCCTGCCTGTATGATCTTAGATCTGGGATCTCTTTAAATTTTAATGAAAACAAGACTGAAGTTATTGTTTTCGGGCCCTCTGTTTCTAAAGGCATTATTAATCTTAACCTTGCTAATTTGGTGCACTGTATTAAACCATCTGTGGACAAACATGGGTCATATTTGGTTCTGCCCTTAAGTTTGACAAACAAATATGTAGGGATGTAACTATTAACCGCGAGCCGGTTGAAAATCGATTCAAATATGTGACGATTCAAATCGGTTGTTAAGCCGCGGGCTTCGGATGCTTTCACTTTTGAATTCGCGATCTTGTTGTCACTGTTTTGCTTACATACATCTACACACCTTTCATTTTTTAAGACTAAAACAAAAGATGGATTCATTGTTATTATTAATCAAAAATAAATTAAATTAATTAAATTAATAAAATAAATTACAGAACGTTTAGCAAACACTGAGGAATCAAATAAATAAAAG
>NW_015552534.1:104541-106630 GCF_001515605.1 Sinocyclocheilus anshuiensis
CCCCCCACAAGAATACCAGCATGTTCACCTTCTCTGGTTTAAGAAGCGGTCTTTTACTTGACTTTCGCTTGAAAACCATCCATCGTTTCCTCAATATGCACGTCATTTTTTGCTGTAGCTGAGTAGGTAGGGCCTATACTCTCTAAGCGCTGTTTCTTTATGCTTTCAATTTCGTTTGCCCTTTGATGTTTCTCATATGCAACAGAAATTGCAGCGCTTATGAGTTGACCAACGTGGTGGTCGCACCAGTGCGACAGCACACAAAAATTTAGTCGCACAGGCAGAAAAAATGGTCGCAGTCTGGAGCCCTATGTATAGTTTCATAAAACAAAAGTCAGAGCATTCTGTTTTTGCTTCAAATTTCGAAATTATACAATCTAATTTAGATTAAAAACTGTTCATGTTGCATGTGTGCAGCATCTTTGTTTGGATCATGATTAAAATGCAGTGGTTGCCTCTAATTTTAAATGGAAAGAGCACAGACAAAGCCTTAGTTTGTTTATATGAAGAGATTTATTTTATTTGTGTTACTTATTTATTTGATTTGGGGCTTGTTTTAAATTTTCAATTTAGTTTTGTTATTTACATTTACATTCAATTTAAATTTTGTTATTTAGCAGATGCTTTTATCCAAAGCGACTAACAAATGAGGACAATAGAAGCAATCAGAATCAACAAAAGAGCAATAATATGCAAGTGCAATATTAGTATGTTATTATAGTATTATAATTCAATTTCACAAAGAAACGTACAGTATTTTGTCTAAGCAATAATAAAAGGACACATTTAATTTATAATTTGTCTTAAATCTAATTTTGTTAAAAAAAAATTGTGAATCAAATCGAATCGTGACTCGAATCGAATCGTGAGTTGAGTGAATCGTTACATCCCTACAGATATGTTAATCATGCATTTTTGTCAAATTGTAAATTTAATCTGCAACTCTTTATACACAGGAATAAGTCAGTTTTTCATTGCACAAATCCAAATGGTCTTGAACACTGCTGCTGGACTTTTGACCAGTTTAACAGTGAACATGTTACACCAACTGGAATTGTAAATTATTGTAAACTTTAAAATATGACCTTTTGTTTTTAAGTTCTTAGATGGTTTGGCACCTTTTGATCTTCCAGACTTACTATCGGTGAATAAGCTGTGCTCTGTCCCAGTCGAGGTTAAAGCTCAGCGGTGGCTGTGTTTTTGTGGCTGATCTGCTGCCCATTTCCTTCAAATGTCTGTGCAGTTATACTGGATGGACTTATTCAAGTACTGTAGATAGATAAAAGAAGAGTCTGCATCTCCGAAACTTTCATTTCATTTGAATCTAGGTTATGTCTGTAATAATCAATGTGAGTGTGTGAGGCGTTCATGCGTTTTGCTTATAGCGTGCATAAAAGGTGCTGTTTGCCTCCTTATATTCCATATTTTTTTAATGGTTTAATGGTTGGTAACTGTAGCACTGGCACACCATGTGACACTAGTAGACTAGTTAATACAACACTTTAAACTATTCTTGTAATCTTCTTAGAAGTTCTTAAAGTCCCCATGAAATCAAAATGGAATTTTTTTGGCTTTTAGTATGAATATGTTAGCCTTATAGTTATCTATAAGCTAGTGTGCTCCAAAACGATGACAAAATTCATAATTAGAAGACATAAGCATTCAAAACTTACATGATCTCTCACTTCTGGCAATATGAATCAACGGTTTTGATGACGTCATCCTGTACTTCTCATCAAACTTTCTGTCCAATCAAATGCTCTCTAGAATCTGAAATGTCCCGCCCCCTACACTATAAATAGATGCTGAAACTGCAGCTGAAATAGGTCACTTCTTCACAGAATTAATGTTTTCTGTATGCTGAATGGCGTGTAGTGCACTATATGGGGAATAAGGAACGATTCAGACCATTTGGTCCAAAGAAGTCTGGTTTCGCGTTGTGTTGTGTGTTGTGTTGTGGTGTGTTGTGTTGTGCGTTGCGTTGCATTGCGTGTTACATTGTGAGGGGGTATCTCCTCATCCACCGCCAGTGTGCAGCATCCACCTGGATGATGCGACGGCAGCCATAGTGCGCCAGAACGCCCACCAC
>NW_015552534.1:106692-110241 GCF_001515605.1 Sinocyclocheilus anshuiensis
AGGTACTGACCAGGCTCAGCCCTGCTTAGCTTCAGTGGGCAACCAGTCTTGGGCTACAGGGTGATATGGCTGCTATTATATGGGGAATAAGGAACGATTCAGACCATTTGGTCCAAAGAAGTCTGGTTTCACGTTGTGTTGTGTTGTGTGTTGTGTTGTGTTGTGTTGTGTTGTGTTGCGTTGCGTGGTGTTGTGTTGTGTTGTGTTGTGTTGTGTTGTGTGTTGTGTTGTGTGTTGTGTTGTATTGTGTTGTGTGTTGTTGTGTGTTGTGTTGTGTTGTGTTGTGTTGTGTTGTTGTGTTGTGTTTGTGTGTTGTGTTGTGTGGTGTTGTTGTGTTTGTGTTGTGTGGTGTTGTTGTGTTGTGTTGTGTGTTGTTTTGTGTTTGTGTTGTGTTGTGTTGTGTTTGTGTTGTTTTGTGTTTGTGTTGTGTTGTGTGTTCGGTGTTGTGTTGTGTTGTGTGTTGAGTGTTGCGTTGTGTTGTGTGTTGCGTTGTGTATTGTGTGTTACATTGTGTTGTGTTGTGCTGCATTGTGTTGCGTTGTGTTGAGTTCGCGAACCGCCACAGCACACACAGTCTGCTCCGGTCCAGAGACACAATATCACAGAGCGGATCATACGCGAGTCGCGCAGACCACAAAATGTATCGGACCCATTAGAATTCTACACAGAATGCTTTATTTTATAGAGATTTGGGTCAGATTAGGAGGAGAAACGGTAAGATAACAGCACTAACGAGTAGAAGTGATAACACTTCTACTGCACTACAGCCCTGCACCAACATAAATTACATAATTTTCAAACTACACATCCTCAGCATTATTATAATCACTGTTTTGCTTTAGTAACAGTTTCATATTGAATCTAAAGGGCTAATCTATCAGACTGTGGCTGTCATAAGATGTCAAATGTGGCTTTACCGAGCTCAAAGGCTCTGGCCCAAGCTGTGAAATAAACAAAGCGCTATTGGCTATTTAAAAAGGGGGCGGGGCTGCTCAATATGTCCCGCCCCGTCTTCCTGTTTCAGTTGAAATTACGTCAGCACATAGCATAACGCTGCGTGTTTCAAGGCACTTCAGTGGACCTACACAGAAGTAAGCCCTGTCTAGGCTCTGCCCCGGTACGGGTTATTCATCAGCCATTCATTAGTCTGGTTGCTTGATGAGAAAGTGATGAAATATAGTTGCAATAAACACGTTAAGAATCCACACAAATGTAGCAACGGAGGACTGTTATTCTGTTGTGCAGAACTGCGGAAGAACTGATGCCGGCACGGTTTAAAGTTCGGTTTACCAATCAGCGGAAAGAGGCGTTTCATTCCCGCCCACATGCAGACATCGAATATTCAAGCTGTTTATTCATTTTCTAGCCCTGAATGCAAAAACAAAATAAATCTACTTTTTTTTTTTATTTATTTATTTTTTATAAAAAAAGGAACAGTTTTCTTATTTTTCTGGCTTTAATATTAAATAAAAAAAATGGACAGAATGGAAGGAAGATACCCTGATTCTTCTACAAACCCAGATATGTCTTGACTGAATCTTTTGTTTCTTAGACCCAGAAATAGAGTTCTGAAGGGGGAGAGAGATCTGGGACATGCTCCGAAATTCCTTAATCTTTCTCAGCTCTGATTGAGATCTATTAAGACTTTAATACTGAGTCTAATCACACACTTGACTTTACCTCATGCCAGCTGCTGCCCTCTCACCCTGATACCGCAGCCACATTTCCCACCATGAGCTGAAAGCTGAGCTGAGTAGTAATTAAAGGAATATTTCACAAACATTGTAGAAATGAACTCATTTACTCCTTCACATTTTCAGACCTGCTGTGTGACGTTCGATGTAAATGAAACCAAAGGCCATTGTCTTATAACTGAATGCTCTTGAACGTGCATATGTAAATGCAGATTTCAGTGACTGAATCAATCAAATACCCCTAGCTGGATCCAACCATTTATGTTTAATTTAATACTTTTATCCACAAATTAAACGTAATACTATGAATTATGATTAATGTGGCACTAGATGGACTGTTTAGAAACTTTCCTCCCACCTATGCTGGGGTGCGTTTCCCAAAAGCATTGTTAGCTAACTATGGTGGTTGGTTCCATTGAAATCTATTGGTAACGACGGAACTTGCGACCATAGTTGCTTTTGGGAAACACCCCTGATTAGATGCCTAATATTACTTCTAAGGTAATTTACCATCAAGTCAGATTTTTTATTGGCACAATTATTAAGAAAATAAATCTAAAAAACAAATGTTGTAGTTTATAGCGTGTGTATACTTTGTGTGTGGCAAAAAGTGTATAGTACATAAATGTTACAATATAAACTGAATTTTTTGTCAAATAAGATACTGCAGAACAGTACTATATAACTTTATACATTTATGAAAAATACCTTGGTTGTATGATATTCCTTAACCCTCTGGGGTCCGAGGGTGTTTTGGGGCCTGGAAAAGTTTTGACATGCCCTGACATTTGTGCTTTTTTCAGTTGCTTACAAACATTTGAATGTCTAACGTTTAATAACACTGTAATCAGCAAAAACTGGGCTACAATAATATGTGAGCAGCATGTACGTGATTGTGTTTTTGAGAAAACAATGTTTATGCGTGCTTCGTGAAAAACTACAATTTTAAAGTCACCGAAATAAGGCCATAAAACACATACAGAACATTTGATCACAAGACTTTTGAGAACTGATCTTGAAGTCTAGAGGTTTTGCTTCAAAATTATGTTATATCATCTTACTCATTCACAGAAAATAATATATTGATTTAAATGTTCTAAGACACTTTTTGTGTAGAAAAGCTATATGCGAGGAGGCGTGAATGTTCATGCATAATGCTGTGATTCACACCTGAGAAGCTAACTCTGCATGTTGTGAGAGTCTCTGTTTCATCTGATACACAAACTCAAACACACGCGGCGGCGGCGCTGGCGGTGATTTCAGCATCTGCGTCTCAATATATGAGGACATGAACTCCATCTCCAGAGCTGCTCTGAGAGTCACTTCTAGGGATGGGTATAGTTAAGGTTTTAACGGTATTACTACTCTTACCTATACTGCTTATCGATTCGGTACTTTAACGGTATTCTTATCGGTACTTTTTGTTTTTTATATATATATATATATATATATATACATATATATATACAGTGGGTACGGAAAGTATTCAGACCCCCTTAAATTTTTCACTCTTTGTTATATTGCAGCCATTTATTCGATTCCTTTCAAACCCTGACTGAATTAATAGTAATTAATTCCCTAAAATAAAATAAAAGTAATCAAGTCATTACACCTGTTAGTGACAAACACCGCCTGGCTGTTGTCACATTTATTTCTGCTGTTAGATTAATCCATATCGAGTAAAAATGTCCAGAGCTTTTTCATTTTTATCGATATAAATTTTAGCGTGACTCAATATGAAATTGTTTTATCGCTCATTCCTAAGAAATTTGATTCTTATGTTTCACAATGGTGGGGGTCAGCAGCTTACATACATGCTGTACACGGTACTTACGTACCTTACACGGTGTAGGGA
>NW_015552534.1:110352-115068 GCF_001515605.1 Sinocyclocheilus anshuiensis
TACAGACTGGTCCAATCAAGAGGTTGCAGCAGGTCTTCAGTACCTGTGATCGACTTAATGCGGTGCTGCTCAGACTGAATGGTGTATGACATCCAAAAACACAAAGATTCGGTCTGCGCAGCACTTGGGCGTATTTATTTTTTGCACCTGACTCGGAATTTGAAGCTCATTATTGACATTATCAGAAATCAGCAGCTTGTGAGGGGTTTACAAACAAAATCCCATCATGCACTGTAAGGCTGAAAGCACTGCTTTGATCTGCAGAGGCCTACGAACTGAGCAGGTCCCCCAACATCAGAACAGTCATTAATTCCTCATAATGCACCATAACATTCATGGGGATGACGGCCGTGTGCTCGTAGCAGTGGCTCTGTGGCTGTTCTTACTCTAGATCTGGTGAAGAGGTAAATGCAGTTGTATCCGGGCTCTGGTTCAGCGCTTTGGGCTGGACTCGTGCCGTGTGATGGGCTCCGTGTCGATCCGCTGCGGTGGAGGCGGCTGCTGATTGGTGCCCTGGGGCAGCGGGCAGCTCGATGCAGTGAAGGGCGCTGCGTCCCTGGACGTCGTGCTATAAAAGCCGGAGCTGTTGAGTCGGCTGCTGGGTCTTGAGCGGGGAAAGGGAATGAGGAGCTGGCTTCGACAAGGCAAGAAGTTTAGATTGTTTCATCCTCCTAGAGGCGTTTCAGGTGAGAATCTGCTTGCATGCTGAGATGAATGGGGAATATGTGCGCCAGAGATTACTGTTCCTCATTCGTATTATTATATTTATAATATATATGTTTTATTAGGCCTAGCTTCCACAAGACCAAACAGAGAACAGATTCATTGTGTCAGAGGATGCTGCTGATGTATATGCTCCTGGTATATATTAGTGGGCAAAACTACTTTGTTATTCTGAAAATAGAGAGCAAGATGCGTCCTAAAGAAGCGTTTTATTAGGTGGCATTTATTAGGCATAACACACAGAAGAGTTTAGTTGTTTACGGTTGATGAGCAACATCACAACTTCCTTAATTAATACAGAATTTAGCTGATGTGCTCACAGTGTGTGTGTGTGTGTGTGTGTGTGTGTATCTCCTATTTCACAACCAAGTAAACCAACTGGTTTCTGCTCATCAAGTTACAAATAAAAAGAAGTACCTTTCATTTGTAATGTAATTACTTAATGCATTTTTTTAAATTAACAATATAAAAATAACTATGTTGTGATGTATTGTGGTACATGATGTAAAATGCTGTGATATGAGCTGTTGGTCAGACCGCTCAGATGGACCTTCAGCACATCCATAACATCTCAGTAATATGTCCAATTAGATGAGCTGGAATAATGCTTTACTATGAGAACTTTCATTATATTACAGCAAACGTCAGCATCTGGCACTCCACTGGCTGCTCTGGAGGCTGTATTGAGCAGTGAGCAGAAATAGGCCAGTAAAGCCCATGGCGATGGATATCGAACATTGATCTCTGCAGCACACATGGGGTGTAAAGCGGGTCACCGTCACCTAATCGCTGGAACTCTTAATTAGTGCTGCTGGTCAAGTCAAGCATCACCGTTGATATTGTTTTAGCATTATAATTATGAATCACTAGATGTACTGTATTAATGGAAACTTATGACCTTTTCTATCCAGCCCACTGGGTTTATGATCTCTCCCGCTTCTTTAATTAGAAGATTAAAGTAACCAGACTGTGGTGATCAATCTCATTAACAAAAATGTTTTACCAATACTCATTTTGAATGTTATGTAGCACAGCCATCACTAAACACAGGGCCTGCAACAACATTTTCATGTCTAGGACCCTTTTTTTGTGTAAAAAGTGTAAAAATCTTTTTTTTTTTTGCTGTAAATCAAGCTGTGGTGGCGATGTGTGCTCTAAACAATGACACTGGGCGAGTGGTTCATGCTAGCATGTTTAGTCCGTACAGCATATTGAAATAACTCTAGTGTTCTTCTATAGCTGATGTTGGAGAGTAATTCCAGTGAGCAGCTGTGTTGCACACCGGCATCTTCTGCTTTTATGTCCATTGGCTGCATCAAGACCTCTTGCTTTAATTAATTGCGTTTATTTAATCAATTCATCTTTTTTTTTTCTCTCATCCTCTCGCCATCCTTCCCAACAAACATTAACCCCACCCTTAAACACTGCCCCTTGAAACGCTCCGTTCCCACCCGTGCACCTCCTCTCTTGTGGTTGGAGATGGCAGAGTGTACAGTAGCCATGGAGGACAGTGAGCGTGAAGCCGACTAGGCGTCAGATGAGCAGGACTCTATGCCAGCGTCGCCTGAGCACAGGGCGCATGAAGTGGAAAAGGTACTGATGCTCCCTGTGCTCGGTCCGCTTGACCTCTGACCTCTGATGCTGCCCCACTGACTGCCCTTAGATGTGGAACCTAGCATGCTTTCTTTGTTAATTTGTTAAAGTCAAATCACGATTGACCTTTTGTACTTTCATATCGTGAGCAATTTCTCAGTGCACATTATTCTCGAGAAAAAAAAAGGGTTGTCTTCAAAATCTTCATCAAAATGTAAGAACTGAATCAGTCATAAATCAAATAGCTATTAACATTAATGTAATAGCAAATAATGCTTTATATATCCCAAGGTAACCAGTGAGATACATGGAGATGCTTCGAACCTTCAGCCTCCATGTTCTCATTAAAAAAGGCTCCTCAAAGTGTGTTTCAGGAGAGCAATAATCCCCCACAATCCACTGCAAACTCACACTCTGAAACACACCATCACATTAACTCTTCAAGCTCTGTCTCACATTGTTTTCTTGTTAAATATCTTCTTGCTTTCAGAAATGTGTTTCATTACATAAGTCAAATGGTTTGCAAAAGCCATTTCATGTTGACTTTAAAATGTTCTTTATCATCTAATTTCATTTTCAAGATGTGGCCTTGAACCAACTGTTCAATGGCACTAATCAGTTTGACAGAACGGAAAACACCGATAAATTCAGTGAGAACTGGACTGGCCAGTCTTTGGCTCGAGACACTGGGAGCTCTACAGAGGACAAGCGCTTTGGAGAAAGGATGGATGGAAACAGCAGGCAGGACTCTTACAGGACGTCTGTTCCGTTCAGTGTTTGCTTCTTCCAGGTTGTGGTAACAGATTGACCATATGACGCTTTTCCAGGGTCAGGTCCGTGTCTGCACCTCAAACATGAATTCACTGCACCGCAATGCATTATTTATCCGGACAGGTTTAGAGCGGTGGAAACCCTAGTGCTGTACAAGAGAGTGTCAGATTGCCCGACTATCACATGCACCCTATAGTGCTGTTCTCTGGGACACAGGGGCTGCTTATGCTGTTTAATACATGCGTCCTTTCATGGCCTTCTCTGAACAGAAGCCATTGGAAGAGTTTAATGACAACAGTGCAGTTAAATATGGTTGTCACTCCTCTTTTGAGTGTTTAATAGAGTTCTGTACACGTCCAGCACACGTGTGCTGTGGATAGACTCTCATCTGTGAGTGTGACGGTCCTCTAGGGGTGTGTGGAGCTGGAATCGCCACCGCATCTAGAGCATGGATCCCGTCATTATTATCAATACAGTAATCAGTGCCATCTGTGTTGTGTCTGATGTCACTCGTCCCGTGTAGTCACTAACAGCAGTGATGTAGATGTGTGCTTCCTCAGGAACACTCCTTTTACTACTAATGTGCTTTTCTTGGACTCATAAAGCCTTGTCAAACTTTTACCATGGTAACCTTAATGTGTGGCAAAATGTTTCACTGGGCTACTACTCTAGTAAACAGGTATTTACCATTGTAATCTTTTGTAAGGCATGCACAGTGTTTTGTATCTAACCACTAAATGGTCTATACTCTTTTTGCTTCTCTTCTCCATGACCTTAATTTTCCATATTAAACCACTTTCACACCTGCCCGTGTGTTCTGGCCCCACCCCAAACTTGTCCTAACCCTCCTGACCTCAGCACTTCCCTAAGAAAGACTCGGAGGACTCGGAGCTGGAGCACATCATGGGACATCACCCGCCCAGAGAGGGCCACCCGTTCGCCCACCACGGGCCCCATAGGGCCGATAGTGAGGGCGAGGGTCACAGCAGACCCCACACCCCGGGAACACCCACCTTCCTGAGGCCCGCGGCGGCACCCAGGGGCCCTGGAGAGATAGAGCACGAGTCCAGACACGGGGCTCCGCGGGGCCACTTTAGCCTGCCGTCTCCCATCAGCCCATCCAGGCCTAAGAGCCCCTGGGGCTGCTACGACCCCTATGACTCTGCTGAGGTAAAGCATGCTGGGATAGCGAGGGTTTGATTTCCATCAGGAGAGTCTGTGCGCAAACAGCCCAAAATATCACACCGAACAACTATGAGAATGACTAACCGAAACGTACTATAGTACCATGTTGGAATGAACCACGGTATTCTTTGAAGACCCTTGGAATACCAGGTGTCATACTTTGGTAACTTTCTAGCAGCACCATTAATGGTAATCCTTCAGTACCACGGTACATATCAAAATACTGTGATATCACCATCCAGTACATCACTATATCCCACTGCTGACACAGGACTGTTTCTGAGGGATCTCAGTAGCACCCATGGGTGTCTAAGAACGAAAGAAATAAGGGTGATGATGCGCACAGGTGAGAGTAATGACATCTGGGTCACCATCCAATAATTAACTAATGAAGTATTGTAAATTCTTACATTCTTAAATTATTCATCCTAAATTCTTGTCTCC
>NW_015552534.1:115453-127770 GCF_001515605.1 Sinocyclocheilus anshuiensis
AAACATATATATATATATATATATATATATATATATATATAATCGCATAAGGGTGCGATTATCACCCTTATTTCTGTTGTTCTCTGTTTTGTACGGAATCATACAAAGGCTTCTTGTTTGGCCGAAATGTTGGTAAGAAATAAACAGTGCTTAAGGGAGCATGCCATTACATTTTTTAATTTTGTCTAAGAATGGTTACCTTTTGTTGTTTTTATGTTCTGAATCAGAACCATATTTCTGTTCTTGAGCTTGTGTTTCATGTGTCACTTCCTTTTTGGGAGGATGGATTTACATTTTAATGAAGGTTTTTTTTTTTTTTAACTGGATCCTGTTGGTGGTCTGTAGGCTGTTTGTAAAAGATGATAATTAAAGGCGTAAAGCTCTTCTTGGGTTTCTGACCCTCCACCCACAGCTTCCCTTCTTCAAGCCTGGCTCCTCTGGTTCGCCTCCCAGAGAGTGTCAGCTCCTGCTGAGTGCTGCATGCAAGGGTTAGACTAGTTTTAAAAGTTAGTCATCTCATTGTTTTCTTTAAGACTGGCCATCATTTTTTTTTTTATTTGGTTACATAAAAACTTTGATTAGTCTAAGTTAAATTAAAAAAAAGACTGATTTGGTTGACTGCTAGTTGGTCAGACTAGTTCTTAAGTCACTGTCTTAACATAGAGGCTAGGTTTATGCAACTGGCCCAGGATCATACCAGATATGCCTACAAAATGAAGATTGACGTTTCACTATTTCGAATCAGTATTGAGAAAATATTGTTTCATTAGGCTATTGCTTCTTGGGTCATCTCTCTATCAACTACTTTTGCAGGAGTAGATTATCCAATATATATACTGTATATGTGCATTATTAATGGGATCAAACGGTTATGGGTTTTTTTTGTTAATGTTGTATTTTTCTGATTTTACAATGTTAAAAATGCATTTTTTACATTTATTTTCAAATATGTGTTCAGTGATCATTTTAATATTCTTTAACTGTTTGTATGCTCTCTCTTTTCTGTTATTTCTTGCTAGGACCAGGACAAGGAGTATGTGGGATTTGCGACTTTGCCAAATCAGGTTCACCGCAAATCTGTGAAGAAGGGCTTTGACTTCACTTTAATGGTAGCAGGTAATTAACCTAATGGTAGCAGGTAATTTAAAATCAACTGAACTTCAAAACAAACAATGTGAATAGTGTGTGTTCTCCTTTTCTGCATAATAAAGCTATAGTTCGGCCAAAAATCATTTAGTGAACCGCCATTTTCCAAACTGTTCACGCTACTCTGTTCCACTTGCTGAAAGTGAATGAGGATTGAGGCGGTCGAGCTCTGAAAACATGACATGACAGTCGTCCATATGACCAAGCACTCGTCTGGAGTCACAGCTGAACTCAAAGCTGTTATTATCTCAAACCTTCACGTTCGTTCAGACAGCAGAGACACGATGGTACTGTATTACTGATGTCCAGTCTGCTGTGAGGAGTGATGAGAGAATATTAGTTTTTATGTGAGCTGTTGCTTTAATATCACTGGTGTTGATGATGATGATGATGATGATGATGGGGTTTTTCTTCCTCACAGGAGAGTCAGGTTTGGGAAAGTCCACCCTGGTCAACAGTCTGTTCCTGACAGATCTCTACAAAGACAGAAAGCTGCTGAATGCTGAAGGTGACTGTTGTCTGCTCAAACACTGTGTGTGCTGTGAATATTCACTTTACGGTCCTGACGGCTGTGTTGTGTTGGCAGAGAGGATCACGCAGACGGTGGAGATCACCAAACACACGGTGGACATCGAGGAGAAGGGCGTCAAACTGAAGCTCACTATCGTGGACACACCAGGATTCGGGGACGCTGTCAATAACACTGAATGGTACCTTAGCATTTCTGATTCTGCATAAAATGACGAATGGTTGGATCTCATTAGATCCTCACTGTAAGACAGAGATTTATGCATTAATTAAAGGCAGTACAGCAAATACTACCATGCATTATAAAATACTTCACAGCTGATGTAATATCGTATCGTTTTTGATCTGTGTGTTTTGTGTTCAGCTGGAAGTCAGTGGCAGACTACATCGACCAGCAGTTTGAGCAGTACTTCAGAGACGAGAGCGGACTGAACCGCAAGAACATTCAGGATAACCGCGTGCACTGCTGCCTCTACTTCATCTCACCCTTCGGTCACGGGTACGAGCGCCAGCAGATCTGATCAGAGGGATTTGGCTTCATTGTGCTTGTGTGGTGCAGTGGTTAAAGCTCAGGACTGGTGTTCGAACCCCATGACAGCTGTTCTGTCAGATACTGCCAATTTGTCCTTGATGAAATCACTAATGCTCAGCTCACTCCAGAGGGCGTATGTGCATATATTAAACGTTTTTTAATATCAATAGTGTGTGTGCACTTGGATGGGATAAACGCAGAGCACAATTTCCGAGTATGGGTTACCATTCTTGGCCACACGTCACATCACTTTCATATCCCATATATGTGACCCTGGAGCACAAAACCAGTCATAAGGGTCCATTTTTAGAAATTGAGATTTATACATCAAACTGAAAGCTGAATAAATAATCTTTCCATTGATGTATGGTTTGTTAGGATAGGACAATATTTGGCTGAGATACAACTATTTGAAAATCTGAAATCTGAGGGTGCAAAAAAATCTAAATATTGAGAAAATCATCTTTAAAGTTGTCCAAATGAAGTTCTTAGCAATGCATATTACTAATCAAAAATTAAGTTTTGATATATTTACGGTAGGAGATTTACTAAATATCTTCATGGAACATGATCTTTACTTAATACAATGTATTGTTGGCTATTGCTACAAATATACCCCAGCGACTTAAGACTGCTTTTGTGCTCCAGGGACACATTTTAGCTCCACGTGTTTGTTCCCTCAATGGCTTGTACATGTTCTTTGTACTTGGAGAGCAAGATCGAGAGCTTGATGTGTGTCTGAAATATTACTTCCAGACCCTACAGCTCATACAGAGTCACAACTATGAGTTTTTATCGGACAAAGAAAAGAACTTAGTCCAGTTATAGCGCACAGTAATGATCTGTCTCAGTGCATCTGTGCCCTCTGCTGGTCATGTGTGGTCACTGCGGTCTGATGAGTGACAGGAAGGCAAGCCAAGCCACGTTTTTATTATTTTTTTATTTTTTGTCAACTTCAAAGCTCTGTTGAGAATTCTTGTGGATTCAAACTACAAAAGTTGTAAACTTTAGGACTGGATTTTTCCTGCCATCATTCATTGTCTAGTTTGCTCTGTTGTGAGAGTGGTTAATGTGTGTTGGTGTGTCAGGTTACGGCCTCTGGATGTGGAGTTTATGAAGGCTCTTCATGAGAAGGTCAACATTGTTCCTGTACTAGCTAAAGCCGACACACTCACCCCAGCGGAGGTCAAGAAGAAGAAAATCAAGGCAAGTGCTCAAGCTGTCCAGATCTGTCACGTGTGTGTATAGATGTCCCGTGATCTGACTTCAGTGTCAAACCCTTCAGATCCGAGAGGAGATCGAGCAGTACGGAATAAAGATCTACCAGTTTCCAGACTGTGATTCAGACGAGGATGAGGACTTCAAACAACAAGACCAAGAGCTCAAGGTCAGAAAAGACATCCAAATGTCCAAAAATCCAAAACTTTTCATATTTGTTTTCAGTATTTTTCAGGTATTTGTTTTCTTATATGTGACCCTGGCCAACAATACATTGTATGGGTCAAAATTATCCATTTTTCTTTTATGCCAAAAATCATTAGGATATTAAGTAAAGATCATGTTCCATGAAGATATTTTGTAAATTTTGTACCGTAAATATATCAAAAATATATTATCATTAGTAATGTGCATTGCTAAGAACTTCATTTGGACAACTTTAAAGATGATTTTCTCAATATTTAGATTTTTTTGCACCCTCAGATTCCAGATTTTCAAATATTGTCCTCTCCTAACAAACCATACATCAATGGAAAGCTTATTTATTCAGCTCTTAGATGATGTATAAAATAAAATGGACCCTTATGACTGGTTTTGTGGTCCAGGCCAGGGTCACATATACCAACACAAATATTTTCACATATCAAATATGATATATGTGTAAACCCAAGCATTAACTCTTGAAAAAATTAATTCTTGAGAAATTGAAATTGTGTTTCAATAAAGGTATTGCATATAAAAATGTAGTGCAAGTTTTCTCTTCATTGCTTTCTATGTTTTTTTTATCAGTATATAGCCATACATGGTCCATGAATACTGTATATTGCAGTATATTGAAAAAATATAAGCACTAGTTTCCCATATATGGAAATGCATTATTCAATAATGGCATGAATATTTTTGTTTCGTAAGGGCTATTTGTGAAAGTGGAACCTGTGAAGTGTGATTTGTGTTGAGATAATTGGTCTGATGGTTCTCCTGCAGGACAGCATTCCCTTCGCTGTGATCGGCAGTAACACAGTAGTGGAAGCTAAAGGCAAGAGGGTTCGAGGACGGCTGTACCCCTGGGGAATAGTAGAAGGTATGATCCTGACAACAAACACGCCTCAGAAACAACCAGTCAAACATACAGGGACTGCCTTTACATTGAATTCTTTACATTTACAAGACCAAATGAAGATATTCATCATATTTCATGATCATTAGCAGACTGGATATGTACTGTGCGTGTGTGTTTGTTGGACAGTGGAGAACCCCGCGCACTGTGACTTCGTGAAGCTGAGGAACATGTTGGTCCGATCACACATGCAGGATCTGAAGGACGTGACCCGGGAAACACACTACGAGAACTACCGAGCGCACTGCATCCAGAGCATGACCCGCATGGTGGTGAAAGAGCGCAACCGCAAGTATGCACTCGTCCTCCAGCCAGCAGACTGCGCTTGCACACTTCATCATGCTCGAGTCACTCATAACGCTCACTTTAATGTTCGGTTTGATGAGCCAAACCACGTCACTTCCTTTCCACTGCACAGATTTACCTGCAAACTGCAGAGCACAACTAAATATTATACCACTAAAACACATTAGGAACTGAATATATATTCACACACAATAAATTGATTACTTTTCATATTATGTTCATTTTATGCTGGATAATAGTTCATCTATCAGTTCTAGCTCTATGGCTTGTGAAGCATCAATATGCACCTTGTTTTTGTACAATGCTTTTGGCGCTGCAGTTTGCGACAGCAGTTCTCATGCCGGTGAAACTGACCGTTCGTGCATGCATGTGCTGTTTTGCTCCGAGCAGCAAACTGACCAGGGAGAGTGGCACCGACTTCCCCATTCCCATGGTGCCCGGCGTCACCGACACTGAGACGGAGAAGCTGATCCGCGAGAAAGACGAGGAGGTACGGCATTCTCCCAGCCGAGAGCCACACGAGCAAATGCAGCATCACGAGCAGCATTCGGAGCCAGAGCCGCGAGTGGATCCTCACTCAGAGCCCCCACCCAGCGCCGACCCTCACTCCAAAGGGTCCTAGCTGCGGCTCATATATAGTCCATCACTGTATTTAAGCACGTGACCCTCAGATCAACCCTCCACCCGTCTGTCCAGATCACTGTTAGATGGGTCACTGGCCCCCTGTAGGTGCATACGGCGCTATCAGGCAGTAGAGTAGAGCACATGCTGTGTGTGTAATCTGTGTTTATTAGAGTTTCCAAAGCCTGCACATCTCTGGCATGATGCACTTTAACCCTGCATCCCAGACTGGGTGAATCCGACTAAGAAATCTCCAGCACACACATATATGATTTTAATGACAATTAAAGGCACAATATGTAAGATTTTTTTATTAAATTATCCAAAAACCACTAGAACAGTGTTATATATTTTGCTGACTTGTGTACTTACATTATCCCAAATGTTTCGAAGAATGTTTCCACAACTCCCATGATTCCACACTCGGTCACAGCGTCATCTAACTACACCTTTGCCTCTTGTTTATTTGGAATACGCGCCCTCCAGCGGTGAAAATTACATATTGTGCCTTTAAGCACATATATATAAAATAAAAATAATAAAAAAGTGTTCTCATTAAGTTCCCGTTCAAATTTAGGCCCATTTAACATCAACAGATGTTGAACCAAAGTGCTGTACAATCAAGAAAAATGCACACACAAAAAAAAAAAGAAGCAGAATTAGAGAGGATTTTCAAGAATATAACATACTAATAAAACGTTGAAAAAAAAATAAAACCCTTGAACATCTCACAACATGGAAGGCGTTGTAATTATTTCAAAAATGGAGCATTTACTTAGTCATGGTAGTGTGTATATATTTTGAAAGATTAGTAGATTAAAGTTATTTTCAAATTCTGATGCAGTTACTGTAGAATGAAGAAAATACATGAAGACTTTGCTTTTAAGTCGTTATCTGTTATGGATTTCTTGCTCTGGAATTAGTCTGTGATTAAAGTCTTCTAAACACCGGTGATTGATGATTTGATATGCATTCATACGCAACCATTGTGGACATTTTGATGCATTGTTCAAAGGTTTATTCTGGTAGCTTATTCTACAGCATCGTTGAGTTCCTGAACCATAATGCTGTATCAGCTCAAGGAAGCAGTTCTACACAAAACAGAACATGATAGAGATGGAAACCCAATAAATGTCTTGAGATGAAGACATGAGCAGGTGATAACTGTGGCATGAGTGGAAGTACTGGCTGACAGTGAATGCATGCAGCAGCTGAGGACGGGATTCAGTCACCAGCTCCATACTCTGTAGCTTTTACATTAGTACTAGACAGGAAAGTTCAGCTGTTGGAAATGTTGACATTCATGTTCAATCTAACACAAAGGAAATGCATATTTAGCGCATCACTGACATGAATCCGTGCACGGTTGCGTTCGTGTTGATGTACCACATGTAGGCTACGATCTGTACAGCACATTACACAATAGCGGCGTTGATTTCCAGCATCCACTGATCATGTAGACGTGTCCGTGTCACTGAGCTCTAGTGCTGGAGGCACTGATTATTAGCTCACATGACTGTGATTGGCTAAGCTGGAGATTCCTGATGGATGTTTCTCTGGAGCTTTGCTTCTGTCATGTGACTCAGACTTCCCGGCTGGTCAGTATTGATTGATCAGTTTTGGTGCTGTGCGTTTGACTGTGGTTCTGTTCTTGTTGCAGTTGAGGCGGATGCAGGAGATGCTGCAGAAGATCCAGGAGCAGATGCACACGCAGAGAGAGGCGTATTAACATGCGTACGCTGATCTGAAGCACCTTCACTGTAACACCTGAGAAATACCAAGGTATCACCTGAGTGAGTGTGCCGTCTCTGGCAGAACAGATTAAACCAGGCCTCACGTCCCACTAAAACATGTCTGGGGCACATTTCAGCCCAGAATGACAAAAACATCATAACCCCCGTCCAAAAACAAAACAAAACATGAACCGTTTTTGCATTGTGACATTACTTTCTTTATAATGAAGAACATTTTAATCCCAAATTATAATAAGGTAACATAAAAAAAATACTGAAAGTCACTGCAGTGCAAACAGACATGTTACTTTTAAATGATTTAATTAGTATTTATTTATTTATTTTTGATTATTTTAATTGTTATTATTGGTAATGGGGATTCTCTTACATGGGGTTACGGTGTATTAAAATGTTTATTCTGTTTCAAATATATGTATTGGGTTTAACAATATAAATGACTGTTTATATATATATATATATAATTTTGGGTTGAAATTTAACCCAGGCATGTTGATATGAATCAATGGAACATTTTCAATGCACAAAACATTCCTCATAGTGGTAAAATGTTCTTTAGATTATTAAACTACACATTTGCAATTTTTTTAAAGAACTGATCACTGAAAGGTTCTTCGAGGACCCCAGAATGGTTATTCAGTGGTATCAGGGCAAAAACTGGTTTGGAAGCTTTCTTCTGTTCTGTCTGTTGTTTGGAGTGCATTCTGTCTGACGAGCTATTAATGAGATATATCTCCATGTCCTTGTGTAACCCTGAAGTCGGCTCCGGGGCCGGTCAAGACAGCAGCTTTGCTCGTTGTCCAGTATGTGTTTCTACCCCAGGATTGTTTTAGAATTGCTTGATATCATAGGATAGATACAATGGAATTTTTGTTTGTTTTTTTACAATGTGTAACTTTATTTTGTACGTTTATTAATTGCATTGGTTGTAATGTATGTCTTTGGTTTTGCTTGTATTTCTATACAAAACTGCAAAAGCTTCTTTTAGAAAGATTTTAAATGAAAAAAAACCCACTTATTTTCTTATTGGAGAAATAAAGTACTGTATTTTTGTTAACAGCTAACACATGTACAATATCTGCTCTGGATAAGATGCTCCAGTCTTGAACAAGTGCATGTTTGCAGAGAAGCCTGTGATTCTGTTTGTGCTGCGATGTTCAGTCTCTGTGATCTAGACATGGACTTACAGTCCACAGAAATAAAACTGATATGTCTTCCACATGGTATATATTTTCTTGGGTAATATTGGTGAAATGGAGAATATTATCAAACAGCTTTAATTTCTGAAAACTGTGGTGTCAGCGGCGAGTGAATAAACCAGTCACTATGGACTATATTGTTCTGTTGTTGTTATTGTACTCATTTCAGTCATTTTTAAAAGGATATTTCATAAAACTGTTATACTGATTGTAGACTCTAGCTATAAGGATAATATTTATATTCATTTCAAATAATGAAACTGTATTAGAGCTTTGAAACTAATACATTACTTTTTTCAAAGATTGATAAAGATGGAATAACTAGAGCTTTTTGAAGTAATAAATATATACTGTTTGTCCACCTAATGCTCTACCTATCACTTTTAAACATATTTCTATGTGTATTTATTCATGCATAAGTGTGTATGTATTTTCATCATAGAGTTGCTCAGAAAGTGTATGGACGCTTCTTGTTTATGTTCATCAACGAGGACACAAGCACACTTAAAAATCAAACAGTCTCCCACTGGTTTGAGATTGTGAGCGTCCACATCGTCTCATGCCGGCTCGAGTCTGCTGTCTGTTGTGTGCCGCGGGTTGGCAGTAAAGAGCTCAGCACAGTTACACTGAATTATTTGTATTTTATTGATATTAACTCGGCTGCAGGGCTTTGAGATTTGCTGGACGTGCGGACAAACAGCAAACCTTCTTTATCAGCGCAGGTGGGCGTCTGTTTGTGAAAGCAAATGTAACCCCAGTGAGCCTTGAACACATGATCCTCACAATCAATGCATCCGTTTGGACAGAGAAGAACACTTGAAATTGTAATTTCGCTTTAATTTCATTTAATTCATTCAAACTCGCAGATGCATTTGTATGCAACCAGGCAGCAAATCATGTTAATGATGGCTTGTATTCCTGCAGCAAGCTGACTGAACATTTATTGTGATGATTTAACACGTTCTCACAGCACAAAACTGCTCTGCCTTCACTCTTTATCCTGGCCTTTCACCTCAGCGCTGCGGTTTCACCATGAGTTCAGACTGCTGTTGCTGGGGGCGGATGAGGTGAAAGAGCAGTGTTTTGTAATTTGACCCTTTATTAGCAAAACAACGGCACTATTCCCCCATTTCTACTGTGTTTAGTGAGCCTATAAAAGAGCAGTGCAATAATGAGCGTTTCAGATGAGTGAGAGCAATCATTAGAGAGAAGAGAGCATTGTTCTCTCAATTTATGCTTCTCCTGATCCTAAATGCTTGAAATGAGAATTCATAGACAAACACATTTAAAAAAATGTCTTTATAAAAAAGGACATTATTATTCATTTGTTTATTTTATTGTAATTGAAATGGGTCATATAATTGTTTATTCGGTGAACACAGACTGCAGCTCCTGCTCCAGAGAAGAAGCTGCGTCACTCTTTTAATAACATCATTCCCATGTGTTTCACGCTCTTCCTAGTGTTGATCACACCATAAACTGAGGGAACGACTCGCTTTATTCACACTTTGAAATCAAAATGTGACCTTTAACCCACATAGCAACTTCTGTGTGGGATAAAACGACATAAACAGCAACCCAGACTCTGAAGTATCAGAGCAAAAATGCTACAGAAACACATCACTGACCGACTGCCTCAAATGTAGCCAAATTTAGCCATTTTATATTGAATATGTTTGCGATGTTACTCATAGAAAACTAAATGTGTAATGTGGAAAGCTGATGCAAGATGAACTTGTATATTTTAGCTGTTAAAAATGTACTGTCAGGTGACAAATTATTTGTCATCTGAATTAAATATCTTTGTCCATCCATCCATCTATTGTCCTAACCACGTGTCCTGTGCCTGTGAACGAGCTGGACAGATCCATACAGACGGCGTTTGATGTGAAGGCAGTGAGCCGCAGGAATATTCTGGAGAAAGACAACACATTTCTTCTTCAACCGTAGTGAAATGCACCCTAAAACAGACGGATCTACTTCTTATTGTGAGATCTTTGGATCTGTGATGCAGCTCTCATTTGATCCAGTCACTAAAGTCACGCAGCAGCTTTAGGAAGGAGACTTTAACAGTCACTCAACACACCCTAAACTCAGACGAGAGATGCATGACACAGAGAAGGAGCGTTAGATGAGAGAAGTGAAGAAACACGCTTGCATCTTCATCGTTCAGTGCTTGCTCTCCACACACCGCATGCAGTCACGAGTAAAGCAGCTCAGATCCCCGTCACACTGACAAACAACACAAACATCTCATTTGTGCTTTACTTTCAGTGACAAAAATCCTACAACTAAATAAATATAAAATAAGATCAAATCGATCAAATGAAAACAAGAAGACAAATGTAAAGCCTAGCGCTTCACTAATAATAATGATGATGATGGAAGTACTGTCAAAGAGGAACTATCACCAAAACACACTTTATATATCAAACCTGGTTGTAAATACAATGCTCACATGCTGTGTCTCCAAAAAAGGATTACGTGCCGAGATACTAGCAGTCTTCTTTATTATTACAAATACACAGCAAATTAATTTCAAGTATTGAGGATTTTTACTCTTTTTGGAAGAATTTATTGATGACTTGAAATCATGTGGGTTGAAGCAAGCGCAAGATCCTCCTTTTCCTCTTTATGATAGTATGTAAATGCAGTGTTGCCAGATGTTTGTGGTTGTTGATCAACGAGTTTAACTGATTGCATCTGTTCTGTTTTACAGTTTTTTACGATTGCTTGAACACTAAAATTAAACTTTTCCAACAATTAGCAAAACCTTACACTCAAGGAGCAAAACACAAGGCTAGATTTGCACAACTGTAAGCACATTGTCAGCTTCACACTATTTGCAAAACATTACACACAGTGATTTGCAAAACACTAAACACACTTGTATACATCAGACACAGAAGTATATCATGATGTCACTTCCTTGCAATTCCAAAGCACTGACTGTCAAATTACCACACCTATGAGCCAATCTGTTAAACACAGCCATCAGGTGCACAAACACATGATTGCTAAATTGTAGACACACCAATCAGGTTTAAGCACTATAAAAATGCAGCAGGTAGGTTCATGTTTTCAAAATTGTGCTTAAGCAATCGTAAAAAACTGTAATGTGTCGATCACTACAGTATTGTGAGTTTCCTAAAGCAAAGGCTACATGTCCTCTGATTAACTTCTTCACTGTGTTCATCCACAGGAACAGATAAAGAAGAACAGACTGTTGTGCTTTCTCAAACTGTGTATTTTAGCACGACTGGGGCGGGGGGGTTTTATACCATTGAATAAGCACGAGTGTAATATCAGGATGAAACTGGACATTAATGTCCATCGGCTGTTTTACTTCCTATATTTTGATGCAGTTGAACTTCTGAATCACTTCATTTTCCAGAGAGATCTCTGTCTGGTTGAACAGCAGCAGGGCCTGGACTGACTCTTCGACCCGCAGCGGCTGGCAGGCTCCTGCTGTTGTCATATAGACAGTGTGTACTAGGAACGATTGCGACACACTCCTCACAGAGCAGAGCCTGCACCCAACGCCCCGCAGGTCTTATCAGTTAGGACATTCAAACAAGTCCTGGCCCTTACAAGGAAAAGCCAGAGACACACACGAGGGCTGAAACTCTACTGACATTGATTTTCCACTGAACAGATTACACTCTGTGTTTGCTTGATTCGTTTACTTAAACTCCTACTCAGATGAGCTGATATGCACAAATCATGAACCCGTTTGGATTCAAACCCCCCCCCCCCCGTTTCATTGTATAGGGTTCGTGAAAAAATCTTGTCTCTCTGAAAACAAGACAAAGGCAAACAGATGGCATGTGACTGAAGAAACGAATCTGTGTGTGTGTGTGTGTGTGTGTGTGTGTGTGTGTGTGTGTGTGTGTGTGTGT
>NW_015552534.1:128195-134761 GCF_001515605.1 Sinocyclocheilus anshuiensis
ATGTTACACACTGGAGCTCTGAAGATGCATTGCTTTACATTAGTAAATCCAGCACAAATGCACTTTAACCCTAAGATGCAATGTTTTAAAACAATTTTTAAATATTTTTTCTGTTTTACATAATTGTGATTCTTAGGAACCTGTTTTATTCATTGCACAACTTCATTGATAAATGTTCAAGTAATCATCTTTTCCCACCTCAGACTAAACGTACCAAAGCTGTAACAACATATGCCCCTAACATTTAGTTTACAGTAACAAAAATCTTTTGAATGAATGAGTACCTATTCCAAACTATAAATATAATCTGATTAAGAATACATTACTTGTGGTAGTGTCATACTAAAAAAAACAAAAAAAACATGTTTGCACCAATCCTGCTACATTCAGCATGTTCTGTGGTTGAATGTTATGGGGTCAAAGGTCAGGGCAAAAACAGATAATTAGGCTATGCTAAATGTCATTATTTACATTCTTGTATCCTGTTCCAAGAACAATACGATTAAATCATGTAACAAAGTTCAGTATCCTGTCAATTACACAGCAAATCATGAGGACGTGTGTAGCACACAGATGCTGCTGTTTCCAGAGTGACTCCACACATGCTCAGAATGATCAAAGTCTCACAGATCTATCTGTCAAATGTGCTATAACAGCAGTTCTTGATAATGATGGAATGTTTTTCCACAAGCTCACTATCGAAGCCAAACATTTTTAGAAGAAAAAAAAAACAATTATATATATATATATGTGTGTGTGTGAGTGTGTATAAAAGAACAAATGATAAGACTACACTGTTTTGTCAGGTCACCTAAAAATGTGCCTCATGTGACAAAATCTAAATGAACTGGATTTATCCCAGTCAAAAACATTATATTAATATGACTGAATTAACCAATGTCGACAAAAGTCATATCTAAGGGTGAGATTGGATGGAAATAACAATTGTACAAGGTTCAGTTGTGTGACTGAGAGAAAGACATATGATATGTTAAATGAGGATGTGACTGACCTGAACCCATGTGTTTGTGAGGTTTGGTGATCAGTTTTATATGTGAACTAGCATGCGTGCGTGTGCTGACTCCCTCGATCTACCTTTGAGCTCTGCGGTGAGGGGTTGAGGTTCAGCTCCAGACACGGGCCCCCTCGCGCTCGGCCCTATAAAAGAGCCGTCTCTGGCCCTGTTCTTCAGTCTCTTCCCAGACCAGCTACAGTAACAGGTAAGCAGCCCAGCCTCGGACGGTATAGCGTCGCTCGGGATAGAGTTTCATCTGGAAACAACTGGAGAGTTATGGACCGCTAGCAGAAAAAAAGAATTTTTATCAAATTATACATGTAACAGCGATCTGTGTTCAATGTTTTGGTAGTTCATCTTTATTGTTAAAAGTACCAAAAGTAATCATTTTGTTTAGTAGACTAATGATGAGCCCTTGCTGATGAAATACGATCAGTCATTGTAGACATGTAAGCCCTCGATGGCTCCGGCCAGCTTTCTGCTCCTCAGCTGTCTGACAGAGCATCAGCTTAGACCGAAGTTCTCCAGGTCCACACCAGTGTGACCAAGCTAATCCAGGGATTTGAGATTATGCAGTGGCTGAGAGCTAATCTGCTTCAGAAGCCTTTGTAACTCTGTCTAATCTGGGATGAGTTAGAGTCTAGTCTAATAGGCTGACGCGCTGTAGGGTAAACTATCCCGAGTAATAGCTGCAGCCCCAGTGTCCACTTTCCCTTTGAGTAGAAATCTAAAACCTATGTATTTATTGTGATTAACAACGTCTGATGTGTTTGATTGTTCTTTTTGACCCAGATCATGATGAGGTTCGTAGTCCTCGCCCTCGCTGTTTTGCTGGCAGGTACATAAAGCCCTTTACTCCTCTCCACACCGTCAAAAACTCCATTTCTTAATCAGCATTTTTGTGTTGTTTTCCAGTTTAAAATGTAAACCCAGATAAATGTTGTTAAGATACTAAGTCTTGTTTTCAAAGAATACATGTACACATCTTGTTTCTAAACCTTCTAGTATTTATTCTGGTTTTAAGAGGTTCTTGCTAGTTTATGCCAGGGGGGTAAGAAATAAACTTAAAGAAATATTTTCTAATATCTCACAATTTAGCTTTTAATTTAAAATGATCAAAAGATGATTAGATATTTTACTGAGAAACCAGAGTAAAATAGTGATTAAGAAATGAAAATGATTTTTTTTTGCTACTGTATTCAGTTAGCTGTACTCAGATTAAACTGTAACTCTATAACTCTAACTGAACACATCAAGCTCGGCCCTTGCTCCAGACTCAAGCGTCTGAATCTGTGTGTGCTTTGCTCAGGCTGCCAGGCCCGATTCCTGCAGGACGAGCCGCCGTCGCAGCTGGAGCATGTTAAGTCTGCGCTCCAGGTTTACGCTGATCAGCTGAAGCAGTCGGCACACAAGGCCCTCACTCACCTCAACGACACCGAGTTCAAAGACTACAAGTAAGAAAGCGCAAAGACAGCACATACCAGTCTGGATAGAGTGGCTGTATCAGGGATCAGCAGGGGCCGCTCAAAAGCAGTTTTAGTTCTGTTATCGGAGTAGAAATGGCTTTACTTTAAAGAGTCGATTTTGATTTCATGCTTTGAGTAAGTTTAAGTAACTCTCCACATTACATCTTAAGAAGGTGCACAATGTCAACTATTCCAGTGACAGCTAACCTAAATCCTCTGTTTAGGGAATTCCTGGGCCAGTCCGTGGACAACCTCCACGGCTACTTTCAGGACGGCTTCCAAACCATCAGCCCATTCGGCACCCAGATGCTGGACGCCACTAAAGACAAGCGCGAGAAGCTGATCAAAGATGTGGAGGAGCTCCGCGAGAAGATCGAGCCCATGCACAAGGAGCTGAGGCAGGTGCTGGAGAAGCACTTCCAGGAGTACAGTGACGAGCTGAAGCCTTTCTTCGAGGAGTACTTGGCCAAGCAGCGCCAGCACATTGAGGAGATGAAGACCAAGCTGGAGCCTGTGGTCAAGAGCTTGAAGGAGAAGATCGGAACCAACTGGGAGGAGACCAAGTCCAAGCTGGTGCCCATCGTGGAGGCTGTGCGCGAGAAGGTGGCGGAGCATCTGCAGGACCTGAAGAACCTGCTGGAGCCCTACATGCAGGATTACAGGGAGCAGATGGAGAAGAGAGCACAGGACTTCCGCCAGAGCGTGAGTTCTGGAGAACTGAGGAAAAAGATGAATGAGTTGGGCACACAGGTGAAGCCTCACTTCGAGGCTATTTTTGAAGCCGTCCAAAAGGCCTTTAACAAGGAGTAAACCGACCCTTTTTTACACCATCTCACCCTCCCTTCATCCTTGGCACCTGCACCGAGTACCAACACCTGAAACATCATCATCCAGAAGGCTTTTCTCAGAGCTTAACTGCCCTTCTCTGAAGCACACACACTAACACACGCTCACAATACACACACATGCACTTTTGACAAATTCCCACAACTACAAACACAGCTACAAATAAAAGAACACTGAAACCTGTTCATTCAAAAATGCTTAGCAAAAATCCTTTGTTAAGCTGCTTTTTGTTAAAAACTGATTATCAATGTTCAATGAAATAAAATAATACAAATAAAAACTTTCATACTATTTTTTCAATGTCTAAATGTGTCTTTTTTTTAAGGGATGTTTTGTGAAATTATATGGAAACACACAAATTCATAAATACCAAGTCCTAAAAATATATATTATTTTGCACAATAAAAGAATAAATGTATAAATTAGGAAATTATAATTTTGTAGTCATGGGCAATTAAAAATACTTATCCATTTAATTCAAATGCACAACAATGGCCTTAAACTGAACAGAGTTTTAGATCTGATTAATGAGTTGATTACAAAAATGTGTCAGCAGTAATCAATAAATCCTGCTCTAGTGATCTGTTACTTATTAGTAACAGGGCAAGATGGATGTGGTGGCCATATTAATGCCCCCAAGACAGACCATGTCAACACCAGACCATAATATTTCGCTGAACATATTAATGAGAAACACAGTCGTGTGCTATTCAGGCTACGACATATTGACAAGTTAAACATGATAATCCATTTTCAGAACCATTCTCCTGTGCCTTGATTTGCATTAAAATCCAAGAATATTATCAGAAATGTTTTTTGGTAAACACACGATCATGAGGAAGAACTGTGATATTAAAGAGCCCTCATTTTTAGATTTTTCCTTCCTATGGGACAACACAAGAATGTCATAAGAAGAGCATATGATTCAGCATTGTGGAAATGCTTCATAAATGTGCACGTGCAATTATTAACAGATCCGTCTTCAGTGCTGTCAGGACCTCGGTGTTCAGTCTCTGTGAGAGAGCAATCCTGGATCAAAGGTCATTATAAGCGTTTTCCATCAGAACAATGGTGGTAAAAGTCCAATTAGCTGTTTGTTGAGTGCTGGAGATCAATCGCTGCCACAGACCGTCTGATTCTTCTGTCCGCAGTCAATAAAGCTGGCTGATGTATATGTAATTAACAAATACTTGAGTGTAATACAGAGTAAGTTTGTGGGCATCGTGGGTCATGGGCTGTGAGAGAGTGATATGGATGAGATGCAGAAATCCTGCATATTGGATCTCTCGGGTTATATAAAGGCCGGACTGATCCGTGGTGAGCCACAGACGCATGAAGTGTCAGGAAGACATTGGACCAGGATTCCTGAGTACAGTGGCAATGATGAACGGTAATATATTCAGATTTTGCTTTATTTGTACCTTCAAACAATCATCAATCAATTAGTAATTTTTACATTTAGTCATTATTTTTTAAATGAAGTTTTACATCACAATATGAAAGTCAGCTGCCGTTTTCATGTTATGCATAAACCTTTGCATAATTGTGTTAGAACAAACAATTCAAAGTGTCTTGGTCTAGATAAATATACATCTGCCCTGATATTTCTTTTGCTGTGCCTCACGTATCTGCAGTCTCCGAGTCGTCTCGGGCTGGTTCTCCAGACACCGGCTGGACCTGCAGCAAAGCTCCTGAAGTGGCCAGCGTCAGAGTTCAGCTGGAGATGCAGAGCCTGTGGCAGCAGTTTGACCAGCTGGGCACTGAGATGATTGTGACAAAAGCTGGAAGGTTTCACCAGATATCACACCTTTGCTAATACAGTCTCTTCGTAGCATTATGTTAGCAATTCCATGTGTACAGTGTCTGAAGAACGAGTGAGTGCTGACGCTGTTGTGGGGTTTTTTGTGGTTCTTGGCAGCTGTTTGGACACTGTTTGCAAAACCAAGCCAAAGAGCCTCACAAACGGTGCAGGAGTCACACACTAAACTTAGTGGTTAGGTTTAGAGAACTGAGCAATGGTAATAGTGATTATACCACTACTAAACTATTAGTATTATTATTTTTTGCATTATGATAAGCCTGTGACCTGCATATATTGACTGCTGTTGTTTGTTTTCATACAGAAGGATGTTTCCTACATTTCAAGTACACATTTCAGGCATGGACCCTGCTGCAGAATATGTTCTCCTGTTGGACTTTATTCCTGTCGATGACAAACGATACAGGTATCAGATCAGAAAAAGGGGTTCTGAACATTTTTAATGGTTTTAATTTAGGTGAAGAGCCAACAAAAGATGCTTTGTTTAAATGGTTTGGTCACACTTTATTTTAAGGACCAATTCTCACTATTAACTAAGAGTTTTCCCTCAATAAACTCCTAATTTTTGCTAACATGAATAGTTAGTAAGGTAGTTGTTAAGTTTAGGTATGGTGTCTGTGGATTAAGGATGTAGAATATGGTCATTCAGAATGAGACATTATTATAGTGCTTTAAAAGTACTAATAAACAGCCAATGTGCTAGTAATATGCTTGATAATAAGCAACTCATTAATAGTGAGAATTGGTCCCTAAACTAAAGTGTTACCAATATTTTTTTTGCCTAGACACTAAAAACAATCTATTCTGATGCCACAACAGGACACTAAAAACAATTCAAACTCAGATCTTACAGCACAATCAAGAAACGTATTTCTTCATGCTTTAAGACCCCCTAATATCACAGTTGTGGATTTTAACAACATTATTTGCTATCATTGACAAACACGATTACATTATGCTAAACTAGTGTTGATGTAGTTTCACAGTTAACTACTCTTGTCTGCCTTTACTGTATCCTGAATTAAATGTCTTGTATTGCCCAATCAATGTAGTGATGTACGTTTAACGTGATGATGTACACTCTATAAAAGCAACAGAATTGAGTTTTTAATATAATTATAGAATATAATTAGAATATTTGTAATTTTAGTGCACAGACCTCCTGCATTCCATGAACCACAGCTGAAGGACCTGCTCCTTTCTTGATTTGAGAGCAGGCATGTTTTGGACGTTCTTGATGTTCCTGTGTGCAGGTACGCTTTCCACAGCTCCTCCTGGCTGGTAGCTGGACGCGGAGATATAGCCGTCCCGGGACGAGTGCACTTCCATCCGGACTCTCCCGCTCGAGGAGCGCAGTGGATCAAACAGACCGTCTCATTCGACCGCCTCAAACTCACCAACAACTTGCTGGACGATAACG
>NW_015552534.1:135353-137216 GCF_001515605.1 Sinocyclocheilus anshuiensis
CACACACACACTCACACACACACACACACACACACACACACACACACACACACACACACACACGGCAGAGATTCAAACACCTGTGCATGTGTGTGTAGATGATCCTGAGCTCCATGCACCGGTATCAGCCGCGGCTGCATGTGATTCTGGTGGACCGGAGCCGCGACAGTCAGCGCTTCGCTCACCGCAACTTCTGCACCTTCAGCTTCCCAGAGACCCGCTTCATCGCAGTCACTGCCTACCAGAACCACCGGGTACCAGACACCAAACATCCATCCACACACATGAGCCCAGGACTACCACGCAGGATTCAATTAGTTATTGAGCTGTTATTAAGCTTAAATGTCTAGGCTAGCAACTTGTAATATGTTTATTTATCCATTTAAATGATATTCAGGGTCCCTGGGTTGGTTTCTCAGTCAGGATGGTCCTGAAATGGACAGTGTTGAGATTTGTGTTTAAATAGTTTATGGCGTCCTGTTATAAGAAACGGTTGCTCATGGTTTGGTAATGACTCAAGAATTCAAGTACGAATCCTTCAGATGTAATAACTAATCCTTTGGAACTGTATTCTAGAGTAAAAGGCATGAGAACTCCCTATAATGACTCCAGCCACTGTAAGCGTTTGAGGTTTTTGTGAGGTTTTGGATAGTAATTCCTTCCTTCTGATGGATTTGGTAATGCTTGAGTCATTATTAGTAAGTAACCATAATATTCCAAATAATTAGTAATTCCTTTAGGACGATGTAGTAACACCTGAGTCATTATCAGTGGGATACCATCATTCTTACAATAGCTATTAATGATAATCTAATATTAACCTAACCATTCATAATGGGAAAAAAAACAACAACAAAAAACATATTGGTAGTGAACATATTTCTATATTTCTGTGAGGCACGTTAAATACATAAATCACTGTATGGCCGATGACTCAAAATGTTCCAGTATCTCAATATCTCTTCAGTGAGAATTGAGGAACTAAGCTGCCTTCTCTTTCTTTAAATACTATGAAAAAATTCACTACAAATAAACATGAAGTTCAGAGTGTTAGCCACAAGAGTAAGATCCGGAAAATCAATCAATCAATCTATCTATCTATCTATCTATCTATCTATCTATCGATCTATCTATCTATCTATCTAATCTGTTAGAACTGTGTAACTGGTTCAGTGAATGAACAGTTATTTATCTGAAGCTGCAGTGAATCTGATGCTCATGTCTGTCCTGTCACAGATCACCCAGCTGAAGATTGCTTGCAACCCCTTCGCCAAAGGCTTTCGTGCAGCTGATTCTGAAAACAGGTGAACAATTATAGTGTAAAACATTACACCAGAGTCTGTAAGTCCTGAGATCAAACCTGACTGTGGCTGTTTCTGGCTGCATGAAGGACCATCACCTTCAGCTCAACCTTGCAAAGACAGAACTGCTCGTGGTCTCAGCCAAACCATCACAACCTCTCTATACAGCTGGGTTCATCAACCATAACTCCTTCCAGGACAGCTAAGCTTCACAGACCGTAGTGCTACAACGGGCCGGTGCTGCAGGTTTGCCTTATACAACATTAGGAAGATTAGACCCTTCCCATCAGAGCAAGCCACACAACTGCTTGTCCAAGCTCTTGTTCTGTCCAGACTGGACTATTGTCTTCCCGCATGTACTATCAAGCCTCTGCAACTGATCCATAATGCTGCAGCAAGAGTGGTCTTCAACGAGCTGAAGAAAACTCCCGTCACACCTCTCTTCATCAGCTTGCACTGGCTGCCAGTAGCTGCTCGCATCAAATTCAAGGTACTGATGCTTGCCTACAAGACAACATCTGGCGCTGCACCAATATACCTAAACTCGCTAGTTCAGACCTAC
>NW_015552534.1:138933-152622 GCF_001515605.1 Sinocyclocheilus anshuiensis
ATCTATCTATCTATCTATCTATCGATCTATCTATCTATCTATCTAATCTGTTAGAACTGTGTAACTGGTTCAGTGAATGAACAGTTATTTATCTGAAGCTGCAGTGAATCTGATGCTCATGTCTGTCCTGTCACAGATCACCCAGCTGAAGATTGCTTGCAACCCCTTCGCCAAAGGCTTTCGTGCAGCTGATTCTGAAAACAGGTGAACAATTATAGTGTAAAACATTACACCAGAGTCTGTAAGTCCTGAGATCAAACCTGACTGTGGCTGTTTCTGGCTGCATGAAGGACCATCACCTTCAGCTCAACCTTGCAAAGACAGAACTGCTCGTGGTCTCAGCCAAACCATCACAACCTCTCTATACAGCTGGGTTCATCAACCATAACTCCTTCCAGGACAGCTAAGCTTCACAGACCGTAGTGCTACAACGGGCCGGTGCTGCAGGTTTGCCTTATACAACATTAGGAAGATTAGACCCTTCCCATCAGAGCAAGCCACACAACTGCTTGTCCAAGCTCTTGTTCTGTCCAGACTGGACTATTGTCTTCCCGCATGTACTATCAAGCCTCTGCAACTGATCCATAATGCTGCAGCAAGAGTGGTCTTCAACGAGCTGAAGAAAACTCCCGTCACACCTCTCTTCATCAGCTTGCACTGGCTGCCAGTAGCTGCTCGCATCAAATTCAAGGTACTGATGCTTGCCTACAAGACCACCACTGGCGCTGCACCAATATACCTAAACTCGCTAGTTCAGACCTACGCGCCCTCCAGAAGCTTGTGTTCTGCAAGTGAACGACGCCTCGTGGTTCATCCCAAAGAGGCTCAAAATCACTCATGGACCTTTTCCTGGACTGTTCCCAGCTGCTGGAACAACTTCCCGATCTCAATCCCAGCAGCTGAGTCTTTAGCCATTACCAAAAACATCTAAAGACACATCTTTTTCACCAGCACCTGACCAACTAATACTAGCACTTACCTATTCTATTCTATTCTATTCTATGCTATGCTATGCTATTCTGTTCTATTCGCTCTAATTTATTTAAAATTAAAAAACAAAACACCTTGCTATGTGTTTTGTGCTAGACTAACTGAGTTTTGTCACAGCACTTGTATACTGTTGCTCTCTCGTTGGTCTGATTGCTTCTATTGTTTTCATTTGTAAGTCGCTTTGGATAAAAGCATCTGCTAAATTACTAAATGTAAATGTAATGCAATGTAACACGCAGCTCTTCTCATGACATGAAATCTGTACTGTATGGTTATTGTGACTTTCTGTAATGGTTCTGTTATATCTACAGTTGTTCTCTGATTGTAATGAGCATGATTATGCTTTCTGATCTTAGACATTCAGCTCAGTGTCAGACAGAATCTGCCGGCCTGTCTTTGCCGTGGAGTGTGTTTGAGGGATCGTCTGCGTGTGAAGACCAGCGGCTACAACACCAGCCTCACCGTGAGCTCAATGTCACATCTCTAACATTTTGGGGAATATGTAGACGACTCATTGCCGAGGCTGATTTCATAGCTAGCATTGTACATATCCCAAACACACAACAATTAAAAATATATGTTTTCACACTTTTTGAATAATTTGACATTACAAGTGGTTGTAAATGATGAACACGAAAACATTTTCTTTGCATTTTTGTTCATGCATTTCAATGCAAGTTGCAATTTTGCACAAGTTGTCTTTAACTGTAAGCAGTCTCTGTTGTTGAGAAGCCTGAATGTTAATGCACACGCCAGACTCTTTATTTCCGCCTCTGCTTGTCTCTGTTCTTCAGGCCGGTCAGACGCTCATGATCCAGCTCTACAGACAGCGATGACTGAGGCGGCGCTCTCGTACGGAGCAGGGACGGACCGCAGGGACGGAGGGTCTCAGGGCCATTTCTACAGCGCTCCTGTGTTCGTCACGGTGCCCTGCCAGTGGGACGGCCTGAGCAGAGCAGACAGAAGCCTGATCGGATAACCCAGTCTTTATCAGCCTTACACTCTAAACATGTTGTGTCAGGAAATCTAATTCATTCATTCACATTAAATAACATCACCACCACCAACAATAATACTAAATTAAAATCAAATAAATTAATTGAAATGGTCAGGTCAGCTAGAAATAGTTCCTTATGATAACAATATGTTTACAGGTTAGATTTATTACATTATACGTTAATCAAAATAAAGGCTCTGTGTTCTGTGAACTGTATAACTGTTCATGTTCATGCTTACATTAATGCTTTCCGACTACCATGCACATTTTTGTTCTGATATTGATAATAGAAGATGTTTAGAAGATGTATTAAAATACGCATATGGATTGATTTTGGCATGGAGCATTTTGATATAGCATTGCCATTATTTTTGTTTAAATATAAATATGTTTCAAAGACATGTAATCACAATTACATAACACTAAAACTGAACAATACATTTTATGTGTTTTTCCCTTCTTTTTACTCATGCAAGAATCTTGCAATAGCAGTAAAATACTGTGGTAAATGACCATGGTATTCATGCAGCTTAAAGCATTGTGGTATTTCCAGCTGATAATACCACTGTGCCGTGATATCAGTAGCAATGCTGAGGCATGAAAGCACAAAGACACAATTCAAGAATATAAAACTATGTTACCTATGTTACACTGTTATGCAGTACAAGAGGAAAATGGTCTGATGAATAAACTCCAAGCCCCATGATGCATCACTCCAGTGTCTGTGTCAGTGCGCTAGTGTAAGGAGAATCTGATTCATTTAGCGAATCGGCTCGTTTGGGCGTTTCGTTTCAATAGGCTTGTTTGAGATGAGCAAAAGGCTTGTTTGAGATGCGCCTCGCCTCGCCTGAAATGTAGGCGAGAGTAGGCGGCTGCAGTGAGGGGAGGAGTGAAATAAGCGCAGGCAAGACGGACAGTTCTGACCTCTAGAAGTGGAGCAGATACCAACAGATCAAAGACGGATATCGTAATAAAACATTGTAGAAGAGAACCGCAGCATCACAGGTGTCTGAACCAATGAGCATTAAGCTGTGTCGTCAGTCAGTCGTTTCCCATCATGCTTTTGGTCAGCGCAGTCGGTGGAGAGCAATCCGACACAGCCGCCTCGCCGTCGCGAGAGTTTTTTTGCACACGTCAGCATGACATCAGAGCAAGTCGGAGGTAAGTCGGACACTTTTCTAACCGGCATGCATCTCGCGGTGATCGGTTCTGCGCAGATATTGCTCATCTCAAACAAGCCTAATAACATTATTCACCACGTTACATAAATATTTTGCTAAATATCGATGTATTTTTTTTATAGGAGACCTGTTGCGTGTAATGTGCGTTGTTTGTGGGTCCACCTAACAATTTGACTTTAAACCACTACAATGTTCTTTCAGTCGAGTGATTCATTCGTTCAGTCAGAACCATTCAAAAGAATTGATTCACATGAATGATTCGTTCAGGAGTCGGACATCGCCACAGTGCGTGCGGATGCGGGGAAGATGGAGGAGGAGGCAGGAGCTGTGTGAGGACACAGAGATGCGGATTATGAAGGGTTGAGCGTCAAATAATCAAAGCGCAAAGACGAGGCTAATGGACGAGCACATCTCAATGGCACACATTCACCGGCAGGACTCTTCCCATCTGCATCTAGATAGATAGAATGATCATCTCATTATAACAGCTCATTTCTTAAAGAGCGTGCGGGAAGCTGTTGCAACAGGACATCGACTACTGTATTTCCATATAGTAATTCTCATAAACAAGAGCGAGGAATGCGGAAAACGGGATGATTGTGAATGCGGAGGATGGAGAAAGCGAAGGATCATAAACGTGATCCTGAATGCGCTTTAGTGCTCGCAGGGATTCGGCATCTGCGCATTCTGTGCGTCGTGACGCCCTTACAGACCTCGTTCAGAAGAAACGCAGCGATCCGGAGGCTTTGGAAGATGAGGCTCCCGCGTCTGCTTCTGTGCTCGTGGGCATTCGTGGCCCTTCTGCCGGTCACCTCCTCAGTGCTGCTCCGCGTCCCCCTGCGGCAGGGGCCCCTCTCACAGCCCGCGGCCCCCCGGGGCCCCTCGAGGTCACGCAGAGCAGCTAGTGGCATGAATGTTGTAAACATGATTGACAACCTTCGCGGAAAGTCAGGCCAAGGGTATTACATTGAAATGGCCGTGGGTGCACCAGCTCAGAAGGTGAGACGCAATCAGAGTCAGTGCTGACCATAAAACAACCCACCCACACTGTTTCTGTAGTATAGTGTAGGATAGCTGATGTCGTTTAAGGGCATTCACATTTTCGATCATATTTTGTTTTAACATTATCTATTCAGATTTGTATTTATTTATTTAACAATTTCAATTTCAATTGCAGAAATTGTCTTGCAGCACAATGTACCGTAAAATACAGAAACGTATCCAAAATAATGTGGACAGAAATATATTTAAAACATTTTGGATTTATTTAATTTAGAACCTGTTTACAAAAAAAACGATTGAGAGATGATTTATATATTACCTTAAATAGGTACATATACAAATACATATACACTACTACAGACCTACCTGCCACCTTTTTGCTATAAGAAACATATATGTACAAATAATAATCATCCTATTAAACCGTTTTCTCATTTATGCATTTCTGGGAATGGAACCCATGACCTCAGCATTGCTAGTGTTGTGCTTTAGCCACAGGAAAACTTGATCTAAATTCTGACAAAGTGAGAAAATCACACTTTTTTCAGGCAGCAGCAGATCTCTGCTGAGCATATGCTGAGCTAGTATTACAATTGTTACAATTGTATCTTGTCTAGTGCTTCAAACACAAGCTTAAAATGATGTGGAAGGAAATGAATGAGTGTTTTTGCACAGCAAACATCTTTAGCTGACTGCTGTCACATGTTCACTACTGCGGGTCAGTGAGGTCACATGATGTATGAGGAAGAGGAAGGCCTGTGGCGTAGGGGTCGCTGGAGGAAGCGTGTGCACAGGGACGAGGTTAAGAGCGGTCTCTGAGATTCAGGATACAGATTCAGTGAGCAGAAATAACAGCAAGCCCACAGGACTAATCAATGACACGAGGAGTCAGCTCGATTCCTCCTACACAGAGACAGAGAGCAGAGGAATAGACAGACAGGTGAAGAGAAGGAGAAGCGCGTTATCATTATCAAAAGCACTGTTGAATCTAAAGCATTTGTCTAACAGCTTTCATATGGAGAGGTACGACTCAGTAAAGTCTTGGTGTAGCTCTGTGAATCTCTATATAATATGAGATTCAGTCAACCTGCTCTCAGCATCAGCTGTTAAAAAAGCCTCCATTAGCTGATGTTAAGAGCAGAGCGACTGATGGCATTATTATAGAGTCTAACGAAGGCAAGTGACAGAGTTAACTTCCTCAGCAAGACTCTCAAAATATTCATTATCTATTATCAAAGCTGCCGGTTAGACTCTGAAATGGTCATTGTGTGGACACAGTAACTGTCTGATCTCAATCATTTCAAAATGACTGATTACATGGCCTGTCTGTCTGCTAAAATGTGCTCGAGATCTCAGCAGTCCAAAGATGTCTGGCAGGTTTGTGTCGTTCTCAGGTTTCCTCGTCTCTCTCCCTCAGCGTGTATCACGTTTTGCTCAGTCAGGGAGTCTAACGCTGAGAGGCTGATCAATCATGCATCTCATTCTTAAATACCCCTTCACAAACACACAAACACCCAGCAGGTCACTGAGCAATAGTCAGCTGAACACCGGAGCCACATCTAGAGACTTGAGGGTGGGCTCGCGACCGTATTGCATTACGATGCCCCAAAAACACGCCCTGTCAACGGCGAGCACCACTCATGATATCTGCAGTTATTCATTTTCTGTGATCGCAGACACACCTGAAGGTACAGTGTGTTCCCTTTGTGTTCCAGCTGAACATCCTGGTGGATACGGGCAGCAGTAACTTTGCAGTAGGCGCAGCTGCTCACCCGTTCCTCCACAGATATTACCATCGATCTCTGTGAGTACTACTAACTATTCACACACAGACGGGACATAATGTATGTTGCATATCAACAAGCTGTACCACAAACTTCTCAAGAGTCATTGTGCGTGTGTGTCGACAGCTCGTCGTCGTACAGAGATCTGGGCCGCAGCGTGTATGTGCCGTACACACAGGGCCGCTGGGAGGGTGAGCTGGGCACGGACCTGCTGTCCATTCCTCACGGGCTCAACGTGTCTCTGAGGGCCAACATCGCTGCAATCACCCAGTCTGACCGCTTCTTCATCAACGGATCTAACTGGGAGGGCATCCTCGGGCTGGCCTACGCCGAGATCGCCAGGGTGATCTTTCTGTAGCTGTCATACCCTCACAGAGCTTGATGAACAGGCGCTTCTGACCGGGTTCTGTGTCTTTCAGCCGGACGAGACTCTGGAGCCCTTCTTCGACTCTCTGTTGAGGCAGACCAGTGTCCCAGACGTCTTCTCCCTGCAGCTCTGCGGAGCGGGCTTCACACAGAACTACAGCGCCGGCAGCTCCACTGTAGGGGGCAGTATGGTGAGAAAACGGGAAAATGGGGAAAGTAGAGGATTTCCATGCCAGAAATGGTTAACTGACCCTGAAATTCTATCATTAACTCTTCTGTGGAACACAAAGAGAGATGTTTTGCATATTTTCCCACATGCTCTGAATGAGAATCAGACTGCCGAGCCCTGAAAAGACAAGAATACGCTGATAAAAATATCATAGAAATAGTCCATATATGATTTGTGTGCTTCTGAAGTCATAGGATAACTGTGTGAGGAACAGACCAAAACTGCAGCTGTATGAAATATTTTTACTTTTTTCTTTTCGTTTTTTTGTAGACTTTATGGCCTTCATCCTTTTTGGAGCTTGTCGGCATGAACGTTGTGCTTAACATCTCCTTTGTGTTTGAGTAAACAATGACAGTATTTAAATTTTTTTAATTAATTAACCCTTCCCATTAGTAAATCACATACTTACACTGAAAACATTTGGCAGTGAAAAACAAAAATTGTAAGAAACTATAAAATTGTATTTTCTTGTAAAACAGTCCAATAATATATATATATATTTTTTTTTTTTTTACAGTTTACACTGGCCATGAAAGGTATGTGTCTGGTAAAAAAAATCTCAACACACACAATACATGCACATTACGTGCCATGTGGAGTTAAACATCTTTATGTAATTTGAAACAGAACAACATCAGTGGCATACTATAAAAGATTATGTTGGTTCTTCACAGATTATTGGGGGAATCGATCCGTCTCTGTATGTTGGCGAGCTGTGGTACACACCAATCAGACGGGAGTGGTATTATGAGGTCATCATCGTGCGCATCGAGGTCAACGGACAGGATCTCAACATGGACTGCAAAGAAGTGAGAACAACTCTCCTGGTTTTGCCTCGAAGCAGTTATTCCTTTTGAGAGAACTGACTTCACAGATGCATGTTCAGTATCTTCAAGCACATGCACTTTGATGTGTCACGGGCTGCTTCCTAAAAATACCAAGCTGTTGCTGTTTTCACATGCCTTTCAATAGAGATTTTATTGATTTACTCATGACTCAAATCCAGACAATCTTAAAATATGAAAATCCATTAGCTATTATTACATTTGTAAAACTATGACCTAAACAAAGACTACAAGAAAGATAAATCATTTCATAATTATTGTGATTTTTTTTCCAGTTTAAGTTACACCTGGCCCTTCATTATTTATAACCAGACCAACAATTCTGGCTTTAGTAAGAGTACAAAAAAGCTAGTATACTTTGTATATAAAGTACAAATTATGCAAAAATATTATTTAATTGTATTTTGAATGCATATAATTAGCATTAGCAAGACAAAGGAGTCAAAGGAGTTATTCCAGACATTTTTAACCATCAGAACACCATCAAACAAAAAAACATCATTTAAAATGTGATGGAAATATTAAACTTCGCCTCTTATTCATGTATGCCACGTGTTGGTGATTACCAGCAGGCACCTTGATATCAGTTTAACATCAAATATTAGTCAAGACTTGATCAACATGCTGTGACATCATTTTAAAATCAGTTTGGACGGCGATATCTTCCAGGGGTCACTGGGTGGAAACAGGAAGCTAATCCCACACTGAAACTGGTTTAATGTACATGTGGGCCAAATTTACATCAAACCAACTTCATGCCTGTTTTTGACGTCAGTTTGATTTGCACATTTGACCTGTTTTTTTTAGGTAAATTTTGATGTCAATTTGATGTCTTTTCAACATCAATTGCCCACTGGGTTGTTAGAAGACCTGAATTGAATTGGATTGGATTGGATTGAATTGGATAAGCTAGTAGGTGTGTGAAAAGTGCATTTTAAACTAGTCTATTTCAAAATGTCCAGAAAGCCAAAACTACATACAGTTGAAGAAACATTTATGTATTTTCTCTTTGTACTTTTCCAGTTGAACAGTTTTTATTTATTAAACAGAGGTAAAGTAAAAGCAAAGCTTCTCATTGTTTCTCTCCGTCTCTCAGTATAACTATGATAAAAGTATCGTGGACAGCGGCACCACAAACCTGCGTCTCCCTCGTAAAGTGTTCCAGGCGGCTGTGAAGGCCATTGAAGCGGCTTCATCGGTCGGTGTATATCGTCTGTGTTGGGCTCATATTTGAACATGCTGAACGTTCTGGGTTTTCTGGCTCATCTGGCTCTTTTCCCCACAGACTGAACAGTTTCCCTCAGGTTTCTGGCTGGGCGAGCAGCTGGTGTGTTGGCAGGCGGGCAGCACACCCTGGCACATCTTCCCTGTCATCTCTCTCTACCTGATGAGTGAAAACACAAACCAGTCTTTCCGCATCTCCATCCTGCCACAGGTACTTCATTCTGCCATCTGAGTGATGTGACTAAACATGGACTGCAAAGAAGTGAGAACAACTCTCCTGGGTTTGCCACGAAGCAGTTATTCCTTTTGAGAGAACTGACTTCACAGATGCATGTTCAGTATCTTCAAGCACATGCACTTTGATGTGTCACGGGCTGCTTCCTAAAAATACCAAGCTGTTGCTGTTTTCACATGCCTTTCAATAGAGATTTTATTGATTTACTCATGACTCAAATCCAGACAATCTTAAAATATGAAAATCCATTAGCTATTATTACATTTGTAAAACTATGACCTAAACAAAGACTACAAGAAAGATAAATAATTTCATAATTATTGTATTTTTTCCCCAGTTTAAATTACATCTGGTCCTTCGTTATTTATAACCAGACCAAAATGTTTACCTTTAGTAAGGCTCAAAAAAAGCTAGTATACTTTGTATATGAAAGTATATTGTAAGTGAAGATAATTATTGAGATGAAATATGAGTCGTTTTGTCAAATTATGCAAAAATTTTAAAAATATTATTTAATTGTATTTTGAATGCATATAATTAGCATTAGCAAGACAAAGGAGTTAGCCATTTTATTCCAGACATTTTTAACCATCAGAACACCATCAAACAAAAAAACATCATTTAAAATGTGATGGAAATATTAAACTTCGCCTCTTATTCATGTATGCCACGTGTTGGTGATTACCAGCAGGCACCTTGATATCAGTTTAACATCAAATATTAGTCAAGACTTGATCAACATGCTGTGACATCATTTTAAAATCAGTTTGGACGGCGATATCTTCCAGGGGTCACTGGGTGGAAACAGGAAGCTAATCCCACACTGAAACTGGTTTAATGTACATGTGGGCCAAATTTACATCAAACCAACTTCATGCCTGTTTTTGACGTCAGTTTGATTTGCACATTTGACCTGTTTTTTTTAGGTAAATTTTGATGTCAATTTGATGTCTTTTCAACATCAATTGCCCACTGGGTTGTTAGAAGACCTGAATTGAATTGGATTGGATTGGATTGAATTGGATAAGCTAGTAGGTGTGTGAAAAGTGCATTTTAAACTAGTCTATTTCAAAATGTCCAGAAAGCCAAAACTACATACAGTTGAAGAAACATTTATGTATTTTCTCTTTGTACTTTTCCAGTTGAACAGTTTTTATTTATTAAACAGAGGTAAAGTAAAAGCAAAGCTTCTCATTGTTTCTCTCCGTCTCTCAGTATAACTATGATAAAAGTATCGTGGACAGCGGCACCACAAACCTGCGTCTCCCTCGTAAAGTGTTCCAGGCGGCTGTGAAGGCCATTGAAGCGGCTTCATCGGTCGGTGTATATCGTCTGTGTTGGGCTCATATTTGAACATGCTGAACGTTCTGGGTTTTCTGGCTCATCTGGCTCTTTTCCCCACAGACTGAACAGTTTCCCTCAGGTTTCTGGCTGGGCGAGCAGCTGGTGTGTTGGCAGGCGGGCAGCACACCCTGGCACATCTTCCCTGTCATCTCTCTCTACCTGATGAGTGAAAACACAAACCAGTCTTTCCGCATCTCCATCCTGCCACAGGTACTTCATTCTGCCATCTGAGTGATGTGACTAAAACCAGTTTAATACGCATGTGGAAATGTCTATAAGTTCATCTAATGAGTGAAATACTTGAAATGAAAGGTACTTGTTATTTAATGCACTTTTTGTTTGGACATTGAAAATAAATTCAATATAAATATACATTCACTTTTATATGCTAGCCTGCCAAACATGAACACGAAACTATCTGCCTGTAACACTGTATCCCACAGTTCAATGCAGTTCTCTCACATTTACCAGTTACAATCACTCCCCCTTGTGGAGGAGCGGGATCTCGTTTCTGTACCACCAGACATGATGCTGTCTCTATTCCCTCAAAGGATGAGTTTTGTCCGTTACTCCCTGAAACAAAACATGAACAATATATCCACATCCAAAAGAGCGAACTTCAACTCGACTTAAAAACTTATGAAGAGTTACAAATGTCAGTGTCAGCTTGCATGTTGAAGGGATAGTTCACCCAAAAATGAAAATTACATCATAATATACTCACCTTCAAGTTGTTCAAAACATTCTTCAAAAGAAGAATTTGAATAATGTTGGTAATCATACAGTTAATTATAGCTATTTATTTTTTTCTTGATTTATTTTTTTCTTGAGTCATCATCCATCAAGTGTTTGGTTACCCACATTCTCATTTTCATTTTTTGGTGAACTATACCTTTAATAGATGTCGTAAGAGACTTTTACTTTTAAACTTTTAAAAATTGTGAAGTCAAATAATCCTTGAAACCACACAATCATATGGTTAAACCAACAAATAGCAAGAGCAAGGAAAAATAAGTAAATGATTAAATGATATGTAATGAATGATTATAAATGTCTAAAAATTAATAACAAAAACATCAAGACAATAAAACTAAACAGATGTGTGGTACACTCACATATTAGACAGATTAGATCCTGATCCTCAGATCCTTCACCCACAATGAGAGCATGAGCAGCAGTAGAGAGTGAATACACGGTAAATGTTTTTTGTGAGCAGACGCTGCTGGATACAGTATCTTTCCTCAGCCATAAGGCCTCCTAATACCCTGTATGAGATTGTCAGAAAGGGTTAGCAGTGCTCCACTGAGGTGTGTCCATGTGGAGATTATCTGCTGTTGATCATGTGTGGGTTTTCTATGGTGAATCATGTGTGTAGCTGATATCCGTCTGTGTCTCGTCTCTCTGCAGCAGTATCTGAGGCCGGTGGAGGACGTGGCCTCGGCTCAGGAGGACTGTTACAAATTCGCTGTGTCTCAGTCGAGCACTGGGACGGTAATGGGTGCCGTCATCATGGAGGGCTTCTATGTGGTGTTCGACCGAGAGCACAAACGCATCGGCTTTGCAGTCAGCACGTGTCACGGTGAGACAAACTTTCTCTGAGGAACTTACAGTGGCCTCAAATGGTATCAGGACAATTACGCCTATGAGATTGTTTGTTCCTTTATTCCAAATAAATAGATTATGATTCACAAATAAATGTAAAGAGATTCACAAAAACATATTTACAGATAAATAGAGTGAGATCCACAAATACATGCTAGAGTTTCACTAAAATAATTGAAATTCAAAAAAAATAAAATGAGATTTGCAAATTAAAAAGCATATCCACAAATACCTATTTTATGTCACAAACACAGCTGTGCCTGGCATTCATTTGTGAATGGCTTTCTGTGCGTTTGTGGATTTTGAAACATTTCTAGCATCAAGACGTGCTGACAAATCCACAAATAGGTGGACTCCACCCACCGTCTGCTCAAGCCAATCAGATAACAGCCGCTCGTCGCTGACCAATCGTAGCATGTTCTCGCTATAACCAATCACATTTTGTTTTACAATCAGGGTGTTCTCGCCCTGAAAGAACTTTGCTCATTCATCTGCATTGGCTGAGAGAGGAAGTATAAGGTCCATTAAAACTAGTACAGTAAAACATGTTTAAAATTTGCATTTCGTTAGACTGTGTATCAAGCCAAGCCACAGTATTATATGTTACGTGCCTTTGAAAATTCCAAATCCTTAGAGAAACGGCGCTCTCTGTTATGGGAACAACACAAAGTTGGATACAGACGCATTATGGAAGGGGTCATGTTTGGTATTAAACATGATGTTTTGTGCCGTGTGTACTATGATGCTGTCGTGTACTCCAGAAGTAGAACGGGTCATCTGTTTACCGCCGGTGACTCGTTGTGTCACACCGCGTCCAGTGTAGACAGTATCATTGATTATAATGTGTTCTATGTACTTTTGACGTGTTGTGTCGGGCCACTCGCGTCAGGTGTAGAGAGGGTGTTATAGCTCGGGATCTGTGAATGATCATAATTTGTGTATATTCCTGAGGTTATCCTGATGGAAATATAAATATAAAGAAGTCTTAATCTCTGATAATCTTTTGGACACATGGTGTTTCATCCACACAAACAGCACTTCAGCTCAATTTGAACAAAGGGCCACGTTTCTTTCAGAGGAGCGAAATGTATCTGTTCCCAACTCCCTGATTGTAAAGCAAGTCATGATTAGTTATAGTGAGACTTGTACTTTTTGGAGCAACTGTATTTAATGTGGTTTAATAATCATTGTTATTAATGTTGTGTTTCATCTGCAAGAACACCAGTAATAAATACAGAGTCATATTACATTCTGGAGTTAGGCTGTTTGTTCAGAGGCTTAGCAAGATAACTGGGACACTCATTAATTCTCATTACTACAATGCAAAAACATTACCTTAACCCTAACAAAAACAAAACATTAATGTCATGCAGATTAAAAAACACAGACTGCATCCAGACATCCAGGATGTTTTATTACAGTAATGAGAAATCATCATTGAGATTCATGAATGAGATGTCACCTACCTTATTGTTTGTTAATTCTGCGCTGTAGTCCATGATGAGTTCCGCACCGCTGCAGTGGAGGGGCCGTTCCATGGCGTGGACCTTGAGGACTGTGGCTACAACATCCCTCAGACCGACGAGTCCACATTAATGACCATCGCCTACATTATGGCGGGCATCTGTGCACTATTTATGCTGCCTCTGTGCCTCATGGTCTGTCAGTGGCGCTTTACGCGCTGCCTTCATCCGCTGGGCGCTGGAGATTTCTCTGATGACATATCCCTCCTGAAGTGAGCCATTTCTAAACGCAGAATGATTTCAGTGCTTGTAAAACTGTCCGTCCTCGAGGGTCTCAAAGAAGGAGAATTGATGATATTGATGAGACTACAGTGATTATAACTATATATGTTATAATATTGCATATGCGCACACACACACACACACA
>NW_015552534.1:155368-168755 GCF_001515605.1 Sinocyclocheilus anshuiensis
TATATTTTTTTTTTTTTTACAGTGTGCCATGTGGAGTTAAACATCTTTATGTAATTTGAAACAGAACAACATCAGTGGCATACTATAAAAGATTATGTTGGTTCTTCACAGATTATTGGGGGAATCGATCCGTCTCTGTATGTTGGCGAGCTGTGGTACACACCAATCAGACGGGAGTGGTATTATGAGGTCATCATCGTGCGCATCGAGGTCAACGGACAGGATCTCAACATGGACTGCAAAGAAGTGAGAACAACTCTCCTGGGTTTGCCACGAAGCAGTTATTCCTTTTGAGAGAACTGACTTCACAGATGCATGTTCAGTATCTTCAAGCACATGCACTTTGATGTGTCACGGGCTGCTTCCTAAAAATACCAAGCTGTTGCTGTTTTCACATGCCTTTCAATAGAGATTTTATTGATTTACTCATGACTCAAATCCAGACAATCTTAAAATATGAAAATCCATTAGCTATTATTACATTTGTAAAACTATGACCTAAACAAAGACTACAAGAAAGATAAATAATTTCATAATTATTGTATTTTTTCCCCAGTTTAAATTACATCTGGTCCTTCGTTATTTATAACCAGACCAAAATGTTTACCTTTAGTAAGGCTCAAAAAAAGCTAGTATACTTTGTATATGAAAGTATATTGTAAGTGAAGATAATTATTGAGATGAAATATGAGTCGTTTTGTCAAATTATGCAAAAATTTTAAAAATATTATTTAATTGTATTTTGAATGCATATAATTAGCATTAGCAAGACAAAGGAGTTAGCCATTTTATTCCAGACATTTTTAACCATCAGAACACCATCAAACAAAAAAACATCATTTAAAATGTGATGGAAATATTAAACTTCGCCTCTTATTCATGTATGCCACGTGTTGGTGATTACCAGCAGGCACCTTGATATCAGTTTAACATCAAATATTAGTCAAGACTTGATCAACATGCTGTGACATCATTTTAAAATCAGTTTGGACGGCGATATCTTCCAGGGGTCACTGGGTGGAAACAGGAAGCTAATCCCACACTGAAACTGGTTTAATGTACATGTGGGCCAAATTTACATCAAACCAACTTCATGCCTGTTTTTGACGTCAGTTTGATTTGCACATTTGACCTGTTTTTTTTAGGTAAATTTTGATGTCAATTTGATGTCTTTTCAACATCAATTGCCCACTGGGTTGTTAGAAGACCTGAATTGAATTGGATTGGATTGGATTGAATTGGATAAGCTAGTAGGTGTGTGAAAAGTGCATTTTAAACTAGTCTATTTCAAAATGTCCAGAAAGCCAAAACTACATACAGTTGAAGAAACATTTATGTATTTTCTCTTTGTACTTTTCCAGTTGAACAGTTTTTATTTATTAAACAGAGGTAAAGTAAAAGCAAAGCTTCTCATTGTTTCTCTCCGTCTCTCAGTATAACTATGATAAAAGTATCGTGGACAGCGGCACCACAAACCTGCGTCTCCCTCGTAAAGTGTTCCAGGCGGCTGTGAAGGCCATTGAAGCGGCTTCATCGGTCGGTGTATATCGTCTGTGTTGGGCTCATATTTGAACATGCTGAACGTTCTGGGTTTTCTGGCTCATCTGGCTCTTTTCCCCACAGACTGAACAGTTTCCCTCAGGTTTCTGGCTGGGCGAGCAGCTGGTGTGTTGGCAGGCGGGCAGCACACCCTGGCACATCTTCCCTGTCATCTCTCTCTACCTGATGAGTGAAAACACAAACCAGTCTTTCCGCATCTCCATCCTGCCACAGGTACTTCATTCTGCCATCTGAGTGATGTGACTAAAACCAGTTTAATACGCATGTGGAAATGTCTATAAGTTCATCTAATGAGTGAAATACTTGAAATGAAAGGTACTTGTTATTTAATGCACTTTTTGTTTGGACATTGAAAATAAATTCAATATAAATATACATTCACTTTTATATGCTAGCCTGCCAAACATGAACACGAAACTATCTGCCTGTAACACTGTATCCCACAGTTCAATGCAGTTCTCTCACATTTACCAGTTACAATCACTCCCCCTTGTGGAGGAGCGGGATCTCGTTTCTGTACCACCAGACATGATGCTGTCTCTATTCCCTCAAAGGATGAGTTTTGTCCGTTACTCCCTGAAACAAAACATGAACAATATATCCACATCCAAAAGAGCGAACTTCAACTCGACTTAAAAACTTATGAAGAGTTACAAATGTCAGTGTCAGTTTGCATGTTGAAGGGATAGTTCACCCAAAAATGAAAATTACATCATAATATACTCACCTTCAAGTTGTTCAAAACATTCTTCAAAAGAAGAATTTGAATAATGTTGGTAATCATACAGTTAATTATAGCTATTTATTTTTTTCTTGATTTATTTTTTTCTTGAGTCATCATCCATCAAGTGTTTGGTTACCCACATTCTCATTTTCATTTTTTGGTGAACTATACCTTTAATAGATGTCGTAAGAGACTTTTACTTTTAAACTTTTAAAAATTGTGAAGTCAAATAATCCTTGAAACCACACAATCATATGGTTAAACCAACAAATAGCAAGAGCAAGGAAAAATAAGTAAATGATTAAATGATATGTAATGAATGATTATAAATGTCTAAAAATTAATAACAAAAACATCAAGACAATAAAACTAAACAGATGTGTGGTACACTCACATATTAGACAGATTAGATCCTGATCCTCAGATCCTTCACCCACAATGAGAGCATGAGCAGCAGTAGAGAGTGAATACACGGTAAATGTTTTTTGTGAGCAGACGCTGCTGGATACAGTATCTTTCCTCAGCCATAAGGCCTCCTAATACCCTGTATGAGATTGTCAGAAAGGGTTAGCAGTGCTCCACTGAGGTGTGTCCATGTGGAGATTATCTGCTGTTGATCATGTGTGGGTTTTCTATGGTGAATCATGTGTGTAGCTGATATCCGTCTGTGTCTCGTCTCTCTGCAGCAGTATCTGAGGCCGGTGGAGGACGTGGCCTCGGCTCAGGAGGACTGTTACAAATTCGCTGTGTCTCAGTCGAGCACTGGGACGGTAATGGGTGCCGTCATCATGGAGGGCTTCTATGTGGTGTTCGACCGAGAGCACAAACGCATCGGCTTTGCAGTCAGCACGTGTCACGGTGAGACAAACTTTCTCTGAGGAACTTACAGTGGCCTCAAATGGTATCAGGACAATTACGCCTATGAGATTGTTTGTTCCTTTATTCCAAATAAATAGATTATGATTCACAAATAAATGTAAAGAGATTCACAAAAACATATTTACAGATAAATAGAGTGAGATCCACAAATACATGCTAGAGTTTCACTAAAATAATTGAAATTCAAAAAAAATAAAATGAGATTTGCAAATTAAAAAGCATATCCACAAATACCTATTTTATGTCACAAACACAGCTGTGCCTGGCATTCATTTGTGAATGGCTTTCTGTGCGTTTGTGGATTTTGAAACATTTCTAGCATCAAGACGTGCTGACAAATCCACAAATAGGTGGACTCCACCCACCGTCTGCTCAAGCCAATCAGATAACAGCCGCTCGTCGCTGACCAATCGTAGCATGTTCTCGCTATAACCAATCACATTTTGTTTTACAATCAGGGTGTTCTCGCCCTGAAAGAACTTTGCTCATTCATCTGCATTGGCTGAGAGAGGAAGTATAAGGTCCATTAAAACTAGTACAGTAAAACATGTTTAAAATTTGCATTTCGTTAGACTGTGTATCAAGCCAAGCCACAGTATTATATGTTACGTGCCTTTGAAAATTCCAAATCCTTAGAGAAACGGCGCTCTCTGTTATGGGAACAACACAAAGTTGGATACAGACGCATTATGGAAGGGGTCATGTTTGGTATTAAACATGATGTTTTGTGCCGTGTGTACTATGATGCTGTCGTGTACTCCAGAAGTAGAACGGGTCATCTGTTTACCGCCGGTGACTCGTTGTGTCACACCGCGTCCAGTGTAGACAGTATCATTGATTATAATGTGTTCTATGTACTTTTGACGTGTTGTGTCGGGCCACTCGCGTCAGGTGTAGAGAGGGTGTTATAGCTCGGGATCTGTGAATGATCATAATTTGTGTATATTCCTGAGGTTATCCTGATGGAAATATAAATATAAAGAAGTCTTAATCTCTGATAATCTTTTGGACACATGGTGTTTCATCCACACAAACAGCACTTCAGCTCAATTTGAACAAAGGGCCACGTTTCTTTCAGAGGAGCGAAATGTATCTGTTCCCAACTCCCTGATTGTAAAGCAAGTCATGATTAGTTATAGTGAGACTTGTACTTTTTGGAGCAACTGTATTTAATGTGGTTTAATAATCATTGTTATTAATGTTGTGTTTCATCTGCAAGAACACCAGTAATAAATACAGAGTCATATTACATTCTGGAGTTAGGCTGTTTGTTCAGAGGCTTAGCAAGATAACTGGGACACTCATTAATTCTCATTACTACAATGCAAAAACATTACCTTAACCCTAACAAAAACAAAACATTAATGTCATGCAGATTAAAAAACACAGACTGCATCCAGACATCCAGGATGTTTTATTACAGTAATGAGAAATCATCATTGAGATTCATGAATGAGATGTCACCTACCTTATTGTTTGTTAATTCTGCGCTGTAGTCCATGATGAGTTCCGCACCGCTGCAGTGGAGGGGCCGTTCCATGGCGTGGACCTTGAGGACTGTGGCTACAACATCCCTCAGACCGACGAGTCCACATTAATGACCATCGCCTACATTATGGCGGGCATCTGTGCACTATTTATGCTGCCTCTGTGCCTCATGGTCTGTCAGTGGCGCTTTACGCGCTGCCTTCATCCGCTGGGCGCTGGAGATTTCTCTGATGACATATCCCTCCTGAAGTGAGCCATTTCTAAACGCAGAATGATTTCAGTGCTTGTAAAACTGTCCGTCCTCGAGGGTCTCAAAGAAGGAGAATTGATGATATTGATGAGACTACAGTGATTATAACTATATATGTTATAATATTGCATATGCGCACACACACACACACACACATCCTAATGGGTGTCCCATCTTGAAGGATTTCGTACCCTCTGACCCTTTTTGAGTACATGAGATATGTGAATGATCCTTTATCTTACAGACTTAAGTGTGGTTAGCTGTTCTGGGACTGTTAAAGTGAAGTTCTGTAAAGTTCTGTATACTATGTGAGCGAGTGTGTCTGTGTTTGAAAGTTAGAGAGAGTTTGTTCACTATATCAAGATGTCATAATCTATAATATGATCAACACTGACTAATTTTCAAAATGAATATGGGGTATAACAAAGTACTGTTTGAGTCACTGTTTATGATATAGCAGTACCCAAAAATACCATAAGGAGCTCATATTACTATTACTTACTAAGACAACATGATCTTCTGTCTGTATTAGTTGAAAGCTTACAGTTAATAGACCTATATGATTTGTAATAATGAATGTCAGTGGGAGAGAACATGTCCAGTCATATTTTACCCCAAAATGTAATTTAAACGTAAAGCCTATTTTTAGGACCAAGAGATTTTTTCTTTATTTTCATGGCAATTTTAGTAACATTTTCCTTTAAATGTTCATTACCTCAATGCAAATTAATAAATAAAATAATATTATTATATATTTAGTATATGATTTAAACCATTTTAATTTATGCAGTGATCTTAAAATAGGATTCATTTTCTTTATGCAAATAAAAAAGTAATTGCAAATGAAAAAAATAAAATAATATATATATTATCGATATCGATTTTGCGGTCAGATGTTACCTGGACACGTTTTCTAGAGATTTACTCTAGAACAGTAATATCTAAATTACGTAACAAATATTCATCAGCTTTTGTGTCATTTCTCTGGACACATACTGTATGTAATGATGACTTCATATTGCAAATATGATTGCACACACACACACACACAACCCAACAATAAATGCACCTATACAATTGCTGTCTATCATTTTGCATATAATAACTCACATTAGGAAAAGCACACACTCTCATACATCATCTTAACCAAACCTTCAGATTAAGCCAGAACAAAACATGTCTACACTGAAAGATCTGCAAAACAGGTTCCTACTGCTAACAAACTTCATGTATTAATGAAAATCCAAATTGGCAGCTCTTACATTTAATAAAGTGCATAAAACACCAATGTGTGTATTTCTTGGCGAGTATGTGATTGTTTATTGTATATTGTTTATTTATTGTATATTGTTTGTTTGGATCCCCATAAGCTTCCACAAAGTGGTTGCTAATCTTCCTGGGGTCCACAAATCGGTACAAAATAACAAAAATCATACAAATAATTAAAATATGAACAAAAATTAAATTACACTAATCACATCACAAAACTATACCTATACACCTTAGCAGTAGCAGCACATAACGCATACATATACATATTTATAAGCATATCTTCACATTTTCTTCAAAACGCATATGTGCAATTACTCTTTCGTATATTTATGGGAACCATATTCCAAGCAACGCAGTCTTTTTCGTTAAATTTGTGGACATGGTTAAGAGAGTTGAGCCTTACTTACTTGACGTGTTAATCATGCCTAAAACTCACATATACAAGCTTTTCAAAGAAAAAATATGGTGTATGATACTTGATTACCTTATGAAAATATACCAGCTGTCTTTTCTCAGATGCACTTGACCATATCATTGGGCAGTACTCAAGATGCGATAAAACTAATGACTGAACCACATCTTTTAAAACTAAGGATGGAATAAATGCAGAACATTTCCTAGCCACAGCTATACCTTTTCCCATAATGCTTACTACATGATCTATATGTTCGGACCAGGACAGCGTATTGTACCAGTGTAACCCCTCTGGTCCTAACCGCCCCACCTCATTATTGTTCCGAGTGGGACTCGAACCCGGGTCACTGGCATGGGAGGCAGGCGCACTAACAAGGAGGCTAAAGGAGGCCTTCTAGCTGGCCTCTGTTACACCAGGACAGTGTATTGTAAAGTTTCACACGCAACAACTTAACATTTGTTACTTGTTCCACTGGCATCCCTTAGTAATATTATTATTATGACTAAAAATGATACATTTAGTGTTTTCTATATTTAAAATTAATCTATTAATTCGAACCCACTTAGTAATTGTTTGCAGCTCATCACTTAAGATTTTCTGAAGCTCAGCTGATGTACAGTATGTGCTGCAGAAAACATTGTAGAATCATCTGCATACATAGCTATATTAGCATTATCAACAACATATGGTAAATCATTTATGAAAATAGAAAACAATAATGGTCCTAAACAACTACCCTGTGGAACACCACAATAAGTATTTTTAGCGTCTGAAAAAATCCATTATAAAACACTGTTTTCTATTAGAAAGATAACTTCCAATCCAGTCCAGGGCTGTAAGTGGCTTTTACTTTTTACTTTTGTTTGTTCCATCTACTATCAACTGAACAAAACTTTTGAAGTTGTCTTGTTGATGAAGCATCTCTCTGTAAAATTCTCTCTGCTGTTCCATTAATTGAGAAAGTGTACTCATTGTGACCACTGAATCATCATCAGGAGGTGCAGTTATAGTTTGTTTGGGAGGCATGATGTCTTACCACGACCAAACGTTCAAACTCAAGTGGCATGTATGTTGAAGGCCCAGTCCTACAGGGCCTAGCCCGGTTGAAACTCCAAAGTTGAAAGGCAAACCAACTTGTCAAGAAGCTCAAAAATGTCCACAATTCATATCAATAAAATAGGACTTAATTTGATCTACAAACAATGAAAAAATAATAATTATATTTAAGATTAATTTGATTCAAATCAGATTAAGATTAGGCCTGCCAGTTGCGGTTGAGGTGGTTGAGGCTATACAACATGGAAAGCTTTGTTTCCCCCTTGTGGACAGAGGTACTCATTTCTGAGTTCTCAGCAAAGGAATTCTGAGACTAGAGATCAGATAATTGTAGCTTTACCAGATTTGATGGAAGATAACAATAAACAATTGTGTTCTTAAAATAACATGATTAAAGATTGTGTCTGCCTCCCAAACAACACTATGAAGCTATGAAAACCCTAGTAACCCTAACCCTAACCCAGAGTCCGACTGTCTATTTTATGAAAGAAGTGCAAGAATAGAATACAAACAACATATCACATTACACAGCATTAGAATTAAACAAGGGTATACATATTAATTCAAGTAAAGACTGTACAAATTAAACAATAAGTGTTTGCACTGTTTTCATGCACTTGTTTTACTTCCCAGAACAATCAAGTATTAGATAAAATTGAAGTTGTTCAAATAAAGTCATATTTCCTGCCCAAAGTTGATTAATCAGAAATAACTGGTTTGATCAAGCTTTCCAGGTGTGAGTTCAATGATTGTATAGCATTATATTGTAGACAAGATTGGAGATTAACATGCCACAACAATAAAAATCGTCACTGGGCTGGTTCTCAAAAAGGCAAGTAGAGGAATGGCAGCACCCCAGGGGGGATGAAGACTCTCTTTACAGGTCAGGTCTACTCGAAAACATCGATCCACAAAACCTATATTATTCTGCGAGCACTACTTTGTCATCCAGCCATTTAGTGATGACAGTCTGCTATCCCAGATAGCATGGTGACATTGATACAATGTTGAGTTTTGATCCAAACCATCATTTTGGTTGAGATTGACATATCAATGTTTGATCAGTATGTTGGCTCAGCATTGAAATTTTGATGAAAGTCGACAGCACACACGGGTAAAGACAGTGACACTGAACTAACAGTGATTTGTAGTTGGTGACCACAAGATCATGCTGACATATATCTCTGCAGAACACTAGTGGGTGTGTCTCAATCAGTGGGTCGTGTGAAACCATGATGGCATATTTTCAATTGCTTTAGCCGATTTGCTCTAATCCACTGGGGGCTTGGTTTAGGGGTGGGCCTTTATGATTTTAGCAAGTTTGTTTAAAAATGGTTGAAAATCACCAATTTACGGTGGCCTAATCGTGCACAACACAACGCAATTAAAAAAAGCAAAGATAAACTCAACACAGCGACATTAAAAAAGCAAACATAAGCTCACAGCACAACGACATTAAGCCACAACACAACGGAAATGCTCCCGACCACTAGGGGGCAGTGTTGAGAGTTAAACACCGATATTTCCTCGAGATGCCACAAGAAATTCTCAATGTGCGGGTTGTGTGACACGAGTTCCCGAATTGGTGGTTGGCAACAGCTAGACTGTGACTGGGCAGGAGATGGCGGAAGGAAGTGAGGAGACAGGAAGTGAGATGGGATTTGAAGAAGAAGGCGGGAGAGATAGGAGTGTTTGGAATGTAATGCGATCAAGAAAACGGAAAAGAAAGGAGAAAGTAACATCTAATATAGATGAAACAGATAATGAACAAAGTATGACAATAGCAAGTAAACAACAAGAAGAAGAATATAAAGTGATCATGAAACTATCTCAGGAGGGGTCGTCATTTGGTGAGTGGAATCTGATTCAATTAACAAAGTCGATAAACAAATTGTTAGGCGAGGTCAAAAATGCAAAAGTATTAAGAAGTGGAGCGCTGCTGATTTTTTGTAGGAATAAAACGCAACAAGAGAAAGCCATAGAACTGAATAGAATAGATGGCAAGAGAATAAAGTGCGTCTTGATTGGAAACAAGGCGTTGATTCGAGGAGTTATCACAGGAATACCGGTAAATGTCACAGAAGATCAAATCAGAGACAATGTAACAGGGGCAAAAGTGCTGGAGGTAAAACGCCTTAGAACAACCAGAAACGGGGAGAAGTGCGATAGCCTGTCTGTTATGATTAAGTTTGATGAAGCAAGACTTCCAAGTAAGTTATACATAGGTTACATGAGCTATGAGGTCAGGCCATACATCCCTCCCCCACTGAGATGTTTTAAGTGCCAAAGATATGGCCATGTAGCAGCAGTGTGTAAGGGTAAACAAAGATGTGGTAGGTGTTCAGGCGAGCATGAGTATGGGGAATGTGGAGAAGGAGTAAAGCTGAAATGCTGTAACTGTGGAGGGGAGCACAGTTCAGCCTACCGTGGATGTGAAGCTAGCAAGAGGGCAATGGAGGAATAACATATGCAGAAGCTGTAAAGAAAGTGTCTAAGGAAAAGGAAGCCTATAAACCAGAACTCAAAGAAAATAAAAGTAGGTCTTGTGGGAAGTGTGAGAAAATTGAGGCAAAGAAGGATTTGTTAGTTATGGGCAAAAATGAATTTGTGTTGTTTATGGTTGAGGTGATAAACTGCTCGGCACAGACAGACAGGAAGACAGAAAAGATCAAAATAATAGTTAAATCAGCGGAAAAGTATTTAGGAATAAAAGGGCTTAGCTGTGAGGTAGTGGAAGAAATGATAGTGGCAGGAAGCCCAAGCTCGCAGACATGGGTTGGTGGCTCTTTATGATATTAGCTATATTGTAATGGAACTCCAGCAGCCTTATAGCAAATGGACAGGAATTCAAGAGTGTTGTCTCAGATTTAGCAGATAGACCTCATGTAATATGTGTGTAAGAAACATGGTTAAAACCACAGTTGGACTTTGTATTGTATGGATATACTTCAATTAGGAGAGATAGAGAAACAGGATAAGTGGAGGTGTAGCCAACTTTTGTTAAAAGTGGGGTAAGATATAAACTTATTAGTAAAGGGAAAGAACATGAATCTGTTGTAATTGAAGTATGGTCAGGGGAAAACAGTATAAAAATAGCCAATTTTTACAACCCTTGCAATAGATTAAGTACTGATATGTTGGAATTAGTTTGCGGATCAATGCAGGGCAAAATAGTGGTATGTGGGGATTTTAATGCACACAGTACATTATGGGGAAGTAAAAACACAGATATAAATGGATTAGCAATAGAGAAATTTATAGATGATAAGGTGTTGGTGTGTATTAATGATGGAAAGGGCACACGGTATAATAGTTCAAGTAATACAGAAAGTGCTATTGATCTAACACTAGTGTCAATTGAAATTGCAGGAATTAGTGCATGGGAAGTAATTGGTAGGTCGACAGTGGGTAGTGATCACTATCCAATAATAACTAGGATTGGCATAGAGGTACACCAGGATGGGGAAGTGAAAATACCAAGGTGGAAATTAGATAAAGCTGACTGGCAGACATTTCAAGAAATTAGTGAGACTAAGTGTGTGGAAATACTGAGTAGAGATATAAGAGATATAACGGAAATGAATAGTGTAGTAGTCGCAAACATTATACAAGCAGCAGAAGAAACAATTCCTAAAATTCCTAAAAATAAACGGGGAAAAAGCGTGCCGTGGTGGGATGAGAGCTGTAGAATAGCAGTTAAAAGAAGAAATAAAGCATTTAGACAGCTTAAAGCTCATCACACACTAGAAACTTTAATTAGCTACAAAAGGGCACAAGCAGTAGTTAGGAAAACGATTAGGTCAGTCAAACGCATGTATTGGAGACAGTATTGCAATAAAATTGGAAGTGAAACTCAGTTGTCAGACATATGGGGAACAATCAGAAGAATGAGTGGATTAGGTAGAAAGGTGGAAATGCCAGTGTTATGTAGCAATAATAAGAATGCAGAAAAAGCAGAGCTTTTGGTAGAAACGTTTGTGAAAATCCACAGTTCTGGAAATTTATCCACAATAGATAAGCAGCATATGAATCAGACACTGTTGGAAAACCCTGGAATAAAAGAAAGTAGATCTGCATCAGGAGGAGATATGGACCTGCCTTTTACTATGTTTGAATTAAAAAGGGCTATCTTAAATGCGCGACAAACAACACCAGGGAAAGATGCTATATGTTATAGCATGCTAGGGCATATGAAAGATGTATCACTGGAGGTAGTATTAAGGCTGATCAATATGATATGGAATGCAGGTAGAATCCCGCTTGAGTGGAAACAGGCAGTGATAGTCCCAATACTCAAACCTGGTAAGAATGCTTTAGACCCGTCAAGTTATAGACCTATAGCGTTAACATCACAATTAGGGAAAGTCATGGAAAGGATGGTAACAGATAGGTTAAGTTACTATATGGAAGGTAAGGGTCTCTTTTCAGCGTATCAGTCTGGATTTCGTAAGGGTAGGGGGACAATGGACTCTGTTTTGTGCTTAGAAGCAGAAGTTAGGAAAGCACAAACTAATAAGGAAAGTGTAATTGCCGTGTTCTTTGACGTCGAAAAAGCATATGATATGCTGTGGAAGGATGGACTTCTTATTAAACTTGACAAATTAGGAATAAAAGGTAAATTATTCGGTTGGGTATTAGACTTCCTGGACAAAAGAACAATAGAAGTTAAGGTTGGTATAGAGTATTCAAGTAGGCATATAGTGGAAAATGGTACCCCACAAGGTAGTGTTTGCAGCCCCATACTGTTCAATATTATGATAAATGACATTTTTGATCAGGTAAGTGGAAATATAGGTAAGTCACTTTATGCAGACGATGGAGCACGCTGGGTTAGGGGTCGAAATGTAGAATATCTAAGAAAGAAAATGCAAAATGCAATAGAGAAAGTTGAACAATGGACTTATAAATGGGGATTTAAACTCTCAATCCCAAAAACTCAAGTTATATGCTTCTCTAAGCGCCACAAAGTAGTGCCACTGAAATTGTATGGACAAGATTTGGAACAGGTTAAGGTGGTGAGGTTTCTAGGAGTTCTCTTTGATGAGAGGCTGACTTGGTGTCAGCATATTGATAAGGTCAGAAATAAGTGTAAGAAGATCAACAACGTGTTGAGATGTCTATCAGGGCGAGACTGGGGAGCGAGTAGAGCATCGCTAATAAACATTTATCAGGCTCTCATGAGAACTGCCTCTGACTATGGTTGCTTAGCGTATATGTCAGCATCGGAATCTAACCTTAAAAAGCTTGATGTGGAGCAGGCACAGGCACTCCGGATTTGTACCAGAGCATTTAAAACATCACCAGTAACTGCATTACAGGTGGAAGCAGGAGAGATGCCGCTACGTATTAGGAGGGTCAAGATCATGTTGGCGTATTGGACTAATTTACAAGGACATAGTATGGTGCACCCCACAAAAGCTGTCTTGCAAGAATGCGCAGAGCATAATAAAAGCAATTTTTACAGTTTTGGATGGGTGGGGAATGCTAAGGCTCAAAATGCAGGTCTCAATCAGTTGCAAGTAGGACCCACTGTGGCAATATCAATGATGCCACCCTGGAAATTTATAAAACCATCTGTAAATATAAGCTTACAACAAATACTAAAAGAAAACTCAAAAATAATGCCACAGTGGATAATAGTTCAAAACTATGTAGAGCAGTATCAAGAGGAATTATTCATATTTACGGATGGATCAAAGCAGCCGGAAACAGGCCGTACTGGTGCAGCATTTTTTATTCCTCG
>NW_015552534.1:175932-176553 GCF_001515605.1 Sinocyclocheilus anshuiensis
CGACGACATTAAGCTCACAACACAACGACATTAAGCTCACAACACAACGACATTAAGCTCACAACACAACGACGTTAAGCCACAACACAACGGAAATGCTCCCGACCACTAGGGGGCAGTGTTGACAGTTAAACACCGATATTTCCTCGAGACGCCACAAGAAATTCTCAATGTAAGCGATTGATCTTAATATGTGTAATCGATTTGTAAATGAACGACGTGTTTTTACTGAATGTTTTGATATCCTGGTAATTTTTATGTATCGATTCATGAATCGAGCAGAAAATAAATCAATATTATTTTCGATTTGGACAGTTTAGCTCTGCTCTTGCGCACAATAGGTTGTTTGCACATGACGTCACTGATGACGCGCCAAATGCAGCTGGAGGGCAGGAAGTGATTTTTCTCTCCATAGGAATCACTAGCAGAAATGCCAGTGTTTTGCGTTGTTTATGGATACTTAAATTGGCCAAACCGAGAAACCACAAGGAGCTTTTATCATGTATGAAAATGTGTTGTTCATAAGTGGGGAAAAGTCAAGAAATTGATTGAAAAACGCAGGAAAAAGTGGCTTGTAAACCCGCGTCTGCGGTCGGGAGGAGCGAAGCCGGATAATGCTCG
>NW_015552534.1:177020-200595 GCF_001515605.1 Sinocyclocheilus anshuiensis
GAAAAACGCAGGAAAAAGTGGCTTGTAAACCTGTGTCTGCGGTCGGGAGGAGCGAAGCTCGTGTGTGCTAATGGTTATTATAGGATATAATAATATATTAAGATATTAATAAAGATATAAATAGATAAATAGCCACCTCTCACGCATTGTGACAGTCAGAATTTACTCAGTGCTAAACGCCACACGTAGACACGTAAATAAGATATTATTTGCAGTTCAGAGAGCTTCACTGATTATAAAGGAACATCGTGAGATTGCGATCAATTGAAGTGAGTGACAGCTTTTTAGTGATTATATGGAAGTGCTATTTGCTCGCTTTCTAGGCAGACTATAATCAATTCAGAGTTTGAATAAAAGTTTTGTTTTAGGTGAAGCTCCTGAAACTTTGTTGCATGTACAGGGTATATTGGTCCTGTTAGCAGCACGTAAAACAACTTTTATTTAAATTCTGAATCGATTATAGCCTGCCTAGAAAGCGAGCAAATAGCGCTTTCATCTAACGTTAATCACTAAAAAGCTCACTCACTTCAATTTATCGTAATCTCACGATTCCGTGAACTGCAAACCATAACCCAATATCTTATTTACATCGTGTCTATGTGTGGCGTTTAGCATTCAGTGAATTCTGACAGTGTCACCCTGTATCTATTTATATATTTCTTTATTAATATTTTAATATATTATCATCTCCCCCCTTATGAGCAACACATTTTTGTACACGATAAAAGCTACTTGTGGTTTCTCGGTTTGTCCGATTTGAGCACCCATAAACAACGCAAAACACAGGCATTTTGAGTTTCTGCTAGTGATTTCTATGGAGAGAAAAATCATTTCCTGCCCTCCAGCTGCATTTGGCGCGTCATCAGAATCACGTGATTGCAAACAACCTATGGACTCTATGCATGGTCACTTCCGCATTTTTCCTCAGGGGGCTTACTTGCATCCGGTGCTGTGCCGAAAGCCATTGTTCCTTACATAGAGCTTTCAAAATGACAAGAGGAGAAGATGATTTTTCAGCTTACAAGAACTTCCCCGGATTACCATTTTGAGTTTCTGCTAGTGATTTCTATGGAGAGAAAAATCATTTCCTGCCCTCCAGCTGCATTTGGCGCGTCATCAGAATCACGTGATTGCAAACAACCTATGGACTCTATGCATGGTCACTTCCGCATTTTTCCTCAGGGGGCTTACTTGCATCCGGTGCTGTGCCGAAAGCCATTGTTCCTTACATAGAGCTTTCAAAATGACAAGAGGAGAAGATGATTTTTCAGCTTACAAGAACTTCCCCGGATTACTGTAAACGCACGGAGAAGGGCATTAAACGTTTCAAGTTACATCGACAACTTTAGGGTGAGTATTGTTCTATCGTCTTCTAGCAAATCTTGCTAATAAGGCTGGATAACGCTGCATGACTTCTGCACCGATTTGATCAGCACTAAAATAGCAGGGCTAAGTTAGAATTTAGCTTTAAACTCCGTCCACCTCAGGTTTTTATAACTCCTAAGAGATAGTAGCAATAACATCAGAGCTCCCGGTAATCCACGTTTGTTTGCATCTGTGGCTGTGATAGGAACGTTGTATCGTAATAAACCTTAAGTCTGACCGTTTCTGGCAGTTCATTGTTTTATTTTCCTGAAACTTGAATTGATCGTTTAGATTTAATATAGCAGTTTTCCAGGGATCCCTAACACAAACATGATGAAGCTGTTCAGTAAAAAAGCAATTGAGATCAGAAGCAATTAAGATCAGGAATGGTTAAGAGTAGGGACATCCTTTGAAATATTACTTAACTCTTTACAGTGTATTGGCATCTTTGTAACATTATATAGACTTAATTCTTCATAATTTATTTTAAATATAGTTTAATTTACAATGTAACAATTTAAAATGCAACTGAAAGTAATTCAAAATGTATCTGAAATCAATTCAATATGTAACCCAATGCAATTATCTTCACAGATTGTTTTAAAGGACTCCCATCCATACTGTTGCAGCACTGTACCAGACAGCACACTATTCAGAACTGAGAATCAGTACAGTTCCTCCTGTACAGAGCTGCACTGAATGGAGCAGAACTGGCACAAACCTAGAACAATGGTAAGTAAGATAATTATACAATTCTTTAATGAATGACATAATTAATAGACTTTTTATTATTAATATTAACATGCCCCACTGGTATGCCTACTTTATACACTCACTCTTTATTGGTTGATTTTTTTCTTTATAAAAATAAAACATTTTTAATGCAATACTTTTTTTATTGCACGTTACATGATTTGTGGATTTTAAGGCTGATTTTCTATTCTATATATATACTATTTCTATTCTATATAAAATTACAGAGTTTGAATGTAAATATACAGCTAAATATAAAACTAAAGATTTACTTTCTAATTACATCATCTTTTCATATCTTGCTATATCCATAATGTATAACATGCCTATATGATTAGCCCTAGCAGAAAAAAAAGGTTAAATAACTCTCCAAAAGGCCATTAAATGGTTCTACATCTAAAATCTAGATTGAATGAGACATGTTTTCAGAAAATACACACCACACAATGTAATAACAGTTTGATGTTAAAATCCTTACATTTACTACTCTGAATCCACTTATTACGAGTTTCTTCATCCAGGGGAGAAGTGTGAAAAACTTTTGAGAAGCCTCACAAAACGGGACACAGCAATAGCCCTCACGGATGTTTAAACTTTATGGAACTCTTCATTAAATAATTATATTACTGTGGTATAGTTAATTTGTTATGTTACAGCAATAAAATGTATAAATATTATTTGTTTTCCCTTAATAATAAAAACCTTCATTTAAAAGCTGCATGTTGTGTTCACTTGTGTTACCTTTTACTAGTGTTTAAAGTGTGACAAACATGCAAAAAAATAAGAAATCAGGAAGGGGGCCAACACTTTTTCACACCACTGTATATCAGTATGTTTGAAAGTATATTATTTAGATTTGTGGTGCTTCCATAGGCTTCCACTCTCTCGCGCACGTGCGTGGTTTAAAACACCAAATAGTTATGAAATAGCCTATGACAAGTACAGAGAGTCTCTCTCTTGAACCCACCCACCCATGCACGATAATAATGTCTATCGGCGATCTCACGGACTGGCGATATGACGATTTGAAAAATGACCATATCGCCCAAAACTAATATATATATATATATATATATATATATATATAATTTGTTAAAATGTATAAATATTATTTTATATTAATCGTTCATTGACAAAAGATTGCGGCTGGTAATGCACTCACACTATGGCGGAATACAGACCGGAACCTTTTATGCGCCCTGAGATTTCACCAGAAATACGTAGGCTGCGTGCCGTGTATAGAGTCCATTTCCCGTTTCTGTAGACCATTAATTGCGTTGTGTTGTGCACTACTGGACCACCGTACCAATTGTAGTTAGGTGCACACTGATGTAGTTTGGTGCACACAAAATGCACACTGATTGGTAAGCGCTCATTTTGGTTATGCAAGTGCACTTCTTTGTAGTCTAATTGATGCTTCCTTATTAGAAAGAAAACACAGGTGTATTTTATACAGAAGTCTAGTTTTCTTTGAACAACCAGACATGCATGACTTCTCTGGGGTTCAAACAATGGTGCATCTATCTTATTATTTATCCATTCCTTTGTTTTGCATGCCTGTTATTTGCATTTGATTTATTGTTACTGAATCTAATTAAATACATTAATTAAAAAAATTATTAAAGTGTTTGAATAAGCCATCCTTTTTTCTAAATTCGTAAAAAGTGCATGCATCTTGCTTTAGTAATATTTATTAGGACTTTTCTGATTAATGTTCCAACAACATTTAACAGATTTATTGAAGTGGAAGTGACATGACTGAGCAAAAATATCATATTTTACACATATCCCACAAATGCTTTCAGAGCATCTTGTCTTCTTGTCTTTAATAGGGGTGAAGGTGGATGAAGATGGACAATTAAAACAATGAGAAGCACTCTCCTGATAATGGTGACATTGTTTATAAGTTGAGTTGTAGTCAACAGGATCATCACCTGACCTGGGATTTGATGCTATCCCGTGCCTTATGTCCTGCTCCCCGATTACTGCTTTATCGGGTAATCATTCATATTCCTGAATCAGTATTAAATGTGAGGAATGTAACTGATCTTCATTCAGTTTAGCATGTCCCCAGTGAAACACAATCACAAAACATGAGATTTATAAAATGGCCACAATTCAGAGGTAATAATAATAATAATAATAATGTTTTATTTATATAGCGCCTTTCCAGGGCTGAAGGATGCTTTACAATGTACATTCCACAAGAAAAGAATAACACTGAAAGGGGAGACAATGATGACTGGTTAGTAGAAACAGTAAAAGAGCATTATATAGACGGGGCAACATATAGCAGAAAATAATCTAGCACAACAAATACAAAACTTAAGGATGGTAACATTCAGAAAATAAGTGAGTTTTGAGTAATGATTTAAATTCAGAAATATTATTAACATAACAGAGTGAGCGGGGGAGAGAATTCCAGAGTTTTGGTGCAATTACACTGAATGATCTGCCCCCCATTGAAGAAAAGTGATACCGAGGGACAACGAGAAGGGAAGAGTCCGAAGATCGTAGTGAATGAGTCGGAGTGTAGGGGAGAAGCAGGTTACAGAGGTACGAGGGAGCCAAGCTGTGCAATCATTTGAAAGTGAGCAGGAGAATTTTGAATTTAATACGATATGTTACTGAAAGCCAGTGGAGATCATACAAAATTGGGGTGATATGAGCAGAACACTTGGTGTGGGAAAGTATTCTAGCTGCAGAGTTTTGAATATATTGTAATCTGGAAATGGAGCTGGCTGGTAAACTAATGAAGAGGCCATTGCAGTAATCAAGGCCTGATGTAACAAATGCATGGATAACAGTTTCAGTGTCTTTAACATTGATGAAGGGACGAAGCTGGGCAATTTGACGCAGATGAAAGAATGCCGATTTGGTGATGGAGTTTATATAAGCCTGAAAGGAGAGAGAGGAATTGAAGATTACACCTACATTTTTAACAGTACTTGATGGTTTGATGTAAGAACCAGCAATCTCACAGGTGAAATTAGTAGGAATATTGCTAGTGAGTGACGGAGTTCCAATAAGAATTATCTCAGTTTTGTCCATGTTAAGTTTCAGAAAATTTAAGTTAAGCCAATGTTTTATTTCGTTCACACAAGCACAGATTTGGTCAATTTGGGCAAGGAGAGCAGGTGACCAGATAGTGTATAATTGGATGTCATCAGCGTAAAAGTGATAATTTAGACCATGACGGTGTAAGATCTGACCAAGGGGCATTATGTAAATTATGAATAATAATGGCCCGAGAACGGATCCCCGGGGACACCTTGCTTCAGGGGGACAGCAAGTTAGGGACTGACCAGATAGGTTTGGTAAATAGCTAGGCTTTGTGGAATTATTAGAAAAGCACTGGTGGACATCAGTCTTTTCTAGCAAATAATTCAGGAAGGAACAGCAAAACTCAGTTGAAACTAGAGCATCCTGGGGTGGAGGTTTGGTAAGCTTATTTATAGTGTTAAATAATGTTTTTGGCCTATTGCTTGATTTATTAATTGGACTAGAACTAGAACGAACAGAGTTGAGAGCAGATTTGTATTTTTTGAGATATGCTCAATTAAAGCTAAATGGTGAACAGTATGGCCGGTTTTCCTGTAGAGACGTTCAAGCCGTCTACCAGTAGCCTTTAGGGTATGGAGCTCAGGAGTGTACCAAGGAGAGGAGTAGGTGGAAGGGACACATCTGGTCTTAACAGGAGCATGGTCCTGTAAGATTTCAAAAATGATGGAGTGGTAGTGAGATAATATCAGATAGGGAGAAGAGATATCAAAGACAACGGAGATTTGAAGAGACTATAGAGGCACAAAATGATACAGTATCAACAGCTTTGAGATTGCGATAGGATATGACAGTTGTAGGACATTTTCTACGCAATAGCAAGCTTTGGCTAAAATCAAGCAGATTGTGATCAGAAATAGCAATATCAGAAGAAGAGATGAGAGAGACATCAACCCTTGAGGTACAGATCAGATCAAGGATATGACCATGTGTATGAGTGGGAAAATGAACATGTTGAGTCAAATCAAAACATTCAAAAATAGACAGTAATTGATTAGTATTAGAGCAGACAGCATCAACATGAATATTGATGTCACCGAGCAGAAGAACAGGAAAAGACAATGAACAGGCAAGGGTTAACAGTTCACTGAGTTCAGAAAAAACTTGGACAAGGCCTTGGGAGGACAATAGTGCAAGATAATTATAAGAGTCAGCCTTCAATACCATATATTCAAATGTATTAGTATCGTGGAAATCAAGTTGCGTGAGTCGGAGGTTATCACGATAGATGACAGCGAGACCACCCCCTTTACCATGAAGTCGAGGTCTGGACAGATACTTATATCCTTCTGGTGTGAGAAGATTTAGCTGCAGAAAGTCATCAGGAACTTGCCAAATTTCAATAGAAGAAAAACGTCAAGCTTTTTGTCAAAGATAATTTCATTGAGATAAGGGGCTTTGTCCGAGATTGATGGACAGTTTAAAAGTGCGAAGTGATAATACAGGGGATTTGAGTTAGGGGTATGCTGCTGATCACTACCAGTGAGATAGATCAAAGAGCGTTGCTTAGTCTGGCCGGCAGGCAGTAATCTGGGCATAGACGGCAGTCTGTAGTTAGTCCAGATGCATGGAAGAGCATCAGGTTTGGAGCGAAAGGTACACTTGAAGACGCACGTTGAGCGGTGTATATATCGTGGGCGACGGAGAATCCCTAGCCTCCGGCAGCATTCATACGTCATAGGATCAACACGGGCGGCAGTTCAAGGCCCTTAGCTGAGATGGTAATTATCCATTATCCAATATCCATAATGGATGTGAGACAAAAAATGAGGCAGAAAAGGAAAGAAAAAATAAAAGCTGTTGTCCAATGTATGCTGGTGCTGAATAAATAAGAGCCAATCACAAGCGAAAACAATGTTAGCCAAACCCTGAACGCCAATTCACCAAAAACAGCAGACTAAATAGGAGACAACGCACCCAGATAGCAAGCAGTAAACCAACAGCGCAACCGACTGAGAGAGCAGTAACTCACCCATCAGAAGAGCCGAACGTGGTGGAGACAAAACAGGGTAGAGGGCTTGCACACAGGGCTCGCAGCACCCCGATGGCAAACTTACAGATAGCAAGATAGCTAATGACAACAGTCCAGTTCAGAGATCAGGAGATCAGCAGTGAAAAATGGAGTAATCAAAACAGAATTCCGATAAAAATAATCCAAACAGAAATGTGAAAAACGTGGTGTTTATTCCTCTTCAAGTAGAGCTCAGCTCCAACCTACCTGACTGGAAGTTCCCCTTCAGGAACTCGAGCTGCGTTGAAACACTTTGGGAACGCACCTGCATAACCATGTACTTGAGCATGAATTAAATCAGTCCAAAAGAGTAGCGAAACATCGCCAGAAAGTGCAATCCTGTTTAGACTTTGCACCTGGGATGGTCAAAGCATTTAATTTCGAGGCCTGGTTATGTGCCGAAGGTGCCTACCCAGATTCTACGGCCCTTAGTGCTTCAGGCTTTCTGTGCTCCACCCTTCCGGAAGCCAGACCAGGAAAAGCTTGACCTAGTGTGTCTAGTTCAAGCACTGGACACCTATGTCCACAGAGCTGCCCTGTGGTGAAAATCTGATCAACTATTTGTTTGGTCTCCCACCGACCAAGCAGACACTGAGCAGGTGGATAGTCCAGGCTATCTCCCTGGCTTATGAGTCCTCTGACCTCCCGTCACCTTTGGGGGTCAGGTCCCACTTCTTATCTGGTGTGTCTCTACATGATGTTTGTGAAGCTGTGGGCTGGTCTACTCCAGGCTCGAGAGGCTCGAGAGTGCTTCTGTCTTGATATGTACGCTTTGACTTCACACGAGACAGGCATTCGTCAGTATGGTGGAGTTGGTATTCTCGTTCCCAAAGTGTTTCGAAGCAGCTTGAACATCCCTAGGTTACGTATGTAACCATGGTTCTCCGAAGGGAACAAAACGCTGTGTCACCTGCTATACTTCCTGCATCCCTGTAAGCGCTTGCTTCACCATATCAAAAGCTGCCGTGGTTTGCTCCGGATTAAATTTTATAGCCTCATGGTCTCCACATCACTCTCTGGCAACGTTTCGCTACTCTTTTAGACTGATTTCATTCATGCTTCAGCACATGGTTACACAGGTGCGCTCCCAAAGCTTTTTGATGCAATATCACATTCCCTCCTATGAACCATGGTTACATACGTAACTTAGGGATGTTTTCACTCATCCTAATTATCTTGATTTTAAGGTGTGTTTAATTCGGGCTGGAGATAAACTTGCGAGGAAAGATTGGACACCTTGCCATAGTGATTCCGTTTGATATTAAAGCATTAATCATGATTAATTAAATAAATACATTTTAATAAATAGATTTTAAATAAATAGATTAAATATATATAATTCAACAGTATTATAAATATAGTTAGATTATTTGTGTTGAGCAATTAAAAAAAGTGAATCATATTGTGTTTAGCATATTAACATTCTTGAATGTGACTATAACTGAATAGACTTGCTATTAAGGTACATCATACTTTCTTTTTCAGATTTCAGAGAACCCAAAGGAAAAGAGGGAGTAGACTGATGCAAGCCAGATTTTCAAAACTTGAACCACTGGACCACTTTTTATAATGACTTAAGTTTCCGACTTTTTAAAAAAAAAAATTTTTTAAGAATTTTATTTTCTGTCTTTAAAGAAAAATTGTTGCTCTCCAAATAGGAAAAAAAGTCCTTTTACTTCAGGTGCGTAGAGCCAAGGGAATACTTGAAATTGAGCAAGAAGGTTGTCAGCCGCACACTGAATCCAGTACAAGCTAAAAATTCTAGCAAAACATTTTTTATTTTATAAATAGCATCGTGCAAAAAGTGCAGGGTGCATGTGAATTAAAAACAAACAGACACGAGCAAGCAGACGTTTCAGCACATTGCTATCTTCAGTGCTCACTTTGCAACAAGCGTTTATCCTTTTTCTTGGTAGATTAGCAATTAGGGCCAATTAGCTGAATTTAATTATCACAAGAACTCAATTATCAAAAGTGGAGCTCCAAGAGAGTCTGGTAATTAACATACATGGCACATGATATTACAGGTATACAGCTAAATAAAAAAAAATAAAATAATAGGCAATACAAATAAGACAAATATCACAGAAAGACCCCATAAAGGAAAAAAATACAAATAAAATAAAAATTTTACAAAAACAGTACATTTCTAGTTCTTAATTATACCCTCAGGGAATCGAGACTTGAGTTTAGAAATCCAAAAGGCCTCTCTTTTCAAGAATTTCTTATCTCTATCTCCACCTCTTCTATGATGTAAGATCCTCTCAATGCCCAGGAACTTCATGTCAGACAAAGAATGTTTGACAGACTTAAAGTGACGATAGATCGGAGATGTATCATCCTGTCTTCTAATGGCACTTCTGTGTTCAATGATTCTTGTGCGTAATGCACGTGTGGTTTGCCAGCATATAACAGTGAACACAAACAGATGATAATGTAAATCACTACTCTTACAAGTTATCAATTGTCTAATCTTGTATGTTTTTAATGTACGAGGATGTGTAAATTATTTACATTTGACATATTTAGTGCAAGAGGTACAATTATAGCATGGAAAATTACCCTGGGCATCAACAAGAGTAGTCGGAGAAGAGATGTAAGTATCCGCATGAACAAGCTTATCCCCCAAACTAGAACTCATGGAAGAGACAAAAAGTGGTTGATCATTGAATACAATGAATAACTGAGGATCACTTTGGATAATGTCCCAATGACTCTTAATAATCCTCCTAATATCATTACTCTCTAGATTATATGTGGATTTAAAGATACATGAAAAGCTCTTATTACTTTTATTTGTAATCAAGTTGTTTTCCTCCTGTTTATGTAAACTACGAACTTTCGCAAATGCAATGTCAAGTCACTTTTTAGGATATCCCCGTGATTTAAAAGCTGTTTATTAAACTCCGTGCCAAAATGGCATTAAAAATGTTTATGCTTAATTTACATAGCCTTCCTTATATGGTATCAGCCCATATATGGGTTCATTTGAAAGCTTGGAGTGTCTTCTTTACAAATAATATAAATATTGGTTTTAGGATTCATAAAGCAGTACAATTAAGCTTAGAAATGTATTTGTCCCACACACGAATTTCTGCTTAACGATTGCGAATAATTTTTTCGAAGAATGTGTATTTTATATATTTTTCACAAAACAGTCAAGTCATATATCACAAGAATGCTCTCATTCTCAGGAATTTGACTATGTAGATTATTTCATTGTGTGACAATCACAGATCGAATAGTATGTCAAATTTAGGCGAAAATACCAAAAAACGCACCTGAGCTTAAATGGATTTATATAAGTTACATTTATTTACAAGTATACAAGTGCATTTAAAACAACTTTGGTTGACAAAGTGCTGTACAAAATTGTGTGGGTCCATCACCCAAATTAAAATAGACAATCACAAGATGTTAAAAGCACAGGAGTACAAATAGGTTTTTAAAATACTTTTAAACTCAGGCACGGTAAGTCAGGTCAAGTCACCTTTATTTGTATAGCGCTTTATACAGTACTGGTTGTGTAAAAGGAGATTTACAGTGTCAAACAGGAAAATAGTTTGTCAATAATGCAAGAAGACAATAACAATAACAGAGTCTAAAAATAGTCACTGTTCTGATAGATAATGGCAATTTGTTCCATAACTTCGGGCCAGCTACCACAAAGGCTCCATCACCCCTGCATTGCAGTCTAGATCTGGGTACCCGTAGAAAATGACTGGTCTGTATACAGGTTCTGGGCTTTAGCCTCAAAATCCTCTTTCTTAGAACAGATACGATGGAGTCTTAAAAACTGGCTATAGGGTAACCCGCATTTTAAGGATGTTGGGTGGGTACTCTTAGCATGAAGACTGTTCTTGGCTGTGTCTTTTCTATAAAGAGAAGAGACTATTTGTTTATCCACAATTGATATACAAGTGTCCAAGAAATTGACATTAGTGATACCCACATTTGATGGAAGGTCTTAGACAGTTATATTGAGCAAATGCTTCAAAATCCCTTTCAGAGCCTTTGTAAATGACAAAACAGTCATCAATGTATCTCTTGAACAAAATGATGACATCAGGAAAAGGATTATTGTTGAAAACATATGTCCTCCAAAAGAAAAACGAAATATAAATTAGCATAATCAGGAGCCAGTGGCTAACCCTAGCCAGGAACTAACAATTGGAATTTGCATTGATCAAGTTCTAGATATGGAGAGTTTACACCTTTTTGGGACAGATGTTAACTTGCATGAAAGACATTGGGAAATGGCACACCCTCTACAGTGAGTAACATATATCTAAACTCTTAGGATCTGTTTTACCTTTAAGTTTACTTCCTGTAAGATTGAGACCAGAGACAATTCAAATGATACCAATCATGACTGTGAATATCACTTGCATTCCTGTAGAGCATTATATAATGCTATTGACCATTCTGAGTGAGCTGAGTGAATCAAATTAATAGGTAAGAAAGGGGTTTTCTCGCATCTTCTCTCCATGAGATGTGGAAACAGATTCTAATACACTCTGTGTGTATCTCAGACACTACAAGTCTCTGATGTTCATCTAATCTTACAACATAAAGGCGATACAGGACAAATAACTAACTCAAACGGAGGGCTTATGAACGCAAAACTAAGGAGCTAATTAACAAGGCACACCTGAACTGAGGACTCTAATCAATCTATAACCCAGGAGACAAACAGGCAGGGTACAGAAGAGAACATGAACTAAATAACAAACCAAAACATAACAGAAAGAAACTGATTTAGAGCAGAACAGAAAAATGACAATAAGAGACACAAATGCATTTGTCTTATATTCAGTAGTTCAAGTATTTACATTTCAAATTTATTAAGACATTAGTGTTATATATATATATATATATATATATACGTGTGTGCTGGCATGTAACTATAGTACATATATGCTCAGTTATGTATTCTAAACATTTATTCATAGTTCATTCTTCAAAACCAGTAATGTATGATTTTGTAATATACTGATGCACCACAGTTGCACAGGGAAACTGTCACGGTTAGGTTCTGTTTTATGGACTTTAGTTGGTCTCACCTGGTTTTCCTCTGTCTTGGTTGTAAATCTTGCCGTCTTTCAGTTCAGTTCTTTGTCTTGAGGTTTTTTTTTTTTTAGTATTTGGTGTACTTGCCTTTTGCTTCAATAACAGCATGCACCAAATCTGATATGTGAAATAGAAATACGTTCAGAATCTTTATTCTGTATCATTTTTTTTCTTCTTTAAAATTCTAATCCTTTCTGTTTTTCTATATTCATTAGGTCAGCTATTCATTTACTTTACAAACGAGGTGTGTACAGCATTTTGTCATTGAGTCAGTTCACTCAAAATCAAGGCCAAATTTAGTCTCTTTTTTTAAAGTAACATTTAATTGCAATCTGTATAACAACACATCACACAGAAAAAAATCATCAATTGTGCAGGTAGTATTTATTTTAATACAAAGCATATCAAAATCACAATAATGACATTGATGTTATCAAGACAACATTAGACATAAACCTAAGGCAAACACTTGTGCACCATAAACAGAGCCATTTTAAGGCAAAATACTGGCTTTCAAAGGCACTTTGAAGTGTGCTTCTGTATATGAATTCATATGTTGATAAAATAATATTTGTACTTCTGTCAATAGAGAATGCAAAAGTTTGCTTTAAATGAATAGCTTTATTACACTGCACACCTGGATGAATTATAACGCTCTTCTCCATCATTTGATCATCACTGGCTGATTTACTGTCACGCAAAATAATTTGTAATATTACATATAGAAGATGCAGGTTTTCGCACTGAAATATCACATGCAAAAGTGGTGCAGCTGAATTTGTCCTGTTCAACTGAGGTCAGCAGAGACACTTCAAATCCGCATATTTAAACACACAGAGTTTCTTATCATGAAAGACAGTGATTGAAAAATGTGCTGAAAATGTGAGCATGAAAATATACACACCCGGTGACTGACCAACATTTTGTAGGGGGGCTGTTATGTTCATTTTGGTCTTCAATCTTTCACGTGTGCAGAGAGCAGAAATGTTCATCACAGATGATTCTAACTGAGCACTGGTACACATGAATATCATTTATATACATTTATATAGTAAATGTCAAATGTCAAATATTTGTCATCCAATGTTATATGTATCTAAAGCATTGCGGCTCATCAGAATTATAATACACAGTTACATCTGTCGTATATTAATGTACCTCAGTCAATCTTAGTACCACATTACAGTGAAAAAAAAAACTGAAAAAAAAGACCTTACCAAATATTTTCCAAACATTGGTTCTATGATGTAAAATAATTTTGCTTCAGAGCATCTATTTCACTTATTTAAATTTCAGATTATATTAAAGGCTGTATTGGAAGAAATGATTTTAACAAATGTCCATATTTCGCATTCTAAAATATTTTAAAGGAATTGCAAAATAACAATCATCTGTATTTGAACTTATTTTGAAACAGCCTTTTTTTTATATTATCACATGATAATATTATGGTAAATGTACATCATTACATTGTCTACAAGTCCATGTCAGATAAACAAAATGCATAAACAAAGAAATACACACAATACAATGACAAAAATGATTAGTGCAAAATATAAAATGTACAAAAAAAAAACAAGAAAAAAAATACTGTGCTTGAGTCTGGGGCAGCTTAATCTAGTCTACTGCCCTTTCTACTCCTCTAAACCTTAAAAGAAACCACAAAATTGGTCTCAAATCAATGTTAAAAAAGCCCTGTTGATTCAGAAAACCTCAGAAACAGAGTTATAAAAATGTACGCATACACCTGGAGGTTAGCTAGAGTGTGTGTGTAGGTCAAACACATGGTCATTGAGGATTTGGTTTGACATGTTAGACCTAACACAGAATACTATCGTCATCCTCCATGTGTTTCTTTGGATAAAGACGCTGGTCAGGAGACTTGAGAGAGTAAGATGTCTTGGAGAACAGAACCAGATTCAGACTTTGACCAGTTCTGTCCCATTCTAGAGACTGGCAGTGTCAAGCTAGTTTGCAGCATTCGCTTGATCTGACCTTTGTGTCATTGGTCATTGTAAATCCAAGCATCTCCTGAGTTGATGATGAGCATGTTGTGTGAATATCAGCAGAAAGCTAACTTTACTTTGAACTTAGAGCTTACAGAACAGGGTCTTTAACTGGTCAGATTCCAGCCGACTAATATCAGTCTCATAAGACTGCAGGTGTGCTGATTCTCTGGAACAAGGGTTTTAACTCGGTGTCATGTGCTAAAAGCATGCAACAAGATATTTGATTTGTTGCTCATCTTCCGTAGCCCTGCCACTGCACACACACTCTTAAAAAGGAGGTTCTTTTTAGGCATTGACGGTTCCATTAAGAACCTTTAAAATCCATGGAATCTTTCCATTGAATAAAACAGTCTTTATAGTGGAAAAAGATTCTTCAGATTATTAAAAATGTTCTTCACTCTAAGACAAAAATGGTTCTTTTAAGAACTGATCACTGAAAGGTTCTTTGGAAACCCAAAATTGTTCTTCTATTGCATCACTGTGAAAACACCCTATTAGGAAGCATTTTTAAAGAGTGTGCAGTAGTTTTAAGGCAATGCCATGCGTTTACTACGGTGTTCTTGGTGCTTGCTTTCTGGACCAATTCAAAAAAAAAAGAAAAAGAAAAGCCCACTCCCATGTCTCTTACGTTTTTATAAACTAAATGTCTTTAAAAAGTAATACATCTCCTAAACAAGCCGTATAATTTAAGGGGTCATTCATGTCCATCACCAAAGTGTAAAACACAGAGGTATGGGGTTATTCAGATCACTAACACTAATGCCGGGAACACACTGCATGATTTTGCACGAGTAGCTGGATTGCTGTTCAGTCTAGTTGCTGTTGTGTGCACACGACAGAGGTTCATTCATTACACAACCTTTCAGGTGACAACTCTGGTCTACGAACTACATTTCACAACTGAACCCTCGAGAGAAGTGATAAAGGAAATAATGTAAGGCCGCCTGTGAGACAGTTCTCGCGCCAGCCTGGATCTCTTCCTGTTAGAAACTGTAGCCCACAAGAAGCTTGCGATACAAGTTGTCTGTATGCTGGTTTGCAGTAAAAAAAGAAAATAAACCTGAACAGACAATGGTGGCTTGCAGAAGCCATGCGTGTTCTGTTGCGGGTCTATGACTCCTCCCCCTGAACGTCCCGCTGCCCTGTATCTTGCTCTCTCATTGGCCGTAGGTCATCGCTGATGTCATTTCCAGTCAAAACAGATTTCACACCGCAGGACGCAGGACACGATACAGTTTCAGGCATTTGTCATTGATTTCCACAAAACTGTCGGTGAGTGAAAATCGGTGCTAAAATCGTTCAGTAAGTATGAACCCCTGCATGTATGAGCAAACATCACTCAATACACCAATGATCTGCAATATGGGTTGATGCTGCGCACATCACTTGTCAATGTGGACACACAAATTACTTGTCGCTGGAAACTGATCACATAGTTTCTGGTTATGACAGAGTGTAAGACAAAAACTATAATTCATTTGATTTCTCATGACACAGGCTGAACATAAAGGACAATTTGGAATGAAAAGGAAACATGTTTGTCTGAAAAGCATAAAAAAAGACATAATTCACTTTAAACACTGAATGTCTGGCGTGTCTGTGCAAAATGATAGCTCAGCAGTCCACCAGAGGCAGTCTAGGTCCCTGTCAGCCGTGGCACTCTCTTCTTCTCGTCTCTGTCCTCCAGGGATGGCCCTTCAGAGGGCACTGGGGTGGAGCAGGAGGAGGGCACGGGCCCCGTCAGGGTCAGACTCTCCATGGAGTCAGTGTTGAGGAGGCGCTGGTTCTCATGCTGGGGGCAGATCACGTAGCGGTTGGGGTGGTGGACTTCTACAGTGGCCACTGAGCCCGAACCCTTCAGGGCCCCGAGAGCACACGGGAACCCCATTATGGGGTCCCAGCCCCCCACGGCCCTCAGCTCTCCGGAGGTCTCCTCCATATTGACATAGAGTATCTCATCTGGGTCTTGGCTTGGAAGATCTTCCAGGACCTTCTCGAGCTCGCAGCACAAGATCTCAAAGCTCGGCCTGTCCTTCGGGCTCAGCAGCCAGCAGGAAAACATCAGGGAATAGCTGTGAAAACACACAGATGGCAAGAATGTCAAGCACTACTTGTCTCATGATTGGTTGTGATGTTGTGATGTTTTTCACACAAAAAACAACAGTCTTTTATTCACACAATGCTTTATTTTTAAATAACATACTGGATAGGACACCATACTAAAATACAGATGGTGTTACTTGCACTTCTATTCAGTAGTGCCACAAAAGAAAAAGATTTTGAGTTTGCAGTCTGAATGGCTGACCATTGGTAAAAGTGTCTGTAAAACCAGTTTGGAAGTTAAGTTCAGTCAACAGCATTTGTGACATAATTTTGATCATCACCATTTTATTTTTATTTTTTGATCATGAAAAATCTGCTTTACAGTGAGGCGTTTACAGTGAGAATTGAATGGGGTCAATTCTCATACAAATAATCACTATCTGAATAGTATAGCCACAAGATATAAATAAATAACATAACCTTTCTGCTTCATACTCTATTTTAATATCTCTATTATCAAATAAATAAATGATCAAATAACAAATATTGTCAAATAAATAACAAAAGCCTTTACTTTGTTGCTGTTTCAGTGACAGCAATAACCATCACATGACAATCACATCAGTCAAAGTTTTGTTGATTCTAGCACTGCATTGTTTCCTTCTATACGCATTCATAACCCAGCAGTGCTACTTCCTTTAAAGCAAAGCTTAAGCTGAGGATGAATGTAGTGTTAACCAGAGGTTAAATATATGTTAAGCCAGGTCCAAGCACAGTGTGAAAAGTCATGCAGGTTTTTGAAAGGCAAACTCACATGCTGTCGAGGCAGTCTGGAGGCTGTTTCAGACGGTTGCCCTGCCTCAGATAATCATAGATTTCACTGTTTTCCACTCCAGGGTACGGTGTCTGACCTCGAGTCGCGATCTCCCACATTGTCACTCCAAATGACCACTGTAGGACAGACAATTGCACCTTCATAAACGATATGAACGCCGAGAAAGAGAGCAGTAAATGATACTCACTAATGTAAAACAATAGATTTAGTTTCAGAGGTCTAACAAGTTATTACATTTTGATAGCTTTGGAATAATGTGCACCGGTGCATCATTCTCAATAAGACCAGGCACATGTATTTTAATGTCAATTATGAATCTCTCTGTACATTGAAAATATTTTTTAATGCTCTAGTGTGAATAGGTATCAGAAACACGTCCGCTGCTACGCTTGTTCTAGCTCTGGAATGCTATGAATCGGTTCTTTATCATTCTGTTTATCAAATCGAGGATGAATTACCACGTCACTCTTAGTAGTGTACACTCTGTCCGCCAGACTCTCGATGGCGATCCACTTGACAGGCATCTTAGAGATGCGCCCTTGTCTGTAGTAGTCTCCATTATAGATCTTCTTAGACAAGCCAAAGTCAGCCACACACACATTCATGTTCTCATTTAACCTGGTTACCAGAGATCAAATAAAACACTCAAATCATACTATAGTATGGAGATTTCTGTAGTAAGCAGCAGTGTACGAAGCACTTGAGCTGTGTGTTTGTTTCCATCAGCACTCACATGCAGTTTCGAGCTGCCAGGTCTCTGTGAATGAAGTTTTTTCTGCTCAGGTACTCCATTCCTCTGGCGATATCTGTCATGAACTTCACCAGCATCTGAGAGGGCAGATACTACACGAAGGAGACAGACATAATCCAAATATTTAAAACATCAATGCTTTTTTTCAATGTAATGTAACATTAGTCAGTGAATGTTTTTTTCTTGTTCTTGTGTTCTTGCTTTGACAGATAGGTGGAGCCAGAGACTTTCCCAGATTCTGCTCTGACCACAGACAATAACAGAAATCATAGACCAGTGGGCTTTTAAAAACACTTCTGCGGTACAACATGTTCCTGAGAGAATGCACTGTGCCTGACGTCTGTGCTTTAGAGGAACTTCATTTATGATTACAAAGGAGTTTCACAACTCTGACCATGAGGATGTGCATCTAGCCACAAAACAAACCAGTCATCAATTAGATCTTGACAGAATCATTCACTGCGATTGCATCAGCGAGAACAGCCTTGCTTTCCTCCAGTGTTTACATTCAGCAGTGATGGTGTAATGTTTGTGAAAAAAACTTCTTTTAGAGAGAAATGCTAGTGCCAGATAGGACAAGCTGTGTCTGTATGAGCCACTGTTTCAAATTTGTGCATAACATCCAAAATATTAAACTTTTTTTCACAGTTAGATTCAGATTTTTTTTTTTCAGATAAATACATTATTATTTAAAGGAATTGTTCACCCAAAAACTAATTTTAATCTCATTGATGTGGTTCCAACATATTTATTTCTTTATTTAGTTAGTAAGAACATTTTTATTTATGTTTTCATTTTATGAAAAAGAGCATGATCATGAACATCTTTTCTGAAAGAAAGTCACACAGGTTTGGAATGACATGAGGGTGAGCAAATGATTACAGACCTTTCATTTCCGGGGGAACTGCCTCTCTTTTAATCTCTTAATCGATGCTAAAGCACTCTTCTGATCTACATCTTAATGCAGGTTGCCATATATAGTTTTTATTTGCCCGATCCCCTCAGAGCTTTTCAGTGCACTCACCACAGGTGCGTCTCCGAGTCTGGAGTACAGCAGGTAGCTGTGGAGGTCGCCGTGCTTCATGTAGGGAAGAATGACGACAGGAGACGGATAGCCTTCACTCTCCACCATCTGCAGACACACACCTGTCACACAACACAAACCATCACGCTCATCCAGCCTGTCTCACACTAGTTCTTACTGAATATTCTGTTTTACTCTGAAGATATAATTCATGTGAAGAGGCATGGGTCAAAATATTGAATTGCTGATGTCTGTTTTTATTGTGAGCTCATTCAAGTCTGTCGCAACTTCTTTCATGTCCTTATTTCTGTGATTAAAATATTCTCAGCTACTGAATACGATGCACTTCAATAATTCTGTGTATTAATATACTGTCTTAATGTGTTTCCTGAAGTGTTAGACCATGTGACTGGCCTCCTGTTACTGTATTTGTCGAGATAGAGGAGAATTTCATGTTAATGAAAGTAAAACTTTCTTGTCGTTTTTTTTTGCCGGGAGACTGAAAGAGTGAACATACTTACCAAGAAGCCGCATGACGTTCTGATGATCGAACTCCTTCATGCACGCCGCCTCTCTCAGGAAATCTTCCATTTCAGTGCGAGTGCAGATAGCGACTGAGCAAAACACAGCAGGAGGATGAGGTTAGTCTTATGAGAATGATCACAGGTGTTTTCAGAGACGCTGCAGTCGCTTTTGACTCACTTTTCATGGTCTTCACTGCCACTTTGAGCACAGAGTCCTCCTGAGTGAGCGAACCCTCCATCACAGAGCCGAACTCACCTACACACGCACGCACGCACGCACGCACACACGCACGCACAGACACACACACACACACACACACACACACACACACACACACACACACACACACACACACATCCCGTTCAGTCCAGACAATACAGCACGCGGTTCCCTACGGCAGTTACGTAACGCTCACCTTCCCCGAGTGTTTTTCCCAGCGTTAGCTTGTGTCTGTCCACCATTACGTCCTGTAGCTTTTGCTTGAGCTCATCGCTGATCCCCAGAGAGTTCACTGAGAAAAGAACGAGCCATCTGAGAGATCAGCATCCAATTTCAAAGCTGCTTTGAGTGTTTTCAACAACATGTGAAAAAAACTATAGATTCTTTAGAGAGAAACCTGGTTTTGACACTGACACAATGCTGTTTCCTCTCTGTACTGTAATATGATCATCAAGTGACACAATCAACCAAAGTCAGCTGAGAGTTAAAGGTGATACCTTGCTGACGCTGAATACACAATGATTTTTATGTTTACACTCGCTTTATTTCGAGTGTCTGCAAGTTTACATGAACTTGCTTATCATGTGTTATGTACATGTAAATCTGAACCTTTTTGAAGAGACAATTGTCTGTTTTATTTCTATTCAGATGACAAAATGAGAGGTACTATTGGAATGATATAGAGGACATAATTCAAAAGGAATTGCAAATTGTATTTGCCAACCAGAAAAAAGAAGCAAAAAGAAAACTGCTGTGAAAATTGTATTTGCAATTGCGTTTTCAATTTGTGGACGCATACATTGTGACATAATCCAAATCCAATTGCAAATTGCGCATTTGTGTTTCCATTTTCTTTTCCATTTATGTAATATGTCTGTCAAATTTTAAATGGAAACGCAAAGTCCATATGCAATTGCATTTCCAAAGTCTTACGAGTTATGATTCTATCTTTTTGGAACAGCAATAGAAAATCACCATTTGGTGTTTCACTTTCTCCGCGTCCTCCAACCCGGACAAAATTCATTGGAATCACAATCCCCTTCACACTTGCATTTCCAATGCGTATCACAATCAGCTGTCAATCAGTCTCGAGGGCGGGGTTTAGTGATCTAGTGGGAAGGTATGCCATGCATTTACTGGTGGAAAACAAAGCTCCATTTTCATTTTTATTCAATCCACAATCCAAGAGATCAGAAAAGAAAAAAAAAATCACGTTCAATCGCAGCTCATGTTCAATTTGTAGGAAGATGCTCTGAATTCTGCTTCATTTTTCTGCAACATATTTTATTCATAAACTATATTTTTATCTAATTGACATAATAAATTATCAGACACAATTTCCAGTCGCACACAGGACGAGAAGTGCAGAGCAACGCACCGGTATCACACACTAGCGCTGTGTTCAAACATCTAATCACAAAACAGGCAAAAGTTCACTTCAAATATGAACAAAGTGGTGTTTATGAGTTTGGTGTTTGACAAAACAGAGCAAATCGAAAGAAAAAGCGTGATCCATGTTATAGCTATTTATATAAAGCATACAGGCTTTATTCAAGCCACAGATAAAGTTTTTCTTAAAAATGCACAATACACGATCAGTCTTTATGAACATTAACAGTAATTTAGGACAAATATAATGTGATTTAATGCAAAACGATTGCCGCGGACGGTGTGCATATAGGCCTACTCATAGAAAACAGTTTGTTTCAATTTTAAAGAGGTGTACAGCGATGCGCTTCCTTCAGTTGCGAGGTTTCACAGATCGATCTTCATTTCTTCTTGACATTGCTATCAACCACAGCAGTCTTCTTTTGGTTTCTTTTGTTTGAAGGTGATAAATATTTAGTTCCATGTTTTTGTCTTTGTTTGAAGTGAAAAAGTTTTACAACTTTTTTTTGTTGCTAAAACAGACACATTCATTGGATATTTGTTGCCATTTTCCTCATAGGATTGAATAAAAATTAACATAGAGCTTTGTTTTCCACCAGTAAATGCGTGGCATACCTTCCCACTAGATCACTAAACCCCGCCCTCGAGACTGATTGACAGCTGATTGTGATACGCATTGGAAATGCAAGTGCGAAGGGGATTGTGATTCCAATTAATTTTGTGCGGGTTGGAGGACGCGGAGAAAGTGAAACACCAAATGGTGATTTTCTATTGCTGTTCCAAAAAGACAGAATCATAACTCGCAAGACATTGGAAATGCAATTGCAAATGGACTTTGCGTTTCCATTTAAAATTTGGCAGACATATTACATAAATGGAAAAGAAAATGGAAACACAAATGCGCAATTTGCAATTGGATTTGGATTATGTCACAATGTATGCGTCCACAAATTGAAAATTGAAAACAATTTGCAATTCCTTTAGTATATTATTGTGTAATATCATTTCATAAGGTACATTATAAAACGGATAGTTCCGGTCCTTGATTCTGATTGGTTGAGCCGCATTCGAAGCTGTTGTAAATGACTCTACAAAGTAACATACACCTTTGTTTACTTCTGTGTGTTGCTCGGCAACCACTTTGTTGGAACTACAACTGTTTCTAAGGAACTACATTGTTTGGTGGAAGAATACTGTTTTTAGTAATATCATTACACTTTATTTGCTCTGTTATTTTGTGAAACTTTACTACGTATATGGAATAACCGTTTTATAAAAGCAATAAGCCCCGTGAAGCCGTGGTTTACAGTGAATTTATAACAGCTAAGAGGGTTTTAGACTCTGCTTCGCATTGCACCTAACAATGCCCCTTAGCTGTTATAAATTCACTGTAAACCACGGGTTCTTGGGGCTTATTGCTTTATTTGAAAACAACTGAAAGTCACATTTCTTTTATGAGAATGAATTTCACTCACAGAGAATGTCCGTGTCAAAGTCAAGATTTAACAGAATTTTTTTTTTTTTTTGCTTAATATTATAATAATATTTAACGAAATAATAATAATTGGACAATATTCTGGTGGTCTGAGTTCTCAAAAACTTGACATCCTTGTGCATAAAATGAACCCAATTAACAATAAAATTAACCAAAGGCAGAAGAGCATGTGCGCTAAAAATCAAGCCTCACCCTTGAGTTTTCCTAATTCAATATTCTGTTTCACTCGGAAACACAATACGGAAATAGTTCATTTGTTCTTGAGTTTTGTTCATATAATGTTCATATAATCTCAAGTGTGATGAAAGTGAACCAATTTGGCCTTCATGGAGTAATGAAAGAATGACAGAAGAGCTGTGATGATTGTGACACAAGCAGCTGTTTATATTTTCACTGACATGAGATGAACTAGCTCTTCCCAATAGCCTCTATCTGAAGAACGCCACTGACGCTCCTGAAGCATGAACTCAGTAGAGGAAGTAAAAACTGTGTTTAGCAGCAGTGTGTCAAAACACCATATGATTTTAAAAATGTTGCAAGATTGTTTTGTTCTTCGAATGAACCCAGATGGGAATCAAGACAGAAGGTGGGATAGAAAGAGAGAGAGTGCATTAAAAAAAAGAAAAAAAAAAGAAAAAAGGGCTTTGCTATTTAAGACACGCTATTTAAGACATTGTAATTTGAGTCACAAATAAAAACTCTTAATACACTTGTATATTTAACATATCTGTTAATATCGATGTGTTCTGATCATCTGAACATTTCATACCTGAGAAAATGAGAGAAAAGGAGTCAAGAATCATTCAAAATTCAGCAGCAATTGAGTGGACAAGCGCAGTTTTTTCGTTACTTTACTGGTAACCTCTTATCCTAATGATGAGAGCGTATATCATTTACTATTTATTCTCAAATGCGGAATATAGTAAGGTGTAAAGAATGAGTAGGTGTGTTCAAGCATTACATTTAGTGTAGATTTTCATTCATTAATTGCACAAAGAACTGCATTTGCAAAATTCACTATTGAAA
>NW_015552534.1:211356-219558 GCF_001515605.1 Sinocyclocheilus anshuiensis
GCACGCACAGACACACACACACACACACACACACACACACACACACACACACACACACACACACACACATCCCGTTCAGTCCAGACAATACAGCACGCGGTTCCCTACGGCAGTTACGTAACGCTCACCTTCCCCGAGTGTTTTTCCCAGCGTTAGCTTGTGTCTGTCCACCATTACGTCCTGTAGCTTTTGCTTGAGCTCATCGCTGATCCCCAGAGAGTTCACTGAGAAAAGAACGAGCCATCTGAGAGATCAGCATCCAATTTCAAAGCTGCTTTGAGTGTTTTCAACAACATGTGAAAAAAACTATAGATTCTTTAGAGAGAAACCTGGTTTTGACACTGACACAATGCTGTTTCCTCTCTGTACTGTAATATGATCATCAAGTGACACAATCAACCAAAGTCAGCTGAGAGTTAAAGGTGATACCTTGCTGACGCTGAATACACAATGATTTTTATGTTTACACTCGCTTTATTTCGAGTGTCTGCAAGTTTACATGAACTTGCTTATCATGTGTTATGTACATGTAAATCTGAACCTTTTTGAAGAGACAATTGTCTGTTTTATTTCTATTCAGATGACAAAATGAGAGGTACTATTGGAATGATATAGAGGACATAATTCAAAAGGAATTGCAAATTGTATTTGCCAACCAGAAAAAAGAAGCAAAAAGAAAACTGCTGTGAAAATTGTATTTGCAATTGCGTTTTCAATTTGTGGACGCATACATTGTGACATAATCCAAATCCAATTGCAAATTGCGCATTTGTGTTTCCGTTTTCTTTTCCATTTATGTAATATGTCTGTCAAATTTTAAATGGAAACGCAAAGTCCATATGCAATTGCATTTCCAAAGTCTTACGAGTTATGATTCTATCTTTTTGGAACAGCAATAGAAAATCACCATTTGGTGTTTCACTTTCTCCGCGTCCTCCAACCCGCACAAAATTCATTGGAATCACAATCCCCTTCACACTTGCATTTCCAATGCGTATCACAATCAGCTGTCAATCAGTCTCGAGGGCGGGGTTTAGTGATCTAGTGGGAAGGTATGCCATGCATTTACTGGTGGAAAACAAAGCTCCATTTTCATTTTTATTCAATCCACAATCCAAGAGATCAGAAAAGAAAAAAAAAATCACGTTCAATCGCAGCTCATGTTCAATTTGTAGGAAGATGCTCTGAATTCTGCTTCATTTTTCTGCAACATATTTTATTCATAAACTATATTTTTATCTAATTGACATAATAAATTATCAGACACAATTTCCAGTCGCACACAGGACGAGAAGTGCAGAGCAACGCACCGGTATCACACACTAGCGCTGTGTTCAAACATCTAATCACAAAACAGGCAAAAGTTCACTTCAAATATGAACAAAGTGGTGTTTATGAGTTTGGTGTTTGACAAAACAGAGCAAATCGAAAGAAAAAGCGTGATCCATGTTATAGCTATTTATATAAAGCATACAGGCTTTATTCAAGCCACAGATAAAGTTTTTCTTAAAAATGCACAATACACGATCAGTCTTTATGAACATTAACAGTAATTTAGGACAAATATAATGTGATTTAATGCAAAACGATTGCCGCGGACGGTGTGCATATAGGCCTACTCATAGAAAACAGTTTGTTTCAATTTTAAAGAGGTGTACAGCGATGCGCTTCCTTCAGTTGCGAGGTTTCACAGATCGATCTTCATTTCTTCTTGACATTGCTATCAACCACAGCAGTCTTCTTTTGGTTTCTTTTGTTTGAAGGTGATAAATATTTAGTTCCATGTTTTTGTCTTTGTTTGAAGTGAAAAAGTTTTACAACTTTTTTTTGTTGCTAAAACAGACACATTCATTGGATATTTGTTGCCATTTTCCTCATAGGATTGAATAAAAATTAACATAGAGCTTTGTTTTCCACCAGTAAATGCGTGGCATACCTTCCCACTAGATCACTAAACCCCGCCCTCGAGACTGATTGACAGCTGATTGTGATACGCATTGGAAATGCAAGTGTGAAGGGGATTGTGATTCCAATTAATTTTGTGCGGGTTGGAGGACGCGGAGAAAGTGAAACACCAAATGGTGATTTTCTATTGCTGTTCCAAAAAGACAGAATCATAACTCGCAAGACATTGGAAATGCAATTGCAAATGGACTTTGCGTTTCCATTTAAAATTTGGCAGACATATTACATAAATGGAAAAGAAAATGGAAACACAAATGCGCAATTTGCAATTGGATTTGGATTATGTCACAATGTATGCGTCCACAAATTGAAAATTGAAAACAATTTGCAATTCCTTTAGTATATTATTGTGTAATATCATTTCATAAGGTACATTATAAAACGGATAGTTCCGGTCCTTGATTCTGATTGGTTGAGCCGCATTCGAAGCTGTTGTAAATGACTCTACAAACATACACCTTTTGTTTACGTCTGACTACATTGTAAGAATACTGTTTTTAGTAATATCATTACACTTTATTTGCTCTGTTATTTTGTGAAACTTGAAACTTTATATGGAATAACCGTTTTATAAAAGCAATAAGCCCCGTGAAGCCGTGGTTTACAGTGAATTTATAACAGCTAACTCCGCTTCGCGTCGTGCCTAACAACGCCCCTTAGCTGTTATAAATTCACTGTAAACCACGGCTTCACGGGGCTTATTGCTTTTATAAAACGGTTATTCCATATACGTAGAAACAACTGAAAGTCACATTTCTTTTATGAGAATGAATTTCACTCACAGAGAATGTCCGTGTCAAAGTCAAGATTTAACAGAATTTTTTTTTTTTTTTGCTTAATATTATAATAATATTTAACGAAATAATAATAATTGGACAATATTCTGGTGGTCTGAGTTCTCAAAAACTTGACATCCTTGTGCATAAAATGAACCCAATTAACAATAAAATTAACCAAAGGCAGAAGAGGCAGAAGAGCAAAAATCAAGCCTCACCCTTGAGTTTTCCTAATTCAATATTCTGTTTCACTCGGAAACACCGGAAACACATAGTTCATTTGTTCTTGAGTTTTGTTCATATAATGTTCATATAATCTCAAGTGTGATGAAAGTGAACCAATTTGGCCTTCATGGAGTAATGAAAGAATGACAGAAGAGCTGTGATGATTGTGACACAAGCAGCTGTTTATATTTTCACTGACATGAGATGAACTAGCTCTTCCCAATAGCCTCTATCTGAAGAACGCCACTGACGCTCCTGAAGCATGAACTCAGTAGAGGAAGTAAAAACTGTGTTTAGCAGCAGTGTGTCAAAACACCATATGATTTTAAAAATGTTGCAAGATTGTTTTGTTCTTCGAATGAACCCAGATGGGAATCAAGACAGAAGGTGGGATAGAAAGAGAGAGAGTGCATTAAAAAAAAGAAAAAAAAAAGAAAAAAGGGATTGCTATCAACCACAGCAGTCTTCTTTTGGTTTCTTTTGTTTGAAGGTGATAAATATTTAGTTCCATGTTTTTGTCTTTGTTTGAAGTGAAAAAGTTTTACAACTTTTTTTTGTTGCTAAAACAGACACATTCATTGGATATTTGTTGCCATTTTCCTCATAGGATTGAATAAAAATTAACATAGAGCTTTGTTTTCCACCAGTAAATGCGTGGCATACCTTCCCACTAGATCACTAAACCCCGCCCTCGAGACTGATTGACAGCTGATTGTGATACGCATTGGAAATGCAAGTGCGAAGGGGATTGTGATTCCAATTAATTTTGTGCGGGTTGGAGGACGCGGAGAAAGTGAAACACCAAATGGTGATTTTCTATTGCTGTTCCAAAAAGACAGAATCATAACTCGCAAGACATTGGAAATGCAATTGCAAATGGACTTTGCGTTTCCATTTAAAATTTGGCAGACATATTACATAAATGGAAAAGAAAATGGAAACACAAATGCGCAATTTGCAATTGGATTTGGATTATGTCACAATGTATGCGTCCACAAATTGAAAATTGAAAACAATTTGCAATTCCTTTAGTATATTATTGTGTAATATCATTTCATAAGGTACATTATAAAACGGATAGTTCCGGTCCTTGATTCTGATTGGTTGAGCCGCATTCGAAGCTGTTGTAAATGACTCTACAAAGTAACATACACCTTTGTTTACTTCTGTGTGTTGCTCGGCAACCACTTTGTTGGAACTACAACTGTTTCTAAGGAACTACATTGTTTGGTGGAAGAATACTGTTTTTAGTAATATCATTACACTTTATTTGCTCTGTTATTTTGTGAAACTTTACTACGTATATGGAATAACCGTTTTATAAAAGCAATAAGCCCCGTGAAGCCGTGGTTTACAGTGAATTTATAACAGCTAAGAGGGGTTTAGACTCTGCTTCGCATTGCACCTAACAATGCCCCTTAGCTGTTATAAATTCACTGTAAACCACGGGTTCTTGGGGCTTATTGCTTTATTTGAAAACAACTGAAAGTCACATTTCTTTTATGAGAATGAATTTCACTCACAGAGAATGTCCGTGTCAAAGTCAAGATTTAACAGAATTTTTTTTTTTTTTTGCTTAATATTATAATAATATTTAACGAAATAATAATAATTGGACAATATTCTGGTGGTCTGAGTTCTCAAAAACTTGACATCCTTGTGCATAAAATGAACCCAATTAACAATAAAATTAACCAAAGGCAGAAGAGCATGTGCGCTAAAAATCAAGCCTCACCCTTGAGTTTTCCTAATTCAATATTCTGTTTCACTCGGAAACACAATACGGAAATAGTTCATTTGTTCTTGAGTTTTGTTCATATAATGTTCATATAATCTCAAGTGTGATGAAAGTGAACCAATTTGGCCTTCATGGAGTAATGAAAGAATGACAGAAGAGCTGTGATGATTGTGACACAAGCAGCTGTTTATATTTTCACTGACATGAGATGAACTAGCTCTTCCCAATAGCCTCTATCTGAAGAACGCCACTGACGCTCCTGAAGCATGAACTCAGTAGAGGAAGTAAAAACTGTGTTTAGCAGCAGTGTGTCAAAACACCATATGATTTTAAAAATGTTGCAAGATTGTTTTGTTCTTCGAATGAACCCAGATGGGAATCAAGACAGAAGGTGGGATAGAAAGAGAGAGAGTGCATTAAAAAAAAGAAAAAAAAAAGAAAAAAGGGCTTGTTATGGTTGTCCAGATGACATAAACCCTCCACCCTTTACTAGTGCTCAAAACAAGCTCACACTTTCATGACCGTCCTCCACCGCTATCTCACAACACACGACGTCAGGCTTAATTGGAAGGTTCTGGATCAGAAACCAAATGAAATGCAGACCTTGAGAGTTGCATGAGATATGCATGAGAGTTGCAGTCAAGATTTGTATCCACTGGAGTTCGGCATGAAACACGACTCCTTTACTCTGAACTCATTCTCAGGTCACGGGTGTATCAAAGATCAGAAAAACAAATCAAATGCACTTGAATGTCTATTCCTGATGTTAAAGCAATATTGCAGGTTCAGAGCCAGTTAAAGGGGAAGTGAAGCAGTCAGTCAAGTTTGCATTATTTAGTTAACTGATTTCCACTTTAATTAAAAAATACATAAACACAATTAATGTAACCGTTTTAAAGAAAAAAGGATGTTTTGTTATCGCTTTTGGAGCACGGGCGCACAGACGTCACAGGGATGGTTCTCTCCGTTGGCCAGTGAAGAAATATAAGCATTTCTTTACTGTTTGAATGCACAAATGTGCTTGGTTTTCACCATAATTGCATGAATATCGAACAACAATGTGTCTAAATCACAAAGTTTTGATCATGGTATCCCAAACATTGTTCTCATAACGCGAGGTGCAACGTGACGTAAACAAAAAATACTTCATATATCATTCATGTGGCATCTTTATTGATATGGCAGACCTTTCAGACATATTTACATTACACTGGCTCGTTCACCAGTCGTGGTATGTAAGATATTTTATGTTCACCTGCGAATAGAATATGCTTACCTGCTGTAACTAATCACCTATCTGAATGATCGGCTTCCTCAAGTTTATCATTCTAACATTATTCTTTTAAAGTTGATCATTGTTTTAATCCTTGCCAGTGTAAATATTAAAGTGTTTTAAGCCATTCAAGCGCAAGACAGTGCTAAAGAGATTTCAATGTGGTACTCGCACACTGTGATAGATCACATGAACGCACACAAAAACCGCAGCTCGGACAGCATATGCGAGTACCAAATTGAGTTATCTTTCTTGTCTTCTTGAGCAAATGCACACAAAATGTTGTCCGTATGGCTGTCTTGACGAGTCTCCACGGAAACACGCTCTTCACCCCAAACCAGCGTGTTCACGTCTTCTTCCACCCGTAACGCTAGTACTGCTCGGTCTCCTCACCGTATCGGCTCAAATGCATAAGCAATTGCATTTATTATGGGCTCAACAGTCCTTTTAAGTTTGTCTTCCTCAATTTCAAAACAAGCGTGTGTTCAAACAGTAAAGAAATGCTTATATTTCTTCACTGGCCAATATATTTCCATCCCTGTGATGTCACACGTGGTGATACTGCAAGATGGCTGCACCCTTGCTCCAAAAGCGATAACAAAACATCCTTTTTTTCTTTTAAAACGGTTACATTAATTGTGTTTGTTATATATTTTTTTAATTAAAGTTGAAATCAGTTTACTAAATAATGTAAACTTGACTGACTGCTTCACTTCCACTTTAAGCTCAACTGAATTAATTACATAATGTTGATTATGACAAAAATTTATTTTTAATTGTCCCTTTTTTAAAACGAGGAGATGCGTAGGTAACCTAGTTCTGTGAATGAAGTCAACACGCCACAGTATGGGTCAGCCTCGCTAAGGATGAGCTGTCAGGAAACGGTATATCAAATTACCCACGCCCTAATCATGCTTGCAATCACGGCCTATAAATACAGGTTTGTGATCACAGCATGGGAGTCTTATTGCAATTCAGACAAAGTAATTCAGGCCTCTTCATCTCGAGACGGTATTTCAAATTAACCACGCCCCGCTTGCAATCACTATAAATACAGGTGCGATGTAGCCGGCGCTTTCTCTTTTGCCGACTAGTGACAAGTGATCCCCGAGTGACCACGCCGTGTGGCGTGTTGACTTCATTCACAGAACTAGGTTACCTACGTAACCCCTCGTTCTATTTCATCTCAGTCAACACGCCACAATATGGGTCAACTGTGTACCAGATAAGGTCAGGAGAGGAGAAAAACCCAAGCGGGGCAATAAACTCAAGGAAACCAATTCATGCTAACAGAACATTTATTAGTTTTCCTGTAATTTACAGTTAAATCAGCGGGTTCACCAGATCATGTCTTTTTCCGCTGTTTGCAGGACAGTTGATGAGACTGTCGTAGCAACATCCAGACGATAGAATTTGGCAAATTTCATAGATGATGACCAACCAGCTGCTGCACACACATCCTCCAGAGAGGCCCCTCTAAACAATGCCCAGGAGGCAGCTACTCCTCTTGTAGAGTGGGCCACCACTCCATTTGGAGGAGGCATCCCTGCGCTGTGATAGGCTAGGTCTATCAGCCTGACCACCCATTTTGCCAGCCTCTGCTTGGACACCGCCTGGCCTTGCACAGAGTCTCCATAACAGACAAACAGCTGATGTGTATGCCTTATCTGTTGTGTGCAAGAAATGTATCTTCTCAGTGCCCTAACTGGACAGATGCAGTCTGGCTGATTCTGCTGAATTGTGAGGAGGTGGATGGAAAGGTTCTAGCACCAAGGGCCTGGAAACAAAGGAACGGGGCAGAACTTTTGGCAGAAATGAGGGGTTTGGAAGAAGTGAAATAGATGAGCCTTCTTCTCCTAATCTTAAACACGCAGGGTGCACAGAGAAGGCATGAATTTCACTCACTTTCTTAACTGAAGAAACAGACAAAAGGAATGCAGTCTTCAATGTGAGAAATTCCATCCCTATTTCATGTAACGGTTCAAAAGGAGGTTCTGTCAGAGCCTTCAAGACAATAACCAAGGTCCCATGAGGGAATTAGCCGAGTTCGAGATGGACACAGTCTGCGAGCCCCCTTCAGATAACGCCTGACAAGAGGTTGAAACCCAATTGTGTAACCTCCATAGCCTTCATGATGATCAGATATAGCAGCTACATACCCTCTCAAGGTTGATTCTGTTACTCCAGTCTCCAGCAGGTATTTGAGAAAATTCAGGTTTGAATCC
>NW_015552534.1:219735-220442 GCF_001515605.1 Sinocyclocheilus anshuiensis
TGTGTAACCTCCATAGCCTTCATGATGATCAGATATAGCAGCTACATACCCTCTCAAGGTTGATTCTGTTACTCCAGTCTCTAGCAGGAATTGGAGAAATGACAGGATTGAATCCACTTCACATGAAAATGGGTCTCTCTCCATGGACTGACACCATCTAGAGAACCTCTCCCATCTAGAAGCATAAAGCCGCCTTGTAGACGGGGCTTTGGCTGCCTGCAAAGTGGTTAGAACTGCTTCTCCAAGATTTATGGCTGATTCCCATCTAGTGGCCAGACGTGTAACCTGTACTTCCCTGGATTCGGGTGGGAGATCTGACTCTGGGCCTGAGACAGCATGTCCTGTCTGACTGGGAGACAGCATGGTGACCCTCCCAGCAAAGCGATTAAATCTGGCATCCATGACTGTTGAGGCCAATCTGGTGCCACCAGCAGGACTTTGGCCTTCAAAATTCTCACCTTGGTTAAGACTGCAGGCAGAAGTGGGAGACGAGGAAATGCATACAGGAGTACTGGGGGCCATTCGTTTGCCAAAGCATCCACCCCTAGGTTCCCTCTGGGGCCCACCATTGAATACCACAGGGGACAGTGTGTGGTTTCCTGTGTGGCAAAAAGATCTACTTTGGCCTTCACGAAACGAAGCTAGATGGCCTGTACCACTGCTGGGTGAAGTCGCCATTCTCCTGGCCTGGGACCCCCCCCCCCGCC
>NW_015552534.1:220455-224268 GCF_001515605.1 Sinocyclocheilus anshuiensis
TGTCCTCTCCCAGCAAGGGTACAGCCCTCAAGGACACCCCTCGAACATGTGCCCATAACAGGAGATCCCGGGTCTTCCAGTGTAGGGATATTGAACGTACACCGCCCTGGTGATTTATGTATGACACGATTGTTGTGCTGTCTGAACGAACAATCACCTGCTTCTCCTGAAGCTGAGGAAGAAAATGGATCAAGGCCCGAAATACTGCCTCCAGCTCCAAGAGTGTTCCAAGAGTGTGCTCCTATCCATGAGGCATCCCATTTTCCCTGTACTGGATTGCCTCACCAGCCTGCCTGTGAGGCATCTGTTGTTATGGTCTCCCTTGAACATAACGGGCCCAGCTTGACTCCCTCCTTCAGGCCTGGAGTTGAGAGCCACCACTTGACAGCTGGAAGACAATCCATGTCTCTTGGAATCAGTTGCTGTCCATTCTCGTATGGACTCACTTTGTACTTTGCTAACCATCGCTGTAATGGGCGCATGTGAAGCAACCCCAATGGCACCACCTGACTGGCTGCCGCCATTAGGCCAAGCAGTCTCCGACCCAACCTCACTGTAACTTGCTCCTTTTTGAGGAACTCGGACAGGCACTCCTTCAACACTGACTGCCTCTGTGGAGTCAGAGATGCTCTCATTATAATCGAATTCAAACTCAAGTCTAGGTATGTCACTACCCTTGTGGGAGTGAGACAACTCTTTTTGCTGTTCAGAGTCAGCCCCAATTTCTTCAAGTGGGCTAGGACCACCTTTGTGTTGCTCCTGGCCTGCTGCTTTGCAGGAGAGCAAATTACCCAATCGTCCAGGTAATTGGCAATATGTAGGCCCTGACGACGAAGAGGAATTAGTTCCGCATCCATACATTTGGTGAAGGTGCGGGGAGCCAATGACAGACCGAAGGGGAGAACATTGTACTCGTAAGCGTTGCCCTGAAAGTAGAACCTGAGGTACTTCCTGTGGTCCTTGTGAATTGGGATGTGGAAATAGGCATCTTGGAGATCCACTGTTGTGAACCAATCCCCTTGTCTGATGATGGTTAAAATGGTTGAAAGACAAAGCATGCGGAAGGGCAGTCGCTTTAAATGATGATTGAACTTCCTGAGATTCAGGATGGGCCGAAGACCCCCATCTTTCTTTGGAATCAGGAAATAGGTTGAATAAAACCCCTGCCCTATCGAACCCGAGGGCAGGCGTGTTATTGCTCCTTTTCCTAAAAGAACTAAGACTTCGTCTTTCAGAGACCTGCACTGTGTCTCTTCTCTCAAAACAGTAGGAACAATCCCTTGAAATTGGGGTGGCTTGTATTTGAATTGGAGCCTGTATCCGAACTCCAAAGTGCTCAGCACCCATGGACATTGAGTGCATTGGCGCCAGTGAAAGAGATGTTGACTGGAAAAATGTGGGGCTGGAGGTTGATAACCGTCAGTAACGGTTCCTCCCTCCTGCTGCACGTGTGCTGGAAGACTCTGGCTGTCGTGTCCTACGAAAGGACTGCCGGACTCCTTGGCTTTGTCTTATGGATGCCCCTTGGGCAGCAGACCAGCGCTGACCTATGAAGGGCCTGGTTTGCTGATTCTGCCCGAGCCCAATTACTGCTCCCAGCTGATATGCGTTGCCCACGAGTAGCTGGTGCTCTAACCACTGATCGAGTCAGTTCTCTTGTTCTACGAGACTGCTCCAAAGCTGCTTCTGCATGGGCTCCAAAGACCTCCCAGGCACTAATGGAGCTGCAATGACAGCCATGCAATCTTGATCTAACAAATTAGCTTGAGATAGCCATACCTGATGGCGTGCTTGAAACATATTGGCCATGGATTGCCCCAGGGCTTGGGCATGCGCACTTGTTCCTGGGTAGGCAGTTTTGCACGCTCAGCTGCTCTGGAAATGCTGGAAAGCTGCTTTATCTGAAGGGTCCAGTGCAATAGCCTCTGAGGCCTCAGAAGCACCATTCCCTGTTTCTTACTCAGAGATGTCCTCTGGTTCTGAAGGCATATCATTTTCATCCCTACCAAACACACCAGACGCTGCCACTGAAAGCTCATCATGGACGTTTTGATAATGGCACCCCAAGTCTTGCGGTTCATTGCTGAGCCTCTAACAAAGTATTCAGGGTCTCCAGCATACCTTGCATTTGCTTCTGAAACTGACCCCCTCTACATGCTTGCGTTTACGAGCTTGTTTAGGTCTGACACCTTTAATAGGCATCTTGGAGATCCACTGTTGTGAACCAATCCTCTTGTCTGATGAAGGTTAAAAGGGTTGAAAGACAAAGCATACGGAAGGGCAGTCGCTTTAAATGATGATTGAACTTCCTGAGATTCAGAATGGGCCGAAGACCCCCATCTTTCTTTGGAATCAGGAAATAGGTTGAATAAAACCCCTGCCCTATCGAACCCGAGGGCAGGCGTGTTATTGCTCCTTTTCCTAAAAGAACTAAGACTTCGTCTTTCAGAGACCTGCACTGTGTCTCTTCTCTCAAAACAGTAGGAACAATCCCTTGAAATTGGGGTGGCTTGTATTTGAATTGGAGCCTGTATCCGAACTCCAAAGTGCTCAGCACCCATGGACATTGAGTGCATTGGCGCCAGTGGAAGAGATGTTGACTGGAAAAACGTGGGGCCGGAGGTTGATAACCGTCAGTAACGGTTTCTCCCTCCTGCTGCACATGTGCTGGAAGACTCTGCCTGTCGTGTCCTACGAAAGGACTGCCGGACTCCTTGGCTTGGTCTTATGGGTGCCCCTTGGGCAGCAGACCGGCGCTGACCTACGAAAGCCTGGTTTGATGATTCTGCCCGAGCCCAATTTCTGCTCTTAGCTGATATGTGTTGCCCACGAGTAGCTGGTGCTCTAACCACTGATCGAGTCAGTTCTCTTGTTCTACGAGACTGCTCCAAGGCTGCTTCTGCATGGGGTCCAAAGACCTCCCCAGGCACTAATGGAGCTGCAATGACTGCCATGCAGTCTTGATCTAACAAATTAGCTTGAGATAGCCATACCTGACGGCGTGCTTGAACCATATTGGCCAAGGATTGCCCCAGGGCTTGGGCGTGTGCACTTGTTCCTCGGATCAGAATATCAACCACTCGCAATGTTTCTGGGATGTGTTCCTCCTCTGTCAAAGTGGAGGACAAATCCTGCAGCAGCCCCTGTAAATAAACCAAGAGGAGAGAGTTTGTGCATGCAAGTCTTGCCGACAAGGCCGAGGCTTGATAGGCTTTCCGCAGCTGACTGTCAATTATTCTACCATGCTTGTTAGGGTGTATAGCATCTCTTCCAGTCCTGGCCATAGCCCCAGTCAACATAGCAAATGTGGGTCAAATCTGAGGAGCTGTAGCAAGCCCATAAGTTACTGCCCCTGCCAGGTTGCCCAGCTGTGTCCTAGGGAGGGCCGTAGAACTAGGGGCCTTCCAGGAAGACTGCAACTCCGTTATAAAATCAGGAAGTATTGGCAATCCCTCTGTTTTACGACGCTGAGGGCCTCTATCAAACACTGAGGTTGATGTTGAAGCAGCCTGGGAAGGCAGTTTTGCATGCTCAGCTGCTCTGGAAATCACTGCTTTATCTGAAGGGTCCAGTGCAATAGCCTCTGAGGCCTCAGAAGCACCATTCCCTGTTTCTTACTCAGAGATGTCCTCTGGTTCTGAAGGCACATAATTTTCATCCCTTCCAAACACTCCAGATGCTGCCACTGAAAGATCACCCATTGCTGAGCCACTAACAAAGTGTTCAGGGTCTCCTGCATACCTTGCATTTGCTTCTGAAGTTGGCCAATGTCCCCTTCTACATGCTTGCGTTTACAAGCTTGTTTACGTTTGA
>NW_015552534.1:224278-237524 GCF_001515605.1 Sinocyclocheilus anshuiensis
AAGGTCAAGTTTATTTATATAGCCCTTTAAAACAACATAAATGCTGACCAAAGTGCTGCACAACATACGAGACAAAAACATCCTCATACAATACAATTTAAATACTAATAAAATAAGTCAAAAGAAAACAGAACAAAAATTAATAAAGTTAAAACAAAACAAAATGAAACTAAATGAAAACTAAAATAGTATCAAATTAAGCATATGCCTGAGAAAAAAAAAAAGTTTTAAGAGAAGATTTAAATGTGGATAGAGTAGGGGCTAGTCTAATAAACAATGGTAGGGAATTCCAGAGCTTTGGACCAAGAACTGAGAAAGCCCTGTCACCTTTGGATTTAAGTCGAGATTTTGGAACATTTAATAACATCTGGGTGGAAGATCTAAGTGTTCTCTCAGGAGAGTAGGAATGGAGAAGATCTGAAATATAAGTAGGGGCAAGGCCATGAAGTGATTTAAATACAAATACTAAAACCTTAATATCAACTCTGAATTGAACAGGTAACCAATGAAGTGACGCTAACATAGGTGTGATATGTTCTCTCTTTATTGTCCCTGTTAAAAAAACGAGCCACGGCGTTCTGTACTAGTTGCAAGCGCGAGAGCGAGGACTGATATATTCCAGCGTATAGAGTGTTACAATATCCAACCTGGTTGAGCTGAATGCATGAATAACGGTCTCCAAATCACTAAAGCTCAAAATATTTTTTAAGCTTGCGAAGTCCCCTAAGCTGCAGAAAAACTACAGAACTGATTTGTTTGTCAAATTTTAACTCAGGGTCAAGGGTAATTTTTCCCAGATTTTTAACGTTATCGCGAATGTTTTCTTCAAGGGGCCCAGGGTAGAACTTAGATTATTTAAAAGGTGTGAAGGGCCAAACAACATAACTTCAGTCTTTTTCTGATTTAGTTGAAGGAAATTTTTGTCCATCCAAACCTTAATGTCCTCTAAACAAGCTAGCAGAGAGGACACTGAATCAGTACCTGATTTTAAAGGAAAATAGAGCTGAGTATCAACAGATTAGTTTGGGCTATCCATACCTGATGTTGTGTTTGAACCATGTTGGCCATGGATTGCCCCAGGGCTTGAGCATGCGCACTTGTCCCTCAGATCAGCATATCCACCACTCGCAATGTCTCTGGGATGTTTTCCTCATCTGTCAAAGTGGAGGACAAATCCTGAAGCAGACCCGCTAAATAAACCAAGAGGAGAGAGTTTGTGCATGCAAGTCTTGCCGACAAGGCAGAGGCATGATAGGCTTTCCGCAGCTGACTGTCAATTATTCTACCATGCTTGTTAGGGTGTATAGCATCTCTTCCAGTCCTGGCCATAGCCCCAGTCAACATAGCAAATGTGGGTCAAATCTGAGGAGCTGTAGCAAGCCCATAAGTTACTGCCCCTGCCAGGTTGCCCAGCTGTGTCCTAGGGAGGGCCGTAGAACTAGGGGCCTTCCAGGAAGACTGCAACTCCGTTATAAAATCAGGAAGTATTGGCAATCCCTCTGTTTTACGACGCTGAGGGCCTCTATCAAACACTGAGGTTGATGTTGAAGCAGCCTGGGAAGGCAGTTTTGCATGCTCAGCTGCTCTGGAAATCACTGCTTTATCTGAAGGGTCCAGTGCAATAGGCTCTGAGGCCTCAGAAGCACCATCCCCCGTTTCTGACTCAGAGATGTCCTCTGGTTCTGAAGGCACATAATTTTCATCCCTTCCAAACACTCCAGACGCTGCCACTGAAAGCTCATCAGGGTGGCGGCATGGACGTTTTGATAATGGCACCCCCAAGTCTTGAGGTTCTGCCACCCATTGCGGAGCCACTAACAAAGTGTTCAGGGTCTCCTGCATACCTTGCATTTGCTTCTGAAGCTGACCAATGTCCCCTTCTACATGCTTGCGTTTACGAGCTTGTTTAGGTCTGACACCCTCTTCCTGAGGATCCCGTTCAGACCGAAGTGGCTCTTTGCCTGCAGGCATCTCATAGGGTAAACCAGTGGTGTTCTCCTCTTGCATTATAAAAGAAGGAAACTTAAATCAGTTAGATAGCTTTCTTCTCCAGAGGCGAAGAGGCCTCTTTGTCTGAATTACAATAAAACTCCCACGCTGTGATCACAAACAGCTCTCCTCTACTCGGTAACTTTCACGCTTACAGGTGAAGAGGCCCCTCTTTGGCTGTTTGTTATGAAATGCCTATAAAATATATATATAAATACAATTATAAATATAAATATATAAATATAAATATACTCACCTTACGTTTTGTAAGTGAAACACACACACAACCACGGTAGCTTTCACCCTCACGGGTGAAGAGGCTCCTTTAATCACACAACGAACGCACTTGTTTACAAAAAGCACGTGCCAATGCGGCAGTTTAAACCCTCGCGGAAAAAGAGACTCCGGTCAGCCAGATACAACAAAAGAATGCGCAGCGAAATCTTACCATCAAACAGCTTTCATCGATAGGTAGGAGGCAAAAAAAGAGAAAGAGCCGGCTACATCGCACCTGTATTTATAGACCTTGATTGCAAGCGGGGCATGGTTAATTTGATATAACGTCTCCTGACAGCTCATCCTTAGCGAGGCTGACCCATACTGTGTCGTGTTGACTGAGATGAAATAGAACTGAGGTTATAATGAGGCACTTCCAATGGAAGAGAAAAAAATAAAAAATAGGCATTAAAATACTCACTGATGAAACAGTTTGTGTTAACATGATTTTAGTGTGTGGTTTGGTTCTGTAAGGCACTGCTGGCTTCTGTAGAGCTGCTTTACAGCTGAAATGCATCTTACAGACACTGGAACTGAACTGAACTGAATCAACACTGAACTGACTAATGCTGAATAACAATATTGCTGCCTATAACTGATTGATTAACTTCACACTGAAATTGATCTGAACTGACTTGAGCTAAATAATGACACTCTTGTCTTTTAGAGCTGCTTTACAGCAGAATTACAGTCTCCATAGTTGAGTTTCCATCAATGATTCTGCTATGTTCCTGTTTATCTCTGTGAAGCTCTTGTATAAAGTGCTATAGAAATAAAAGTCACTTGACTTAAAAAAAAGTTTTTTTGTTTTTTTTTCAAAAGTGGTATTCTCATCTAGGAATTTGTTAAAACTTGTTAAAAGTTTATCCGTATATGTAAAATTGCACATTAAGTCTGATAAATAAATGCTGTAAGAGTGTTCATGATTATTTCATGTTAGCTGCATCAGTTTAAAGCGTATGGATAGGAGTTTGTTGAGCAATACTGATGCTTAACTTCACTAGCACTGTATCTAAGAACCTGTAATAATATAATACAAGCTGTTTACAACCATGTAAAGTATTAATACCTGCATATTACCAAAGTAATGTGTAATGAGTGTGTGTGGCATTGACAGTATGTGTGTCTGTTTGCTGAGGTTTATTACAGTTTTTTACGATTGTTTACACACTAAAATAAAAATGTCCACACAATTTGCAAAATTCTACTCCAATGAGCAAAACACCTCCACAGATTTGCACAACATTACACACAATGTCTGCTTCACCCTTTTTGCAAAACATTACACACAGTGATTTGTAAAACTCTACACACATTTTCACACCTTAGACACAGATAAGGATTGTGAGGTTACTTCCTTGTCATTACAAAGCCCCGGATTGCCAATGACCACACTAATGAACGAATTGGATAATCACATCCACCAGGTGTGGAAGCACACATGTGCTAATTTGAAAACGCAGCACTCAGGTGTGCTATAAAAGGCAGCAGGTGAGTTCACCTGTCTTCAACAAAAATGGAAGGAGCTAGAAGAAGAAGAAGAAGAGTGAGAATGAGAGGGGGAGCTCAAAGAGGAGATGAAGGAGGTAGAGGAAGAGGTAGAGAAGGACTTGAAGAGTTGATAGAACCCGAACAAAGAAGACGAGGACCTTGGGTGAACTAACCGTTTAAGACCAAAATATGTGGTCTTAAAATACCAATCACACTTTAGTGTGACACTTTCCTGTCGCTCAGACAGAACATCAATGCCAAAGTCATGGGTCTGACTGCCAGGGAAAGAACTGATAAAATGTAAATGTGTAACTTGAATGCAATGTAAGTCACTTTGGATAAAAGCATCTGCCAAATGCTAAATCTAGTATGCTAATCGTAACATGACATCATCGCTGATTGTTGAATTTTGAGCATTCTAACAATAAAATGAAAGGCATATTTTCAAACTTTTCAAATTTTGGTGAAAAGGAAAACTAGAATGCCCACATAAGACGTGGAGAAGGAATTCCCACGGATCAGTTCTCGAGCAGGTGTTCCTGATCTAGTTACAGCTACATGTGCGAGCAAGTAAAGATTCTGTAGGCTCCGAGCAGTCAGTCAAAGTGTTACTGGAGAGAAAGCAAACTCACGTGTGGCTTCTGTTGTGCGTCGGCTGTACGTTCGACGAGCTCGGTATCGAACGACGAGTTCACCGCTCTCCATCATGGGTTCAAATGCCTCACTTTACAACAACACAAACAAATGCAACTCTTTAAGCCCACATATTCTTCACATGGAACAGTACCTCTTAGTATTTTTCATTACTTTATTCAGTTATTATATTTTTGGTAATGTTATATCTAAACTATACCTGTTGTAACCATTGCTAAACCAAAATATGTACACTTAAAACAGCTCCCACATCTTCTCAGTACTTTATTTTACTAAAAGGAATGAAGATTGACCCCATGGGATCAGGATGAGAGTTTTGTGCCTTCTAGTTCCTGTCCCTTAGCTCTTGTCTCATGTAGGGTTATGAGGAGATGCTGGAGACTATTCCAACATCCTGCTAACAGACATACACATTCACACTTACAACTATGGACAATTTAATGTCTGTAGTTCATGTATGCCTTTTCATTTTCCAGTTAGGTTTAATAGTAGCAGTAGCATCTCTGCTCAGACCCACAGTGTCAGAATCCAGCAAAAACAGCAGAAAGCCTCATTACTACCCACCCAAAGCGTGTCTCCTTCCACCTCAGCCTGGTCACGTACACGGCCAAGAGCACAGTGAGAACGATGGCAGCGGCGATGGCCATGACCACATACCACCAGTGCCAGGAGAACGCCGGAGCACTCAAGATATCTTCACACAGACGCAGAGAAAGAAACTCCGATTTAAAATGTCCAGACTGTCAATGTAAATTAGATTCTAAAGAGGAATGCAAGCCAAACCTAGTGAGCTGCCTACTTAGGATATGGAGCTTTTTCTTCAACAGTTGTTTACTGAGGGCTGTGAGTGATGATTTTCGGTAAAGCTGAGTAAAAAGCATTGACTTCATCAAATCTGACTTGGCACTGGCAACTGGCTGGACAGATTTCAAACAGGTCTGAAGTCTGCTTACACTAGAAGAGCATTACCAATGGGCATCTGTCGCCACCTGAGACTTTGTACTGCAAACTAGTCACAGCAAGTGTTATTTCAATTACAGAAGCAGCTGTGAGCTGTAGTTTACGTCTAGTTAAGTCACCCCAGGCTAGATTCAAACTTGGGTTGCGTAAATAAGCCATACCATACCTCTCACTCCCCACTAGGCCAATATCTGATGTGTCTTTATATTTTATCATGGTCATCTGTTCAGAGACTAGAGACTGAATGTGTGTTTTGTTCAGCTGGTCACTGGTTGAATTAGCTCATTAAAATGACCTCGGTGCATATGTGTCCATATTTACAGCAGGGCGTTGCTTCTAGAGAATGTCCGAAAGTCTTTCCACATGCCTCCCACTCAACAAAACTGCTCTCAGGTTTTGCCTGCAACTAATTTCCTCACATTTCTTTCTGTTCATTTCTTGCCCTCATATCTCTTTTTATTTCCTCTTTTCTGAGACAGCAACAGCAGACAGAAAGAAAAACAACAACAGCATTTTAAGAAGGGCTCTAAATAAGGGAAGTAAAAGGAAAAGTCCACTTCTATATTTTGTGTGGGACGAAATGTTCCCAACATTAAATAACAACTTCATTAAAACATACACAAGTACAGAGGTTTCTGTGAGGGTTAGGGTTAGGGTCAGGGTAGAACAAATATAATTAGATCAATATAAAAACATGTACAAGTCAGTAAGAAGTTCCCATAATGGTGTGTTTGTGTGTGTGAGTGTGTGTGTGTGTGTGTGTGTATGTGTGTTTGTGTGTGTGTGTCACTCACCTCTGGATTGCCCCGTTTCTGCAAAACATTGCAAAGAAAGAGACCGTTAACATTCAGTGGAACTGTTTGACCTGTGAGAATTTTAGATGTGATTACTGTCTTCCTGCTTTCATACCTGCATGAATGAGTGTGATGGTTTGGAGGGGCGTCCAGGGCCCCTGTCCCGCTCCGGTGTATGCACACACTCTAAAGGAAACGTTCGACAGGGGGGCTGAGAGATTGACAAACAGCTCTGTGTCCAAACCTGTGTCCACCACAACCTGCAGACCAATCCATCATAAACAACAAAGCAATCCAGTCAACATCAAACACTACTTCCTGGAATCTGACAGATTGATACAGCTATTTAGTATAGAGAAAACAAATGATAAAAATATAAACATGGTAATGTTTTTCAGAGATGGAGGAAAGGAAATCCAAAAGCAAACACAAATATTGTTGTCAGTGTGTGTGTGTGTGGTCACCTGTTCCATGTTAGGTGCGCTGTACTCCATCATGTATCCCTGCAGCCGTCCATTCATCTTTCCAGGAGGTTGTGACCATCTCAGGAGCACTTCTGTTCCGTTCACCACAACCGTCACATTGTCCGGGGCTGTATCGGGAACTAAAACACAAATAAAATGGCACAAATTAACATTCTCGTTCAAATTGTGAAATAACCCAGGCTCAATAGAAATATGCTACTGTACCTACATTTCTCAAAACTGCAAATTTCACTGCAGTTTCCAGGCGAAATGAACACTAGAGGCAGTACAATGCCAACAACTTTTGATTGTTTTCACACAAAATATGATTACAGGTGTAGATTATTGATTAATAAACACTTTTTTATTTTTGTTTTATTTATATTTATTTATTTTTGCATCACATCTGCACTGTGTATGGAATTTCTGATGCAGTAAACTTGCTTTTTAGCTCACCTGGTACAGCATTGCACATGTGATGTAAAATGACTAATGAAATAAAAGTCACATTTAACTGTTTCTGAGAAAATCGAACACACTGTGTAGTGACAGACACTGGACATTTCACTTTGAAACTGCTGTGAAACATGCTACAAGCAACTCAATATAAGAAAAATGATTTAGTTTATAGCACTTCTTGTGGAAATGTCATGTAAAATACGAAAAACACAAAGAGCTGTCTATTTTAAAGAGACAATGCGAAAACCTGTGTACACGTTCTGGCCAGTAAATTTCCTCAATTTATACTCCGTCACCAAGTAAATTCTGGATTCTGGCTGTAGCATTTTAACAGGCGTAGAATAGTGTGGAATATAACAGGCAGGTTTGGGAAACCACATTAAGAACAGACACAAAGATGTTTTGACAGTCTTCAGAATCCATGAGAAGTATAATTTCATGTGTGTAAGTTCAAGTGTCCCAACACTGAGAACAGACTGAAGAGACAGAGCTTAAGCTATGACAAAGGGAGACACTTACTAATAAATGCCCCATGCATACAGTCATGGTCAGAATTGTTGGCACCCTTGGTAAATATGATCAAAGAAGTCTGTGAAAATAAATCTGCATTGTTAATCATTTTGATCCTTTATTTAAAAAAATCACATAAATCTAACCTTTCATTGGAGAATAAGAATTTAAAATGGGGGGAAATATCATTATGGCAAATGTTTTTCTCTAATACACATTGGACACAATTAACGGCACCCTTTTGTTCAATGCTTTTTGAAACCTCCATTTGGCATAATAACAGCTTTGAGTTTTCTCCTATAATGCCTGATGAGGTTAGAGTGCACCTGACAAGAGATCAGAGACCATTCCTTCATCCAGAATCTCTCCAGACCCTCCAGATTCCCAGCTCCATGATGGTGCTTCTCCTCTTCAGTTCACCACACTCATTTTCTATAGGGTTCAGGTCAGAGGACTGGAATGGCCATAGCAGAAGCTTGGTTTTGTGCTCAGTGACCCGTTTTTGTGTTGTTTTTAAGGTTTGTCCTATTTATATTCCTGTGAAACAGGAAGCCATGGCTGGATAATGTCATGTTCATAATCACCCTGGAGTGCTCAAAATTGTAAATATGAATGGGAATGTACTTCAGAGATATTTTACTCATAATAATTTCTAGGGGTGTCAATAATTGTGTCCAACGTGTATTTGAGAAAAACATTTATTTCATAATGAGATTTTCACCCATTTTCAATTGTTTTAGTTCAATGAAAGGTTAGATATTTGTGATTTTTTTGTTTATAAAAGAACAAAATGATTAACAATGCAGATTTATTTTCACAGCCTTCTTTGATCATATTTACCAAGGGTGCCAATAATTCTGACCACGACTGTACATAATATAACAGACAAAATGTTGTTTTTTCTTTATACATGTATTAAAAAAAAAACTTCTTTCCACTGTATTTCGTAATTTCTGACCATATTTGATTGTAATTTTGAAAGTCATCACTGTATATGATGATTTTCTACGGTATACTGTAGAAAAGAATCACCCCCTTTAAAATAATCACATTTTGTTGCTTTGCAGCCTGAAATGAAGACAGACACAGTTTTTGTTTTATCCAGCTGTATTTACTTATAACATCCAAGTGAAAGATATAAAAACAACAAGTCAAAAAATAAAAATAAAAACCAGAATCACTGAGTTGGAAAAAGGATCATCTCCTTATGTCAGTATTTTGTTGAACTACATTTTGCTGTAATTACAGCCTTTAGTCTGTTGGGATTTGTCTCTACTAACTTTGCAATATTTGCTCACTCTTCTTTGCAGAACTGCTCAAGTTCAGTTCAACCTGATGGTGAGTGTTTGTGGACTGCAGTCTTCAGGTCATTGCACAGATGTTCAGTGGGGTTTCAGTCTGGACTCTGACGAGGCCATGCAGGACATTCAGCTTTTTCTCCTTCAGCCACTGTGTGCTCAGTTCTGCTGTGTGCTTTGGGTCATTCTCATGTTGGGAGGTAAACCTTCTTCCCATTGACAGCTTTCTGGCAGATTTTCCTCAAGAATTTGACAGTATTTTGCTTGTCCATTTCTCCTTCTATCCTGACAATTGCTCCAGTCCCTGCTGCAGAGAAACACTCCAGTAACAGGCCATCACCAGCTCCATGCTTTACTGCAGGAATGCTGTTATCTGGATGCTGAGCTAGATTGGGTTTCCACCAGACATATCGTTTGCTGTTGAGGCAAAATAATTCAGTTTTAGTCTCATCTGCCTCAGAATCTTCGAGGTGTGTTTTGGCAAAGCTCAGTCTGACTGCATGTGGCCTTTCTTGAGGAGTGGCTTTTTTCCATACGAGCCACCATAAAGCCACATTTCTGCACTGCTTCAGAGTTGCTGTAGCTCTCGGTCTCCTCTCGGATCGGTTTCATCAGTTTTACCAAATACCTTCCACTTCTTAATAATAGACTTCACTGTGCTTCTAGGCATTGATAAAGCCTTTGAAATGTTTTTGTCTTCACCTCCCGACTTGTGTCTGTCCACAGCTTTATCCCAGAAATGTTTTGACAGTGCCATAGTTGATTGTTTGCTTCAGTTGCTCTAGCAAGGACTGAAATGCTCCAGGAAAGCTCTTTTCATGCTGAGCTGATCAGAATGAGCACAGCTGATCACAGGTGAAAGTCAGATGGCTTTAGCTGCGTCCGAAATCGCATACTTCCATACTATATAGTAGGCGAAAAACAGAATGCGAGGCGAGTAGTATGTCCGAATTCATAGTATTCGAAAAACAGTAGGCGAGAAGTACCCGGATGACCTACTACTTCCGCCCGAATTCCGTAGCATGCATACGATGGACACTTTACTATCCCATGAGGCCACGGGACAGGAGGCGTCATATTCGAAAATGGCGGAAGGCAGCGACGTGGCTCTTTTCAAGTGTAAGTACCTCAGGGAAAAACGTTGTTCATTGTGGTTAAATTGCACTTGTTTAACATGATCTAAGTGAACGGCTGACTTATTGAAAGTTTAAACATTGTAAATCGATGAGATGATTTCGTGAATCGGCTGTAAAAAGATGTTTAATCATTGTTATTACTGAGCACATCAAGTTAACGAACAGATCGAGCTAGTGTCAATGCTGTTGTACATCAGCTTGTTAACTGCTTTTTTAACGGAGACGTTCGTTGTTAAGCAGTTTAATGAGATTAGACAATTCCACAGACTTTAAAACATTTTTTTCCCCTCTTTTACTAATATTTAGTTGATATTTTGTTAGCGATCAGCCGCCTCACTGTTAATATATATGCCACAGTGATTCTGTGCACAATGTATATCTATAATATTTATTTAGCTATGTATATATTGTATGTATTCATTCTCTCCCTCTCTCTCTCCGTTTATCAAATTGTGTATTATGTATTCATTCAAGTTTATTCATTGATTCATGTCTTTTGTTTGTCCTGTGTATTTTTATGCATTTATTTATAACAATAAATTACTTTATTTCGTTGCTCCAAATGAGCCTCTGCCATGGTGTTCACAGACATGACTTTTTATTCTGAGGTAAAATGTGCTAGCTAAATAGGTGATTGTACTTACCTTATTTGATAAATGATTTACAAGCTGTCGACAAAGGCGTGATCTGCGAGCAGCTGACCGCCGCTTCCTCTGAGCTGTTGATGCAATCAACATTAAAACGCCGATGAAAGCGGTAAGAATTACGTGAAACATTGCTGATGTTCGCGCAGTAGTGAGGGCTCTTTAAATTTTGGCGCTGTTGTGAAGACGCATGTCACAATGATTTACAAGCTGTCGACGAAGGCGTGATCTGCGAGCAGCTTCCCGACGCCTCATCTGAGCTGTTGATCCAATCAACGTTAAAACGCAGATGAAAGCGGTAAGAATTACGTGAAACACTGCTGATGTTCGCGCAGTAGTGAGGGCTCTTTACATTTTGCCGCTGCTGTGATGACGCATGTCACGTGACAACATCAACATGGCGGATGTAGTACGTCCGAATTCCATTCATACTACTCTCATTCATACTATATAGAACGTACTTTTTTAACGGTCGAGTAGTACGTTCAAATTCAAATGTAGTACCTCCTAAGCAGTATGCGATTTCGGACGCACCCTTTGTGTGTCATTTAGAAGGTGATCAGCTGCACCTGATTGAGTTTACAAGTTATTTTTAGGAGGAGCTGATTCTTTTTCCAACTCAGTGATTCTGTTTTCTATTTATTTTCTGACATGTTGGTGTTTTATCTTGCACTGGGATGTTATAAGTTGCACTGAGTAAATACAGCTGCATAAAACAAAAACTGTGTCCATCTTCATTTCAGGCTGCAAAGCAACAAAATGTGATTATTTTAAAGAGGGTGATTATATTCTACACCATCACTGCTACACCTACCAGCATATTTAATGGCCTGATATTTATCTTTATTTTTCATTATTTTTACACAAAATTGAATTAACACTGCAAAAAAACTGATTATTTCCAAGATGATAACTACATACAATGAGACAACAATGTGAAACACAGCTGTTACTATGTCTTCTGTTGGACTGATTCACTGTTTGTATTACTAGTATGAGTGTTCTCTGCAGCATTCAGTGAGTAGCAAGATTGTATTACAGTCTGAACATATTTATACTTTTGACATATTTTGCAGAAGTGCAGTAAAGAGCCTCTTTTACTTTCTCACCCTTCAACTAATCTCACTGCCGCTGTCTCTGTTTCTAATGCAGAGCAGCAGAAAAAAACAACACACCGTTTTAGGACAGTTTATTTTCTGAAAGTCTACAGGGCCAAATGTGCCTAAAGTTGAAGAAGCACTTGTGTGTGTGAGAGAGAGACAGTGAGTGAGAGAATAAGAGGGAGGGGCGAGAGATTGAGAGAGTTTGTGTGATGGTGATAGAGCTTTCAGTTCTTTGTGTGTGTGTGTGTGTGTGTGTGTGTGTGTGTATGTGTGTGTGTGTGTGTATAGGTGTGTTTGCTAACTTCCCAGAACAGAATTCTCTTCAACGGCAGAATCAAATTATTTCTTAGTATATTTTCCCCATTGCAGGTATGAAAATGTATTCTTTGTTATTCCACCCTGTGAATACGCGGACGTTGAAGAACATGGCGAGGCACTCTGATGATGTTATCAGGAAGAGTTTCGCGTCTGATTGTTTCCACATGTGTTTCTGGCTCACGGCTGTGAAAATAGCATTTTGTCAAAAGTCTCTGCCTTCCTCTCCCGTCTCTATGGCCTACCCTAGTCTCTCTCAATAACTGTCCGATCATGCACACAGTACAACCTGAATGAGCAGAGCGCTAGAAACCAGGAAAAATGAAAAATGGCAGGACACGAAACTGTATGTTAGTGAAACAGGAAGGACCTTGTCAAAAATCCCATATGAATATATACAGGATTCTGAATTTATTGGGTGTAAATCATCTGGTGTGTCCAATAAGGGAGACACAAAATCGGTGGGGATCTACAAAAAAAAAAAACCTGCAAATGTAAAACATCCATATTCATTAGTGAAATGTAAATTAGGATTATGTGGACAATGTGCTTTACTATCATGAATCTAATATTGTAGTTTTGATCCTACATTAATGAATCTGGAGATGTGACCTGGACATGTTGAGATGCACCAGTAAACCTCAGTCAGTTTAGCTATGAAATGAATCAAGCGTTTCACACGTGCTGCTTTATAAGGCCCGAACCTCAGTCTTAAAGCAATTAGTCAAAAATTGTGTTGTTTACTGTTTGCTGTATAAAATCTGCTTTCAGAAAGGTTTCTCTCATGCAGACCAGGGCTGAGTTTATAAGAAAATAGGCCACATACACACTCCAGCTAAACTCAGTTGGCAATTCACCTTTTCGTGCTTAATCCTGTTCTGTTCACACACAGTTTAGTCCTTTACTGGAGTGACAACCACATTCTACAACCCAATTATCTCCCGAAAAACTCAGTGGTAGTGAAAACCACATTTACAATAATTCTATGCAGTGTTTACGAAACTGAACTGAAGAAATAGCTGTTATTAACGAATTGAAATGTGCAGAGTTGTCTTTCTTCTGTATGCACAATGCAAGAATAGCCTTGATTCATTTGTGTTGCCAGATATATATATATATATATATATATATATATATATATAAAAAAACAAAA
>NW_015552534.1:237567-243566 GCF_001515605.1 Sinocyclocheilus anshuiensis
TATATATATATAAAAGAACAAGTACAAAATAAATCTAAGTACAAATGCTGTATTTTGGAAATCCAGAGATATTGTTGCCCACTTTAACAACTCCATAAACTGGATGGCTTTGTGTGCCAAGCAACAAACAACAAACACCCAGCCCAAAGATGCTTATAATAAGTGGACATGGCAACACTGTGAGAGCATGCTTGAAACAGTCTTCCAAGCTTAAACAAAACACGACGTCTCTGTCAGCGGTGCACAATCAAACGTCGCAATTTCAGGAGTCTTTTTTTGACACAAACGGAACTTAACATTTAAGGAATTCACTCCAGCATTTAAGTGCACTTGACATTCCTGAATTTTGTGTACGAGGCCATAGTGTGGCAGACAGAGAGCATTTTTAAAAAATTGTGTACATTTTTCAGCTACATGTTACTTTTTCCAGTAAGCGGTGCAGAGGTTTTTTTTCCAAGTAAACATATCCAGGTAAACACTGCTGTTTATAACTGCCTTCCTCTCTGTTTCATTCTAGCATTTTATTCAGTGTAAATATATGTGTTTAATGCTAGTCCTCAATTGAGATGTTTAATTCATGCAAAAAACATCATTATTGAAAAATACTGATTAAATTACAAATTGTATAATCTAAGTTATATATTTAAAAAGATATAGTTCTGTTTTCACAAACACAGCCTGACTACAGTTGAACTACTTTAATCTCTGAGTTGATTGTAGCTTGGCAAACACTTTAAAGCTGTGATTATGATTATGTAAGGTCAGGTTTGCGTTAATCTGCTCAAACAGAAAGTGCCAAACCAATTTCATTGTGATATCAGCGATCAGCTTTGTTTCTCTCTTTCTCTCTCTCTGGTTCTCTCGTCCCTTGGACAATGTGGGACTCTGGGAAACTAGCAAAGAGTATGTTTTTTTTCTTTCACAAACCCCCCTCCTCTTTTTCCTGTTCTATCCATCACAGCATTCTCTCTGCCTCATTCACTTTTCCCACAGTGTGTGCATGTCTGTATTTCATCCTTTCTTTTTTTGGCAGAATAAATCAAAGGTCATGTAGGGTCAGGGCAGACGAGACAGAGCTGCTACAGGAAACGGGGGAGGACAGAAACCAATGCAGCATGTTTAGGAAAACAGGAAATTCTTTCTTGAAGATAATTTGTAGGATTAGTGCGAAGACAAAGAGACAGAAGAAAATTTGATTGCTGAGAGTTTGCACTTTTTATAGCTCAAGCTACATGGTGTCGCTCACAGTTACTTGTGTGTGTGTGTGTGTGTGTGTGTGTGTGTGTGTGTGTGTGTGTGTGTGTGTGTGTGTGTGTGTGTGAAGAACTTAAATGATTTTAGCAAATGGCTTCAATATAACAAAGAGTGAAAAATTGAAGGGTGTCTGAATACTTTCCGTACCCACTGTATATATATACTGCAGTGTAAACAGTATGAGACATTTCTAATGCTGCATGGTAAATACTGTCACATACTATAATCCAGCTCTATTTGGGACACATCTCATTTGTGACTGTTCTTGTGGAGAGACTGAGAAAAGGGAAAAGACGGACAGCAAAACAAAATGGCATTTGAGAGTGAAGAGGTGCAAAAGAAAAGCTCTAAATCCATCAATCAGCCTGGACTAACATAATAAACACGCTAATAACACACAAACCAAAAACAGCACCAAACCGACACACACACCGACACACACACGCACACTCACTCACTCACACACCCACACACCCACCCACACACACACACAAACACATACTCACACACATTTCATTATTTTATTTGGATCCACAAAACAAGCAACAAAAACGGAATCCAAATACCTTGGGAAGCCAGTTTGCAAGATGACAGGTACACATGGCTAACATACATTCACAAGTCCTTGTATTTATAACATTCAACACTCAAGGATAGACAAAACATCTTCGTTTCCATATTTGCATACTCCCTATAGTGGCTGAAACTGAACAAAATTTTGCACATTCTTGTGCACATGACCTAAACTTCCAGCACACACACACACACACACACACACACACACACACGCACAGCACTGCCTCTGAAAAGTCAGTTTCGTCACTTTATTAACTGAGTTCCATTTATTCTGACAAACTCTCTCCATTCGTCTCTCTCTTTGTCTCAGGACACGATTCCCCTGGGCCAGAACGTTGAGGCGGAAAGTTCCAACAATTAACGAAAAAAAGGTAATAACAGACTAACGTTTGTACGGCAGGCTTAAGGCAGAGACAAGGGGGAGGCCAGGATTATAGGAAGAGACTTCGCAGGCTGCTCTCAATTCATTTAACAAGCCTTAAAGGGCACACACACATATAAACACACACAGCCCAGTACAGCCAAACACTGTCACTGTCCAACAAAACCCTCTCCTGGAAAATCTGAAATGTCTCCTTCACTCACATCTTTCCTGTGTCTCGCCCGTCCCACACAAAAATTATTAATTGGAGATTGAAAAGAGGAAAAAACTAAATCCAGTTAAGCAGAACACACAGGGAAAGAGAATCACAAACGAAACCTTTTTAAAGACATGAGATTCCAAACCCATTTCACCTCCATCATTTGAATAAGTGCACCAATATGCACAATGTTTGTCTCACTCCTCGTATTCTAGTGCACATGTGAGCGCTGAGAGCCAGGATCTCAGTGTGTGTTGCCTTGGATGAGCGAGAAATGGAAAACCTGGAGTGGAGTTGGAACGTTTCAGTGCAACAGCAAACGAATGTGTGCAATACATCAGAAAGGATGTTTATTATTAAGCAAGTCAAATACAGATTTATACAATACAGATTGTCAAAGCAGCTTCGCAGAGATAAACAGGAACATAGCAGACTCATTGATGGAAACTCAACTATGGAGACAGTTCAGATTCTGCTGTAAAGCAGCTCTAAAAGACAAGAGTGTCATTATTCAGCTCAAGTCAGTTCAGATCAATGTCAGTGTGAAGTTAATCGATCGGCTATAGGCTATATGCAGCAATATAGTTATTCAGCTTTAGTCAGTTCAGTGTTGATTCAGTCCAGTCCCAGTTCAGACAGATCTTAAATATTTCCAATAGTGTTACTGAATGGTACTGCATGGAAAATGACTGCTTTGAAAGACTCCTTGTGTGTCATTAGTCAGGTAAAAGTCACTCCAGTGAATGAATGTTACTGTGTCGGGCTGGTCAGGATGATCAGACGTGCAGATCAATGTTGTGATAGTGCTACAAAGCCAAACTGTTTACACTTTACAAACGAATCAATGTAGGATTGGCTAATTACTCTTGGATCTGTGTTTTAAGCTGGGATGTATTGTAACACTAAAAATTGGAATTCTTCCCTTTCATGTGAAAGAGTCTAGATTAAATGAATAAATGAAGAGTGAAGCTGTGAAGAAGCAACCACTAAGAAATAACCTTTAAAGGAATAACATTTTTTATTTACAGGGAGCTTCAGATTCTTCTTGTGCTCGCGGTCACATGCCGTGTCTGCATTTCTTACTGTCTGTGTGTTAAAGCTCCGCTCACAGCCGTTTGTTTCTAAGAGACATTTCATAATGCCAGTTTATGGAGAGTACCCAACACCCACCTCACTCTCTCCTACAAACACTCCTTCAGCTGCAATCTGGCTCCAGTCCTGTCCTGCCTGACAGACACGTAGCGCTGATGTGAACACAGCCAGACCAGAACCTTTACAGAAGACACACACTCACAGCACAGAGCAGCAGACACACACAAACCTACAGACCGGCCTGAATGCCTCACAATAACCAGCAGCTCTTCAGGCTGAAGTGTGCATTAGGAAAGGGCATTTTGGTCATTTAAGTGTTTTCCTAATTGCTCCTTGCTGTCAGTTCCCATCCCTAACGTGCATCACCATACACAGATCTGTGTTTCTGCTTCCCTGGTCGTTCTGTGCTGACAGTTTCCATGTCGTTCAGTGTTTAGCAGAGACAGACCTCACACATCTATCTACTGTAAACACACTTCAGTGAGGACTGTAACACTGTTACCAGCCCAACATAAGTCCAGCATGTTCCTACGGTCTCTGTGAGAATAAGGATCGGTGTGGGCATGTGTTTACCTCCTTCACTGGTGCTGACGCTCATCCAGGCCGTCCAGCTCGAGACGCCCTGACTGCTCCGGCAGGCCATTCTGAGATCATACTGGCTGAAGGCCTCCAGATCTGAGATCAGATGACTGGTGTCGGGTGCGCTGACCGTCTGACTGGAGATGATGACCTGATCAGAGTCTTCACCAGACGCTTTGACCTGAAAGATATTGTATTTGAACAAAATCATTACATGGGTTTTAGTGGTTTCTTAGCATTTCCTAGTGACATCTATAACAGGGATGAAGATCTCATATGGGCCTCGCGGAACAGATTTTTAAACGATCAAACCCTTTCATTATTTGCAAAATTTTAAAATAGTGAAAGTCTTCTTCAATTCACACTTCAACAAATCTCACTCATCAAACAATTAGTATATTGAATGGACATCTTGTTTCTATGGAAAATTATTTTAAGAAATGAGGCAAGAAGAAGTCATGTTTGGTGTTTGGACACACAGGGAAAGACCACTGATAACTTGAGTGAAATGAGTGACATTCACTTTCTGTTCAGGACAAAGAAGAAGCGACTTCTATCACTTCCCCTTTCCCCAGGATCCTGTGCTAGAGTAAATGCAGGGATATTCAGGATAAAATAGGACTTACAAGTTTATGTGTAAACAAATATTTGTCACATTTCTTGTTGGTAAGTTACCAGGTTTACATGTGTGACATGAGAAAAAAGTCACACTTCTCACGTAAGTTATACTGAACCCAGAATATTCCTTAATACATAAACACACAAGCATGTAGTCTGTCTTGGGCACATGCTTCATAACCACACACACGCACGCACACACACACACACACCCACGCACGCGCGCACACACACACACACACACACACACAGCAGGACACATGCAAACAGCTCGCTCAGCACCAGAAACATGCTGCCGATGCAACAAACATCAAACGCTGGTAGAAAACAAATCACCTACACACAGTTATACTGCTTCAAATCATTTTTGGCTGTAGGAATTACAGTAAAAATCTACAGAGAGGAAAGAAAGAGTTGCCTTTATAAACGAACAAATCGTCTCAGGTTACTTATGTAACCATGGTTCCCTGAGTAGGGAACGAGACACTGCGTTCTCTAGGGGTCGCTATGGGGAACGCCTCGTCGTGACCCGTGTCTGAAGCATACATTGAAAAAACACCAACTCGTTGGCCGGCGACAGCCATGACGTCACTACCGGTGCGACTATATTATAACCTAGAGGACGCAGTGTCTCGTTCCCTACTCAGGGAACCATGGTTACACAAGTTACATAAGACGTTCCCTTTCATGGGAACTTCGAACTGCATCCTCTAGGGGTCGCTATGGGGAACGGTAGGAACGGTATAACGGAAACTACAAACTACAAACTAGAAACTACAAACGATGTAGTTTCTGTATGTAGCCTTTTATTCCTTTCAGTGTTCATTAATCGACGCGACGCGAGGCAACATAAATAAAGCTCACATGCACTCAACTTAGCTGTCAATATGTTCTTATAATTATATTCTGTAAATTCGCTGGAGTGTTTGCATTCGCGAGGCTTGAAGACGTGCAAAAATATCAGTTTAATGAAGACGCTGCAGTCTCGCGAGCTCAGATACCGGACGCATAAGGCTTTCAGTTTCACACTAAAACAGCTCACAAACACCTGAATGTAGCTCTTGTTGTGTTCTAATGGGTGGAATGTACGCAACCGCTGGAATATTTTATTTTTCTCCTACCATTTTTCTCCTAGAATTCTCCTACCAGCTGATGGTTTCAAATCACAGTTCAAAAATCAGTCACCGGAATGAGAACAGTGATTGGACGACACTCCTTCTGGAACTTTCCTCTCTCTTTCCTTTTCTTAGCTTTCTTCAACTTAATTTTAAAATAATTTTTAATCTTCTAACTGGTATC
>NW_015552534.1:245261-247293 GCF_001515605.1 Sinocyclocheilus anshuiensis
CCCTCTTTCCTCGAAAAGAGAGACAAACGAGAGCGGAGCTTTTTCCCTTGGAAAAAACGCTCGCAGTGCTCGCCTATTGCCCCCTCGGAGGCATCGCGTGCGTGCTCTTCGCCCAAACAAATAACGCATAGATCGTGTGTGTCATCAGATGTTAAACAATGTCAACACGGATGCACACATCCTTAAACGCTTTGCTAGTGCTCGCCATAATGAGATAAATAGAGATCGCTCTTACCACAGAAATGCACGCTTCAAACAAAACAGTCAATGAAGACGAAGAAGAGAATGATGTGTGCTCCCGGCGCCTATTTATACTATAGTCGCACCGGTAGTGACGTCATGGCTGTCGCCGGCCAACGAGTTGGTGTTTTTTCAATGTATGCTTCAGACACGGGTCACGATGAGACGTTCCCCATAGCGACCCCTAGAGGACGCAGTTCGAAGTTCCCATGAAAGGGAAGCTTTATTGGCGTGACTGAAAATGATTACGAAAACTCCATAGAATTCAGGTTGCACACAAGTTTAAGCCAGAAATAAAACAACAAACGACCAAATACAAAGTGTGAATCTCAGAGAAACTCTCTAGAAATGTCTAGGGTCAAATTAAGAATAAAAATATCATTTCTTTAAACAATGCTAAATAAATAATTCTGGCATAAGTTATCTTACTTCTCAATTCTCATTAATGTAAAGTGAAAAACAAACAATAGTATATATTTTCAAATGAAAAGTATAATTGTAAGTATACTGTACATCAGTTTTCATTATTGTACAGTACACCATAATTATTATTTTTTTCACTTTACAGTAAGCAAATTGAATAAAATAACAGAGGTGGGGAATTGTAATATATGATTTATAATTGTATGTAGAAACTACAAGACATTTACGACTAGACACACGTGTCTCCTCTTTTCTGTTTTCCTCACATTCCCTCAGGCAGCACTAAAAAAACTCCCGTCAACACAAACTTCAAACGTCTGTACACACATAGTTATAATGTTCATCCTAATGTAGTGAATGAAAGAACTGACTCATGAATGGCTCAGTGCTGAGGTGAGAAAGAGCAGATGTGTCATAACGCTCAAAGCTGAAGGGAGAAGTTGCTCTTCCTGATAATGGTGAAGGGATTCATTCTGGAGTGAGGAGTCACACGTGAGTCAGGACTCTGTGATTCAGAGCGGAGTCAGTAAACAGAGTGAACGGAGCCGCTGGTCACTGACTCACAGCGCTGCTGAATTCCCCTACGAGGGGTCAGTTTATCTCTGTCTCTTATCTCTGCATTCACAATGACCTGAAGCATTTCTGGATTTGAGCTGACAGATGTCTCAGCTCCTTCTAGATCCTTTACTTCAGTTCAGGACTAAACCAACTGTTGGAATGAGGAAAATTAGATGCATGTTTCTTAAATATATATTTTATAACTGAATGCCGGGGCTAAACTGCAAATTGTATGATTGCTTTCATTTATCATTTATTAACTGTCAGCAGCTCTGTCAGTTCAGAGAGTGTGATCATTTACTGTAACGCTAGCCAACGGATGAGGGATAAGACATCAATGACGGTAATTCATTTTGAAGCATTACACAACAAATATTAATTGCAGAAATTAATACATTATTCTTCCCACCCCTAGCAAAAATACCAAATATATATATATATATAATACATACACACATGAAAGATTTCAATGGCTGCCAAACCCTTGATTAAACTTTAATAGATTTGCAAATCTTTTTCATATGTCAGATGAGTTCTATTAACATTTTCTGGTTCTTGCTTTGTTCTCTCTCTTCCTCTTTTATTATCTGTCAGTTCCTTCAGGATTGTGTTTAGTCTCAGTTTGAACCGTTGGGTTGTGTGGAGCTGAGGAACAGAGGAGGGGTGCGGGATCAGACACAAGAGGCCTGTTTTTATTAGAACCAGGCACTTTGGGGTGGTGCTCAGGCGAAGGGGAGTGTATGACACACACACACACACACACACACACACACACACACACACACACACACACACACACTCTCGCCCTCAC
>NW_015552534.1:247596-249065 GCF_001515605.1 Sinocyclocheilus anshuiensis
ACACACACACACACACACACACACACACACACACACACACACTCGTCCTAACAGGGCCCCAGAACATGGGGAACTGGGCCTCAGCAGTGAGTGGAACGGGCCTCTCTCAATGTGTGAAATGTGATACTCCACAGCATGATTAAGCAGCATGTGTGTGTAGGAAAAGGGTTCTGACTCACAAAACAGACACGTCACAAGCTTGTCAAAGTCAAATGATAGAAACAAACACACACATATTGACACAATCACTCATTCTGATATGGATCTATTGAAAGATGTTTTTTTTTCAGGTACCTGAACAATGCAGTGGCTGATGGGATAAATTCCTCCAAAGCCCATGTGCCAAGACAGACGGATACTTGAATTAGTGATTTCTTCAGCTGTAATGTCATGGGGCTGGGAAGGAAGAACTAGACAAAAAGATAAAAAGTACTGTTTTTACATAAAACATCGATTGACAAAAACAGCTCAAATCTATTTGTGTTTCCACACTTTGGCTACATTCAGACTGCAGCAAAAGATCAGATTTTTTTTTATCTCATATGAGATTTCACAATCCACAAGGAACCTGATCTGTTTGATTAGAGACGGTGGAGGGACAGTGAGCCGTTATTACAGTGACAGCTCTATACGAGCAGAACTTGAGTGGTCGAATCCTAAATAATTACAGTTTTTGATCTCTTTCCACTCATCCTCATCTGCTCAAGAATTGTCTGTGTTTAAGTCCTTATGACAGCGTGCTGCGTGCCATCTTTGTCACTGTTCAGGACCATGACCTTTTCACACTGGTATCTGATACTGGCCACATTTAAAAAATAATGTAACTAGTTAAAAAAATTGTCTATGAGCATTAAATCCAAACTGTGCACTAAACCCCAAAGTATACTGTACGTGCACAGCCTGATTTGACCCAATTCTACAGCAGCATCACACACATGCCTCATGGAGAAGCCAATCCTGCATATATTGCTACAAAATATCACAGAGAAACAGTGACTATTAATATGAGTATACATACAATTATCTGATTAAAAAAGCACTAATTCAATCAATATTTATTATTAATATATAGCTGGACAATGACATCACTGAATCAACAATGAACTGACTTTAACTGATAAACTGACTGTTATCTATTGTCTTCTTGCATTATCAGCACACGTTTTTCCTGTTTGACACTGTAAAGCTGCTTTGACACGATCTGTATTGTATAAAGCACTATATAAATAAAGGTGACTTGACTATGTATGTGTATATATATATATATATATTTCTCACACACAGCATTCTTCACACTCTCAGTGAAAATAACTCATGTGTGTCATTGAGGAACACTGTGTGTCCATTGTTAAAAGGCCATAACAGTTCAAAATCAAGGGTCACCAGATCAAATTCTGATGGACAAGGCCTGAGTGCTGTGTGTGTGTGTGTGTGTGTGTGTGTGTGTGTGTGTGTGTGTGTGTGTGTGT
>NW_015552534.1:249367-251912 GCF_001515605.1 Sinocyclocheilus anshuiensis
TGTGTGTGAGAGAGAGTTCAACACAAGCCACATTTAGTTTCATCTCATTCTATTTCCTTCCCTAAAAAGACAATCTGTCTTCATCAGTATAGATTCAAAGCAAACATGCATTCTTTTAAGAGTGTAAATCCATTCATTGCTCAACTAAGCGTACTTTTGCCATATAATACAACACTGAAAGAACCTCACAGCGTGATACACTTTCCCAAATAATATTACTAGTGTGCCTGTGCAAAGGTTGTGCCCATGATGTATTGTGGGTGTTTGCTATGATCATTACGGTGATTTGTGTTTTTTGCTTTTGTATCTGGAAAAAGTAAACAAACAAAAAAAGTAAAAAGTAAAATTTTTTATTTTTTTTTTAAATCAAACCCCTGACCATAAATATGAGCAACAATAATAGTGATGCTTGCCCAAGCAAACAGCACTGAATGCTTTACAGAGTGTTTAACATTCTCCCTGTGACGAACGGTATGTATGTGTGTGTGTGTGTGTGCGTGTGTGTGTGTGTATGTGTGTGTGTGTGTGTGAGGCTGCTGCAGAGGCAGAAGGAATGCTATGGACGGAAAGAACTGCCATTTTAGTTTAAGAAATTCTTGAATGAGTGTGAGTCAGTGTGTGTGTGTGCAAGCAGAAGTGTCTCATTCCAAAGATGTGAATCCACCACTAATGGTCAGTTATCCATGATGAGTCAAAGCCTCTCTCTCTCACTTCAGCTCAGAATCAGAATCAGAATGAGCTTTATTGCCAGGTATGTTTACACATACGAGGAATTTGTTTTCGTGACAGAAGCTTCCACAGTGTAACAGAATGACACTTTTCCAGTGTATTTAGCCTGTTTATACAAGACATTGTCCCCATTCCTGTGAGCATCTTCTTTGGCCTGACGGAGTTGTCTGAGTTTTGCAGTGAACCATGGTTTGTCATTGTTGTAGGTTAAATGAGTCCTGGTAGGAATGCACATGTCTTCACAGAAACTGATATAAGATGTTACAGTCTCTGTGAGCTCGTCCAGATCGGTGGCAGCAGCTTCAAAAACACTCCAATCAGTGAGGTCAAAACAAGCTTTTAAATCCTGCTCTGCTTCATCAGTCCATCTTTTTACAGTCCTTAATACAGGTTTAGCTGATTTCAGTTTCTGCCTGTAGGTCGGTATAAGATGAACTAAACAGTGATCAGAGAGCCACAAAGCTGCTTGTGGAACAAAGTGATATGCTTTCTTTATTGTGGTGTAACAGTGATCCAATATATTACTGTCTCTGTGGGACATGTGATGTGCTGTCTGTATTTTGGCAGTTCACGGGAGAGATTTGCTTTATTAAAGTCCCCAAGAATACACACTTACGAGAATGAACGAGCAAAACTCCCGCGGCGAATAGAACGGCTTGCAATTAATGAAGAGCACTTCTAGATCTGAACAGCACATCTTCTTTAACACAGTTACATCTGTACACCACCTCTCATTGATGTAAAAGCATGTCCCGCCGCCGCGTGATTTTCCCCGTTGATTCTGCGTCGTGATCTGTTCTAAACAGCTGAAAGCCCGGGAGACTCAACGCGCTGTCCGGAATGGCGTCTTTCAGCCAGGTTTCCGTGAAACACAGAGCAGCAGAGTTTGAAAAATCCTTATTTGTCTGGGAGAGCAGAAGGAGCTCGTCCGTTTTGTCGGGTAGAGAGCGGCGGTTCGCCAGATGGATGCTAGGCAACGGCGTCCTGAATCCGCGCTGTCTGAGCTTCACGAGCGTGCCGGCTCGCTTCCCCCGTCTGCGCGTCCTGAAGCGTTTGATCAGCGCCGCAGCTCCCCCAACTACAATGTCCAGCAAAACATCAGAATAATCGAAAACCAGTGAAATATCGGGTGGTGTGTACTTCCGAATGTCCAGCAATTCGTCTCTGGTGAAACTGATTGCAGGGATATAACTAAAGACAGGACAAACTAACAAAAACATAAAAACAACTGCGGAGCATGCCACGGAGGCAGCCATCGGCGTCGGCGCCATCGCGAAAAAGTACAGCTGGAACAACAACACAGGCTGTATGTGGCACTCTGCTGTGGCAGGTTTTCAAAGGCCTCCTCCTCTTCCTCCTCCTCATTTTTTTCTTCCACTCTTTCTTCCTGTTCGGCCTTCCTCTTATCTCCTGCTGCTCTATCACTAGTAAGCAAAGGCCAGCGTCTCAAAGGATGATTCCCATTTGGAAAACTTCCAGACAGTCCGCCTGCTGCAGAGAGTCTGTGTGTGTGTGTGTGTATGTGTGTACCTGGTATTTATCACGTTATGGGGACCAAATGTCCCCACAAGGATAGTAATACTAGTAAATTTTGACCTTGTGGGGACATTTTTGAGGTCCCCATGAGGAAACAAGCTTATAAATCATACAGATTTATTAAATGCACAAAGTTTCCTGTAAGGAGTAGGTTTAGGAGTAGGGTTGGTGTAGGGCAGTAGCACATACAGTTTATACAGTATAAAAACCATTACGCCTATGGAATGTCCCCATAAAACATGGAAACACAACGTGTGTGTGTGTGTGTGTGTGTGTGTGT
>NW_015552534.1:262468-273641 GCF_001515605.1 Sinocyclocheilus anshuiensis
GAGAATGAACGAGCAAAACTCCCGTGGCGAGTAGAAAGGCTTACAGTTAATGAAGAGCACTTCTAGATCTGAACAGCACATCTTCTTTAACACAGTTACATCTGTACACCACCTCTCATTGATGTAAAAGCATGTCCCGCCGCCGCGTGATTTCCCCATTGATTCTGCGTCGCGATCTGCTCTGAACAGCTGCAAGCCCGGGAGACTCAACGCGCTGTCCGGAATGGCGTCTTTCAGCCAGGTTTCCGTGAAACACAGAGCAGCAGAGTTTGAAAAATCCTTATTTGTCTGGGAGAGCAGAAGGAGCTCGTCCGTTTTGTCGGGTAGAGAGCGGCGGTTCGCCAGATGGATGCTAGGCAACGGCGTCCTGAATCCGCGCTGTCTGAGCTTCACGAGCGTGCCGGCTCGCTTCCCCCGTCTGCGCGTCCTGAAGCGTTTGATCAGCGCCGCAGCTCCCCCAACTACAATGTCCAGCAAAACATCAGAATAATCGAAAACCAGTGAAATATCGGGTGGTGTGTACTTCCGAATGTCCAGCAATTCGTCTCTGGTGAAACTGATTGCAGGGATATAACTAAAGACAGGACAAACTAACAAAAACATAAAAACAACTGCGGAGCATGCCACGGAGGCAGCCATCGGCGTCGGCGCCATCGCGAAAAAGTACAGCTGGAACAACAACACAGGCTGTATGTGGCACTCTGCTGTGGCAGGTTTTCAAAGGCCTCCTCCTCTTCCTCCTCCTCATTTTTTTCTTCCACTCTTTCTTCCTGTTCGGCCTTCCTCTTATCTCCTGCTGCTCTATCACTAGTAAGCAAAGGCCAGCGTCTCAAAGGATGATTCCCATTTGGAAAACTTCCAGACAGTCCGCCTGCTGCAGAGAGTCTGTGTGTGTGTGTGTGTATGTGTGTACCTGGTATTTATCACGTTATGGGGACCAAATGTCCCCACAAGGATAGTAATACTAGTAAATTTTGACCTTGTGGGGACATTTTTGAGGTCCCCATGAGGAAACAAGCTTATAAATCATACAGATTTATTAAATGCACAAAGTTTCCTGTAAGGAGTAGGTTTAGGAGTAGGGTTGGTGTAGGGCAGTAGCACATACAGTTTATACAGTATAAAAACCATTACGCCTATGGAATGTCCCCATAAAACATGGAAACACAACGTGTGTGTGTGTGTGTGTGTGTGTGTGTGTTTGTGTGTGTGTAACCAGTCGTGAAGAAAACGTCTTAAAGAAAAAATTGAGATGACTAACTTGTAATACTAGTCTAAGCAGTTTATAAAACAGACCCCTGTTTTCTAAATATAAATATTCACTTCACATTTAAGTGATGTGAACAAACCCCTCTTTTTGAGCAGTATAGCAGTAGTACTGATTACAATAGCAAACACCACAAATAGTAGCTGCAAATAATTATAATGTATGGCCTTACTGCACCTTTATTTAGTACTGAAGTGAGCTATTATGTGGAATGGTTACAAGTCGTCACTGTCGGGCTGAAACCTTGTATGTCCATATGTTTTGTCCGTCATTAGTACAGCTGTATTTGTGGCAGTAAGTGCATCTCATTACAGGTTAAACAGAATATGGTATCTCTTCAAAGTTTATGGTGAAACGCTCTTCTCCACTCCTCAGATGCATAAAACTTTAGTCTTTAAAGACAGTGTTTCTTCAGTAAAGGAAACACTGAACTTATTCAAACACAATACTATTTATTGGTTAAATAATTGTAAAACTCACAGAAAAATGTAAAGGGTGAGCAAAAAAAAAGATGGAATATGGCGATACAAGGTATTTGTTAAGAACAAAAAATGCTGATAAAAACAACAACAGTGTAGAGTCATGTAGAGTGAGGTCAGTACCTGAGATGTTGAGGGTTGAGGGCGACAGGGATATCGGGTCACCCAGGTTATTGAGAGGAGCCCCGTCCTGAAGCCAGATGACCTGCACGGGATCAGGAGGACCGTGAGCCACACAGCGTACACTCAGCTCTTCGTTAGCCACGACTGACAAATGCTGCGGGTCTACCGAGGAATGAGGGAGACCTGGGGGAGAGAGAAAGACAGTTAGGGAATCCATAAATATATCATTAATGCACTATAGAGGAGTCTACTGTTATAGTCTCAACCCAGCCCAACCTCCCAGTCAGCAATCAGGAAATCAATTCACGATATTAATTTGAATTTTGGAACAATGGATTTTAAGTAAGACATTCAAAAAGTGAAATACCCTCTAGTTGGATGTATCCCTCCATGGATAATGCCTCCTCTTCACCAGATGAAACCGCACACTGATAGGCGCCCATATCTGAGAGCTGTACCGCCTCTATCCTGTACGCAGAACGAGAATACTATTAATATGAAACTGCAGTCACATTTCAATAGATTCTTTTGGCAGACACTTTTCTCCCAGGTGAATTTCAGTGCTTTTAATGACCACACAGCGTGTGTGGTCATTGGGAATCAAACCCCTGACATATGCATTGCTAGTGGCATTGCACCTTTCAGCTTTAGTGAAAGCTCAAGGTTGTTATGAAAATGGTTACATGTCTGTGTGCTGGGTTTGATCAGTGCCGGGGGTCACAGGTAATCCATTTGATATGTTTACTGACAAAAGAGTCATATTAGAATTGAAAATATACCTGCTAACTGATCAGCAAATTGCCAGTGAGAAAAAGTGACATAAGCATACCTATCACACTACTTTGCATACAAATTCAGGAGGTATCATAATTCAGTTATTTTATTAGGCATTAATGCAATAACGTGACATGCTAGTTTGAAAAGTTTCTGCAACACTGATCATGGACAGAGGAAACTGAAAGAACAGTTAAATGGAGAGGCAGTGTAAATGTCCTCATTAAACAGGTATTCCTACTTGAGTTCACTAAAAACCAGCCAGCTGTTCTCATCTACAGGGAGCTGCATCTGGTTGGTGTCTGCAAACTCCAGCGACTGTCCCTCCTTCAGCCAGAGCACATCCAGGGGCCCCTGGCCCTCGCCGTCTACGCGCAGGATGCACTGAACAGCCACTAGCTTCCCAAGAGAGGAGGTCACGTTCTTAGGGCTCTCCATGAAACGCAAACCTACACAGTGCAGGAAAATTGTGGAAAAACCATTAAGTCAAAGGTAAAGTTGAGTTTATCACTTAAGCTTCCATAACCTGTGTTTGTTTTGAAGAGCAGATGGATTAAACAAATGTGTGGTACTTTGGTGCTGAATAATTGCCATGCCAAGGCCTTTACATGTTTGTTTGTTTTTGTTAATGGCATGTCGTTTGCTGTAGTTTGAAGAGCTGGTCATCATATTGGAGGGTTTCCACATCGTTTCTGAAGATTCATGCCTTTATAAAACTAGATCAGCTTAAATCAGTGGTTCCCAACCCTGGTCCTTATCTGACACATCTGGTCTCACCAATGAGCTGATGAGCTGAACCAGGTATGATGGGACCCTCCAGGAGCTGGGTTGAGAAGCACCATGGTTCTTAGTGGTCCACCCCAAAGTGTGGGCTCTTCCGTTTAAGTCTAAGGGAGTTTTTGCTCCCTTGTCTCTCAGTATGAGTAAACATCACATGAACTTGTCAGTCAAATCTTCTTTTCAATGCCACTGGAGTGGTGTCGCTTTGTGAACTGATTTTGTAGGGGATGTTTTCAAAAACACAACCAACCCTCCCTCGCATGGATTTTTAGGATGCGGATACGACCGCAGGACGGTAGATCGGCTCCATGCATCTCCATCTGCCTGAAGAACTGAAATGTTTTACATTCCTGTGTCAGCATGGAGCGGATAACAAGCTCTGCAGCTGAAGCCGGAGAGATACCAGAGGCATGTAATCCAGCATTAGGCCAGTTCCATGTAGGTTCGCTACGGATGACGCAACTCATTCCGAATTGCTTCCCGTTTAATAACTCCAGTTTAGGATTTTCTCAAGGCTGTCAGACACTACCCTGACCCTTAACCTTTGACCCCATGAAGATTGTTTCATCCAGCATGACATGACATCTAAAACACTTATTAACACAACTGTCTCTCATATATGTGCTTTATCAACAAGAAATCAGACTGACATTTTGAAAATGGCTCATAAAAAACATTATTCGCATTCAGTTGCACACTTAACAAATACACTTAGAGGTTTAAGCTACAGGAAGTTTTTTCAAGAGTTTAACATTCCTTTCAGTCTATCCGAAGTGTGTTCAGATATGAATGGGATGAACAACATGTGGACACTGTCAGTCTTTCAGGGAAGGTTTAGGAGAACACACACGTACACACATATGCAGAGACGCGGGTCCCAAGTTGATATTTAAAATGAGGCCCACTAAATCCTCCTGTCATGATTAGTTTTTTTTTCTTTACTTTGCTACAGCAGCTTTTAGCTTCACTAGTTCTTTTAAACATTTTTTTCCTTTTATGATGGCCTGAAAGTGGGCAGTCAACTCTGACCTGAACTGTCTTTCTCTGCAGCCTTCATTGAATCTGAGTGTTTAAAGTCAACATAAAATGCTGCTTCAAATCCATTTTACTCTCGTAATTTGAAACTTTGCATTCAACAAGAAGAAACTATCCAGCAAGAACTGATTGTCTTGTGAAAAGTGGCCTCTATATGACTTTTTTTTATTTGCAATAAATAAGCAAGAGATTTGAATGTATTTTACATAAGGTGCTGTTCTTACATGTACATTTACTTACATTTGCATACAGTACACTGACATATGCACAACTGGCGTATTGGCAGATTAAAAAATATATATTATTAATATTAATTATTATTTTTATGTATGAACTTTGCATATTTACAAATGTGTACAAATCCTTATTTATATATATTAAAATCTTGGAATTCACATTTTTATAGATTGTTGAACAAGAATACACTTTAAAACCTTAAAATGAATAACATTTCTGTAATGTTCAGAATCCATACAATTTTGAGGACAAATTAAAGCACTATTCAGTGATCTTCATCTCCGTCCATCCACAGCAGCGACTGTAAGGGACCAAAACCTGCCGCCTCGAGAAGCTTTACGACAGGTTTTACTGCAGTGATGGCTGTTTGAATGAGAAATGCGCACCTTCACCGAGTGGATCAGGATAATATTTTCAGCGATTAACGATCTAAATTCTGCTCTGTTCCTCACACTAGACCAGTGGTTCCCAATCCTGCACTTTTTAGATGTCTCCCTAATCAAACACACCCAATTCAACTCATCAGCTCATTAGTAAAAACTCTAAGACCTCAAATGTGTGTCAGATAAGAGAGACGTCAAAAACGTGCAGTGTTGGGGTTCTTCAGGACCAGGATTGGGAACCACTGCACTAGAATATTGTGTTCTGCCAGAGAGGACCGCGACTGCAACACATCGGCATTTGGACTACTTTTGGTACTGCTTCTGAGATTCTCACAATAAATAAAGTATTGTGATTACACTTGTCATGTTTTTCTTTATACTGTACATATTTTAAAAAATGGTTTTGGTTTAGTGGTTGGAGTGAGATAAGCAAAAAAACTTCTGAGATTCTCACAATAAATAAAGTATTGTGATTACACTTGTCATGTTTTTCTTTATACTGTACATATTTAAAAAAATGGTTTTGGTTTAGTGGTTGGAGTGAGATAAGCAAAAAATGTCAAAATATCTTTCAGTGCTATATTGTTACTAAAATTGTCATTGCAGATCTACATATTTCTGTCCATTGAATATTATTTTTTATATTCTCTACAAAGTGGTTATGTTTAAGTTTTTATGTTAAGGTATCTTGGAGAGGTGAGGTGTCCAAGTCGCAACATCTTCCTACTGGGGTGCCTCAGGGCTCAGTACTTGGACCACTTCTCTTCTCTGTCTACATGGCATCACTAGGTTCTGTCATTCAGAAACATGGCTTTTCATATCACTGCTATGCTGATGACACTCAACTCTACCTCTCATTCCATCCTGATGATCCGACGATAGCTGCTCGCATCTCAGCATGTCTAACAGACATTTCTTGTTGGATGACGGACCATCACCTTCAACTCAACCTGGCTAAGACAGAACTGCTTGTGGTTTCAACAAACCCATCACTTTATCAAAATTTCACCATCCAGTTAGGCTCATCAACCATAACTCCTTCAAAAACAGCTAGAAACCTTGGAGTTGTGATTGAGAGACTTGTCATTTGCACTTATATATTGTTGCTCTTTTGTTAGTTTTGACTGCTTTTATTGTCCTCATTTGTAAGTCGCTTTGGATAAAAGCGTCTGCTAAATGACTAAATGTAAATGTAAATGTTTAGGTTTGGGAGTAGGGTTAAGGTAGGGGTGTCAAACTCAGTTCCTGGAGCGCCGGAGCCCTGCAGAGTTTAGTTTAAACACACCTGATCCAACTAATCAGGTCCTTCAGGCTTATTTGAAAACTGCATGGTGTGTGTGTTGGAGCAGGATTGGAACTAAACTTTACAGGGCTAAACTAAACTCTCCAGGAACTGAGTTTGACACCCCTGGGTTAAGGGATCTAAAATGTATCTATAACATCGTAAAAGTGAATCTATCAAATATCTTTATAATATTAAAGATTTGTGAAGAATATTTTAAGTTTCTTTAGCTGTAAATATGCAATAATGTTTACATTTTAGATGCTGTCAATAGATCCATATCGTACATTTTAGCATCTATGCAAAGAACAAAAATGTACATTTTGTACCTATATATGTTATGTAGTAATCCCTATGAAAAAAATTAGACCAGGCTGTCCTCCTTAACATTATCTTGTAAGGTGTTGTAAAATGTTATAGTGTCAATGATCATCAGTAAAAATCGACAGCTACTAACAAGCAGTAAAAGCAGCCCTGCAAACATCCCTCCCCATTATCATTACCATTATCACCAGACTAACACAAATCACTCTTCCTTTCCTCCTTTGTTTTCACTTCTCCACCAATCTCAGCCCACCCATGGCTTTTTATTCCATTCTTTTTAAATTCATCCCCTCATCTGTCCCTTTGACCCAAACTCAATCCATCAATTCCCCCATCTGATTCAGCATGGCCCCTGAGGCACATTCTTTCTGAATACCCGCATCCACGTGTTTAGGCTGCCCGTCTTCAGAGTCTGAGAGCTTCGATGTGAGAATCTGATAAGTGTCCAGTCTGCCAGACATCACATCACGCCTCAGAGTCTTCACTCAGCATGACATCACACATAAGGGCCATTCACAGACAAATGTAAAGACTGTAAGTTTGTGTATGGTAAACACTTAAAGCCATTATCTTGTGCAAGACAATGTAGACGGAAAGTATGAACGTTGCTTGCTTGTGCAAAAGCCTCTGTTATGATGCAATGCCATTACTAGTGTTCTGGTGGCATATAGACGATAAATAACATTTAAAAAATACTTGTACAGTGGACCGAAGGTTTCTGGACACTTTAGTCACAAATTATTTTCTCAGAAATATATTCATTTATCTGAATTACAATTATTTACACATTGATGGAGACAGGGTCATTTTAGTGAGTATGAAAAGTTCCCCTCAAGTTCACACAGCAGAACATCAACAGATGTAGTCTTTACCTTAACAAAACTTATCTTCATTTTAACACTATATCTATTGTTCTATCATTTCAAAAATAAGCATTTTTGCATTTTTTGAAACTTCATTCTGCGATAACTTGCTTGCAAAGTATATAGTGTCTAAAAAGACCACTATATGTCCTGAAACAACAAAGATTATATTTTACCTCCATATTCAATCATGGTGAATGCTCAGAAAACTTCAATACCCTGCATTACAAAAGTTTTGATTAGAAATGACGCCGTATATCTCTTACCTGACAGAAGCTCCGCGGCCCCGAGGCGCACTATCATGAGTAACAGAGTCAGTACGTTCGACCCGCTCATTCTGTTGTTCGGTGTCGTGGCGCTCCAGTTCGGTGTCGGTGTCGAGTGTGAACCAGTGACGGATCGCATCATCATCGCATCGCTCCAGACTGCGCTTCAACTCTCCACAAATGAGCGCCACATCTTGGGCAAAGACAGATTCCTTAGCAAAAAAAAAAAGAGAAACTCGAATCCTCAGGTTTAAAATAGCAGCTTGTCAAGTTGTCCCCAAAATTGTCATCTGCTGAAATCTGTTTCCAAAAGCAGCACAAGCAGTTAATTCTTCCTTTCTTCTTTTTTAAATTCTTTTTTCCCCACTTCTTTCAGCTCAAAAACATTTTAGTATAATCCTGAACGTGAAGTAGGCTGTAGAAATGCCAAAAGCCCAACCAGAGCGGTGTTATTTTTGGAATCATGACGCGTATTTTTATGTCAGAATTTCCTTTTGCCTCCAAAACTCCTCTCCCATCAGGACACCTTTATTCCCCCTCCAGACAAACTCACATTCCTCCACTCAACTTTTGTCCATTCTGTCTTTCTCCTCCCCTCCTCCATCCCTCCCTCCTGTGCGCCTCCCTCTCGCAGCTCCGACACACAACCCCTTCACATAGTACTAGTAGACTTAACTAACCCTACAGACCAGCTAAACATAGACAGCATATGAGACACAGACGCTCACAACACGTTTTCTTAAAATTTGACTGAAATTTTCTAAGGATGTGTCATTTTAGTAATGGCTTGAAAGTTGCCTGAAAACTTAAAGGTGACATATCATGAAAATCGGACTTTTCCAGGTTCTGAGTGCTATAATCAGGATCTACCAACCAAGGAAACGTGAAAAAGATTAACCCAGTAACTTTGTTTTGGGAAGCCTTTTTCTGCAAGCGTCTGAGAAAACAAGCGCGTCTGATTTCGCTCCCCTAGTGATGTGGCAAAGGGATCTCATTATAATATTACCACCCCTTAATCTGTAAGTTTACACCCACGGCGCCGTCATTTGATTTCGCAAGCGACAACGATGTAGCAGCTCTAATGCCGTGGTGAAAGTTTGAGCAAAACACGCTAACTGTTCTGTGTTTGACTGCACAGACGTGCACAGAACACTGTTTAGAGTCCCAGCCTCAGAGGAGACAACAGAGCAGTGCATTTATTGATTTATTTACTGTATATTGCTGCTGCCACACAGATCTAAAATAAACATGCGATTTATTTCCCAGCTGTTTACCTTCACAGACATAACCGAACGTTTTTGTAACTCGTGTGTTTTTAACATAAACTTGTGTGTGAATGAGAACTTAGTTTAGTACTCACATGCTGTGACAGCTGCTTTCTGTGCATGAGCACTCAGAAAACCGTATATCAGAAGTTTAAACTAATATGGTTTAAAACGCATGATTTCAGCGTGATAAACATGATAATCAGAACCAAACAGATGTTTTTTTAGCATGTACTAGCAGCACTATTCTGGAAAAGGGGGCGGGGAGCAGCAGCTTATTTGCATTTAAAGAGACAGACTCAAAAAACAGCGTGTTTCTGCTTCCACTCAAAATAGGCATTTTCAAAATGTTATAATACATCATCTGTGGGGTATTTTGAGCTGAAACTTCACAGACACATTCTGGGGACAATGTGAGACTTATATTACATATTGTAAAAAGGGGCACAATATGTCTCCTTTAAAGAATGGCTTTAAAAAGTTTGTTGAGAGAACTTGTTGGTCAAAGAAAAGCCCTATTTTGTGTATTTTGTCTTCCAATATGCAATCCCAGGATGCACCTAATGAAGTTGACTGACAGAATGTAAAATGTGCAGATGGTGTCTAAGCAAATAATCACTATGTAAGTCCTATATTTCGAGAAATAATGAGTCATCTAAACTTGTAACTGGTAGTGCATATCTGTGCAGAACCTGTTTAATCTGTATGAGAGAATGTTCCTAAAATGAATTAATAATTTTTCAGTGTCTGTTCTATTCTAATTAATTGCATTTAATTTAATTGTAAATTTATTAGGATTTTGTCACTTTTTATTTCTATTGATGTAAATAAAGATCTTTGGAATTTGAATTAGAATCACATAAAGGTTTTGAAGGTGTGATATTTTTATAAATGATATTAATGTGTGGAAACATGTTTGAAAACACAACTACTCACTACTTGTAAGCTAAAAGTAATACAACTAACTTTTACACAAAATGAGCATCTTTTCTCAAATGAGGACATCTAAACTCACACACACACACAAAGTAGTTTGTGTGGCTCTCAGTGTATATTCTCTTGTTTTCTTGGTTGTTATGTCACTCTCGTTGTTATGTCTGCGGGTGAGTTTGTATAGTGTGTTCATACAGGACTCAGGAGAGATGATAAATGTCAGTGAAGTTTGTTTGGGTGAATGCAGAGAGAGTGTAGGATGGGCAGGATTCACGCTCCTTTCATGAATAATTGATTCCTGCTTTTCCCCATGAAAACGCAAGGGCTGTTGCTGTGCTCTCAGGTTTCTCGGGATGGAGAGTCCTCTGGCCCTTTAAGAGGAGGTTTGAGGGGTCCATGCAGAGTTCCCAGGGTCTTTAATGGAGACAGAACCCATTTGAGAAAGACCCCATTGTGTCCTTGCTTTTCAAAAGAAACCAAGGAATCAAGCTTTCTCTCTCTCTCTCTCTCTCTCACACACACACACACACACACACACACACACACACACACACACACACACACAAATACACAGACAGAGACAGGTGAGATAAAGGAGGCAGAAAGTATCAAACATGGTCTTAGAAGGATGAGAAAGGAAAAAAAAAAAGCTAAATGGTAAGAATGAGGAGACTTTGTTTGGGCAGACAGAGAGGGTAGTGTGGGTGGGTCAGGTTAATATGAGAGGGAACTGATTAAACTGCCTCAATAAACTAGTCAAACAGGCTAGACCCGGTCTGCCTCAAATCACATACGCTGACTGTCATTTCATTAGAAAATCAGTTACAGAGTAGACTGACCGCAGAAGTGAAGAAAAAACTCAACAGGTCACTTTTCATAGTTCAGTTTTTTAATTAAATCTTGTGAAAAATGGTTCGTCAACAGGGTTTATGTACCAGAGGTCAACAATTCAGATGACCTGGTGATTCGGGACATTTTATGTAACTCTCACTTTGCCCTGCTGTGCTGTCATTTTATGTTCACTGAATATTTGTGTGACATATTGAATGTTGTTTGCTCAATTCTGCTAAGATAAATATGTTACTAGGGTATCTGTGTGTGTGTGTGTGTGTGTGTGTGTGTGTGTGTGTGTGTGTGTGTGTGTGTGTGTGTATACAATATA
>NW_015552534.1:273713-277565 GCF_001515605.1 Sinocyclocheilus anshuiensis
AATATATATATATATATATATATATATATACATATATAGAGACACACCGAGAGAGAGCTGGATGCATGCCAAATGAAAGGGGGAAAAAAACATCATAAAGTGTTTTAGTACAGTGTTGGGTTGCCATATGCCACACATCAGCTTTAATGTGCCTTGAGACTGATTCTTGGAGTCTTCTTCCCTCATGTGCTGTCTAACATGACAGGTGTTCAGATGGTTGTTGAATTATGTGAAGACCATAGGATATGATTCACATTATTTTCAGACTAATCAAACCATTGACTGGCCCATCAGGGTAGAAATGTTTCGTCATAGGATAGAGGTGATTACTCAGAACATGATTGGCAGTGAGTCTCCCCTTAAACCATGTCAGTAAAATGCCCTCCACTGCATAACAGAGCTGCTGGATTTTCCTTTCATTCATCATTCATCATCCATCTGTATGTGAAATGTGTACTACTACTGTATTACTTGTAATATGAGCCCTGTATACACACCTGATGTGTTATCAATAGTGCCTTAAAATGCGTTTCACAACAACAGACTTTGTCAGTCGTACTAGCCTCCATCCATTTAGAGCTGATCAGTCCTTTATCTCAAGCTCTCTGTCAAGTCATAGATCTGATTAAATTCAAACACTAAAGCTCACACTTTCACAGATGTGATTTACTGACTGGGCTTGAGAAAGAGATTGTAGTGCAGAGATTCGTGTTCCTGTACACCACCTTCTGGTGGCTAACAAAACTACAAGCGCGTGCTGAAAGCCGTGACAGTGCTGATGAATGCTCAGGGTCCTTCTAAAGAACTTCATGGCTGGAGAAACCTGCGGCCAGTAGCTCTCTCTGTACAGAGCAGAAGGGCGCTGAGGGAAGCCTTGTTATTTGCTCATTCCTCCACTTTAAGTCCGAGACTTTAAACCTTTTTGTTTGCAGCTCTGAAGTCTCGCAGCAAATAACATTAATCACATCCTTTATGCAGGATTCACCAAAAAATTTAATTTAATAGAAATAAATGTCTTTGTACTTTTGTAGGAAGTAAACTATAGAAATACAGTCAGTATCAGTAACACGACGGTGTCAGCTGTGACTGTGTGTAATAAGAGAGAGCAAATTCGAGGTGTGATATGAGACGCGAAAGTGGTTTCATTAACCTGGATGAGTGTTGACATGGACAACAATGGAAACATCAACATACTGACTGTTTTACTGCATGTGAGCAGTCAGAATCCACACAGCCATGTAATAACAAAATGTAATAATCTGCCCTGCTTTTGCAATAATTTTCCTTTCAGGTGATGTCAGGAAAAATTGCAATCAATAGTGAAAACAAGCTATATGTCAGTGTTGAAGCCATTGTTATAGGTATGCTGCCTTTCTAAAATCGTACAAATAGTTAACCGAATTTTAAATATGGAATAAAAGTTAATAGTAGTAATATACTTGTGCTAAAGGTAAAATATCTGAGCAACGGTGGGCAGACTCAGTGAAAACAGTGCAAACAGCTAACCTTGTTGGCAAAGGCTAAGTGTAAATAGATGCTGGCATAAATGTTACAACAATCATAGCAAATACCAACAGATTTGAAAAAGAAGAGATAACTGAAGAGGGAACTCTGCATCCTTTTCAAAAAAGTCTCCTCAAAAGTGTGATTCAGGAGGGCCGTAGACCTCCACGATCAGCTGTGACTCTGGTTGCGTGTGGAACACCCACATTTCACCATCCAATTCATCATTTCTACTTTCTACTTTATTATATTATAATAGTCTATTAACTTACAGTAAAATACTTCATGATCAAATCCATTTAAATCATTAATTGTCACATTACAATTACAAAATTACATACACAAGTTGTAATGGTGATCATGAGAAATCATAAGTGCATCTAAAATTCCACATATTATAAAGAAAACAATATTCACCATTTGATATCAAGGTTTAGGATCAGTCAAAAACGATCTGCTTATAATAATAATCCATGTTCTATAGGCACTGGCCAGAAGGTCATGATGGGCTTTCAATGACAACCTTTTATTACTCTTGTATGTTTGTTACATAACAGGATGTGGCAGGATGCCTGAAAGGACAATGATTCAACTTCCTTTTTCTTTTTCTCTTTATATTAAACAATCGATATTTCTGAGGCAGTGGCTGAGGATTGTGAGATTAGCAGCGAGCGCTGGAGCTCAGGACAGCTGCAGCAGAATAACAATCCCACGCTGATAATCCAGTCAGCTCAGGTGGAGGATTTACACTCCGGTTCATGGCTTACCACCAACATCAGAGAGAATTAATGAATCCACAGCCATGAGCTCACAGACTGTATACATGCTGTGCTCTGTAAATACAGGTACAGTAGGGTAAATGTGTAAATCTCTTTTTGAAGGAACACTGATGCAGCAACACATTATGTGTGGGAAAAATCATAGGAAATCGTTTTGTTTAGAAATCATAGGCGGCGAGGAGAGCCTTTTACTCCACAATCTGGGCAAATGGCTCATACAAACACTTTAGCTAAATTACAGTAATATTTATTGTGTAATATATAAGTAATATCAAAGCAAAATATCAACATTTTTCATCATGTCAATCATTGTGGCTTTAGCTGCAACAGCAGGGGCTCTTCTACCCCAAATAACATAATTTGACACATTCTTCAGTTATTGAAAAAACAGATGTTTGGCTAAGTGCAGCAGTAAGTTTTGTGCCATCTGGTGGTTAAGAACAAAATCAAATCAAATGAGCCTTTAGTCCCCTTGTAGCCTATACAAAATAACAAAGTACATTAGACAGTAGAAGTAAATGTTAAGGTTGTCACAAGGTCTGTACTGTATGTCAGTAACTGTTTGAATTTGACACAATTACACAAATGCTTGTTTTTCAAATGGCTTTATATGTTGGTTTCAAAACTGACTTAGATTTAGATTAGATTTCTGTAGTACAGAAGTCAAGTCACAACAACAAACAAACACTCTATGCTCAAACAAACAAACAGTGATTTTCATATCATGATATCATTTTCATTACTTTATTAAACATACTATGTGTGTTACGTCTGTGATGTAATGCTGTTATTCTTTGGTTTTGTTGTTGTTTCTGCTGTTTCCTTTTCCTCCTTCAGGATTGGTTCTGGAGGTAATGTGTGGCTGCTGGTTGGACCAGAGAAGAGGCCTGGACTCTACATTCCTCTGGAGGGATCTCTTGCCTCTTTGCTTTTTCCTGACTGACTGTTGTAGTACTGTGTGATCAGTGTTGGGGAGTAACTAGTTACATGTAACGGCGTTACGTAATTTAATTACAAAATAAATGTAACTGTAATCAATTACAGTTACTAAGAAAAAATGTGTAATTAAATTACAGTTACTTATGAAAATGTTAACGATTACAAAGGGGATTACATTTGAATATTTACACACATCCACATACAGATTTCATTGATTTCATTTCCCAAATTGCACTGACTACTCTGAGACATACGGCCCTATAATTTCTGCGATGAGGAAAACACAGACTGGTTCGTAGAATCAGTCATAAAAACTGAATTACTTTAGCCTAACGCGGACGGAATATGCCACATTTTGGATGATTAAATCAAAAGTAGGTCAGTGTACTTGAATCAAAACGCGATATGGACTAGTGTCTGTGAATGTTAAGCCGCAAAAAGACAATATATAAATCCTGCACGTTCTGAGCTCGCCTCCGCCAAACGGTTTGGATCAGAGTACTCAATGCGAGAGAGAGAATGGAGAGGACTGTGGAAGCGCACAGGTGGAGCAGAGAAGCAACACTACTGTTCAGGGTTTCAAGTGCAGGTCAGTTTCATCTGTAAATATGCTATTGTAGTTTTGTCTTTG
>NW_015552534.1:277636-277841 GCF_001515605.1 Sinocyclocheilus anshuiensis
ACATGTATAGGCAATTTAGAAAGTATAGTTTTGTTCAATCTTGAGTATTAAATTCATCTGAGAGATAGATATCAGGGTAAAATAAAGAGACGGAAGTGAAGGTGCAGTTCAGGAGAGAACTTTTAATGATTTTGCATGTCCCCAACCTAAGGATTTAAACCTTTTTTATGTGAGGTCCATACAAAAAATAGGGTTGTCCATGTTT
>NW_015552534.1:277865-295447 GCF_001515605.1 Sinocyclocheilus anshuiensis
CAAAGATTTGGTTTCAAAAACAGTATCAGTAAACTATTTCTTATGATTTTAAACCTGCATTGAACTTGAACTTGAATCTCAAAGTAAAAGGTAGTAATAAAGTCTGATTTTGTGGTGGATGTGTTCAAATTTGATCATCTTAATTAAAGTGATGAAGGATTTTCAAAGTCTGACCGTGTTGAGCACTACTGTAAGGTTAACCCTGCACGGTGTAAGTGTTTGAAAATGATTAAAAGTGGCAAATAAACATTCATTAGAAATTTAGAAAAGTAATCAAAAAGTAATCAAAAGTAATCAGTTACATTACTTTAATAAAGTAATTGAAAAAGTTACACTACTATTACATTTTAAATAGGGTAACTTGTAATCTGTAACCTATTACATTTACAAAGTAACCTTCCCAACACTGTGTGTGATAGATGAGGCAAATGTAGTGTGACAGATTGTGATTTCTGTGACCTCTTCTTTGTGATTAACAGAGTGCTGTTAGCCCTTCTGATACAGTGTGACCGTTATGTAAATAACATCAGCGTCCTGTTGATTCTATCTGTAACTTCTTCATTATTTGGGAAGCTGTAGGGGGTGAGTGCCTTTTATTCTTTTTTTGAAGGCCAAAAGGCCAACACTTTTTCTCCTGTTTATGGATTAGAGGAGATAGGGTATGTTATTGTATGATTTGTTTCTTTTTCTTTGAATCGTAGGGAAGGTAGTTCTTTGCGGGAACGTTCTGTTTATTGTTTTGCCATTAGCTCACCCTTGAAAATGTTGCTTCCAAATTCTCCTGTTTTGTTGTTCTCTTTTCCCCCGTAAGATATTATTTGTAAACATAAAAAAGAATAACACTATGAAAACAAACAACAGAACAAGAAAATAAAATAAAAATGGGTAACTAATAAGTATTGTTTTGTCATTTATGTTACACCCTGACCTAGACCAGGACCGCAACATGTACTTAGTCACAATCATAACATTATGTAATTATATTATTATTATATTTATTGTATATTTTTTTTTATATTTATATTATATTTATTATTATATATCCATAAAGTAGCTTTATGGAATATAATTATAAATAAAATAATTTAATACACAATATTTAGATATTATAATAAATAGGTCAATATCATAAATAATAAAAATGCCAATGCATGATAAAAATGTAACAAAAATAATAAAGGAACACACATCACATTAAGTTAAATTATGCCAATATCAGTTTGACTATAGGCCTGTATTTCTCATAGGCCTGCAGTATGTATCCTAATATACTGTTCATCCAACACAATGTTTTGAGCTCTTCATCAAATCAAAATCACATAAAACACACCTATGAACACTCACACTGCTGTCACATGATATGCAGTTTATGTAAACCCTACAAAATATTAATGATTTAAACAAAATAAGATAGATCATAATTTGTTTTGCATTTATTTTATTAGTACTGCCCAGAATAAGGTATTTCATGCAACAGGTGGGTTAACCCTAACCCTAACCATAACATAAGACAAAATAATAGCTGAATTTATAAAAATGGTAAGTTTACATTATTCGTAACACTGTGTGTCATTACCTGGATTATCCACAACTTTTTTTTTTTTTTTTATGTTTTGTTTTATTTTCTTATATGATCATTGTTAATGCTAAGATAGCCATGAAAGAACATTGTGCTATTATTAGCAAGCAGCAAACAACGCATCAAGATGGAGCCTTTGTTATCACTGGTGACTTTAATCAGACTAATTTGACAACAGCATTCTTTAAACTTTATCCGAAAGTTTTCTTCCCTACAAGAGGACACAACATCCTTCATCATGTTTATACTAACATTAATAAGACCTTATAAAGCTATTTCTGCCCTGTTGCTCTTACTCCCATCATTGCCAAGTGTTTTGAGAGGTTGGTGCTCTCTCACCTGAAAACATGCCTGCCCCCAACATTGGACCTATACCAGTTTGCCTAAAGACCCAGCAGGTCAAATGAGGATGCCATCGCCTCAGCTCTAACTCACTAGGACAGTACCAACACAACTTTTGTCACCAATGGAGTTTGGGTTCCTTGCCACTGTCGCCTTTTGGCTTACTTAGTCATCATTACTAACACAACACCTTCTTCCTGACTTCCTGTTTGTTGCTGCCATGTGTTTTGAGTTGAAGCTCCGTCAAGTTAATTCTTTACCGTCTATTTTTCAATCATAAAATCCATTTTATACACCATAATTTTCGTTTCTATAACGTGTGAAAATATCCCCCAATGTATTTTACAACAAAAACAATTGGAGCACCTTTTTATCACTAGTTTAATTTTGATTTGCCGAGTCCGCTACTAGCTTATGGCCCGTTAACATCGCTAGCGTGGTTGCCGCTAATCTTGCTTACATTGCTTACACTCTATTCTTTTACTCACTGTTATTTGTTTTAAATGGCAGATTTGTGTCTACTTTTGAGTGCAGGTAAGGACACAGCTGGAGGCTGTGGAGAAGCAGATCTGCGACCTGGTGGAGAAGCAGGCCCATCTGCGAGGGTGCGGCTAACACTCCCACCACCTCTACTCCGTGTGTTTCTCTGCACAGGCCCCATGCACCCAGGACTCGATCTTCCCAGATGTCCTTTGCTCCGGCGCCAGGACACAACTGACCCTGGGTGCACCCCGCATTGGAAGACGCGAGCCAGGCCCCGGGCAATGACCTCTCCCCCTCCGGTCTTAAAGATCTCCACCCGGAACCGCTTCGCTCCCCTCCGCGAAACAGACCGTGACGCCGTGATATCGTCGGAGACTCCATCGTACGGCACGTCCGTGCTACGTTAGCTGAAGGGAAAGTGCACACCCAATGTTTCCCTGGTGCTCGTGTTCTCGATGTTTCTGCACAGATACCCGTGATTCTGAAGGGCGATGAGAGCATCGGCATGGTCGTGCTGCACGTGGGCGTGAATGACACCAAGCTGCGGCAGACGGAGACTCTGAAGAGGGACTTCAGGAGCCTGATCGAGATGGTACACAGCACATCGCCCACGCTGAGGATTGTCGCGTCAGGAACGCTTCCCACGGACACAAAAAGGATACAAAAGGTTCAGTAGACTGTTTGCTTTAAACGAATGGTTATCATCATGGTATAAAGAACAGAAACTGATCTTTGTTAACAATTGGAATCTTTTCTGGGAACGTCCTAGGTTTTTTTGTGCTGATGGCCTGCGCCCCAGCAGAGTCGGAGCGGAACTCCTGTCGGACAACATCTCCAGGACGCTAAGCTCCATATGACTAGTAAGCCAATTCTCAAATAAATGCTATGATGGTTTTTGTTCTACCCACTTAAATGATAGAAGTACTTGCATTGTTCAATCAAATTCCCTGAATAGTGAGGTCAAAATATAAATGTAATGCAGGATCTAGAAAAAACCTGACCATGATTAAACCGGAAATTTGCAAAATAAATGAACAAAAACAATTTTTAAAACTTTAAATTTTTCTTAAACATTAGATCACTCACACCTAAAGCAGTTATTGTAAATGAAATGATCATAGAGAATAGATTTGATGTACTCTGCTTGACTGAAACCAGACTCAAACCAAATGGCTATATTGGTCTAAATGAGTCTACTCCACCAAGCTACTGTTATAAGCATGAGCCCCGTCAGATTGGTCGTGGCGGCGGTGTTGCAACAATATATATAGTGATATTCTCAATGTTACTCAGAAAACAGGATACAAGTTTAACTCATTCAAAATACTTCTGCTTAATTTTACACTGTCAGATAAACAAAATAAATCTATCCTATCTCTTGCTCTGGCTACTGTGTATAGACCGACAGGGCCGTATACAGATTTCCTAAAAGAATTTGCAGATTTCCTCTCAGAGCTATTGGTTACTGTTGATAAAGCGCTAATTGTCGGAGACGTTAACATTCATGTTGATAATATAAATCATGCGTTAGGACTTGCGTTTACAGACTTTATAAACTCCTTTGGAGTCAAGCAAAACATAACCAGACCCACTCATCGTTTTAATCATACACTAGATTTAATTATATTGCATGGAATTGATCTTAATGATATAGATATCGTACCTCAAAGTGATGATGTTACTGACCATTTCCTTGTATCGTGCATGCTGCGTATTACTGATATTAACTATTTGGCTCCACGTTATCGTCCCGGTAGAACTATTGTTCCAGCCACCAAAGACAGATTCACAAATAACCTACCTGATTTATCTCAACTGCCCTCTGTAACCATAAATACACATGAACTAGGCAAAATGACTAGCAATATGAGCACTGTCTTCTCTAATACATTAGAAGCTGTTGCCCCCATCAAATTAATAAAGGTTAGAGAAAAACTTACACCTTGCTGTTGCACCATGCGCCATGGTGCAACAGCATTTCCTATTATCTCAAAAAAGAAGCTCGTAATCTTGAACGCAAATGGAGGAAAAATACCTTGGAAGTTTTGTCTTAAACTGCCGATCTTGTTACTGTGCTAATTAATAGTGTTTATTGACCGGTTTCCCTTACACAGTGAAGGAAGGAAGTACTGAATACATATTTTCTTTCATTTGAAAGCACTAGAGGAAGAGGACAGAGAGCTGAAGAAACTCCTCATTCAACAGCAACACACTACACCGACCCTCCATGAGAAGATGAAGAGTGAAGTGTCAGTCTACAGAGCCTTGCCTCCCATCCCCATGTCTGAAGACCCTGTCCTCAGGTGGTGGGATAAGAAAGACACTTTACCTTTTCTCTCACAGCTCTTCACCATCTACCTGTGTCTTCAGGCTTCCTCAACTCCACACAAAAGAGTGTTTTCAACAGCTCGGGACACTTTCTGTAAGGAGAGTGTAACAAAGTTCGTAGATCGGGAAGAAGGAGGGGGGAACCGCCGAACATTTAAACATAATTTAATAACAAAATAAACACAAAACTGAAAATAGCATGACAGCCCCTCACGGATAACTGCCGCACACAAACAGAACCAAAACAACATAAATAGTCCAGGCCTGGTCCTCTCTTGTCCTTCACTGTTGTTACTCCTCCTTTAATCCTTCCGGAGCTCCTCTGTGAGACTTGAGACCGGTGTGTGGCGCAGGTGTCCCTCATTATCATTCACTCCTCCGGCCTCGCTCCATTCCCACGGCTCTCGGCCCCGCCCCACTCCTCACAGAGAGATTGCGCCTGCTCCCTGAGAAATATGTTGATTTTCTGAAATAAAAATTGCTAGAGATGCCAGAATTCTCTATTACATTCTATTGTGCTCATATGCACATGCTGTTCAAATATGTTGTGCTGTGGTATGCTGAGGAAATCTCTCTCTCTCTCTCTTTCTCTCTCTCTCTCTCTCTCTCTGAAGGACCTTTTTATTTTAAAAATGTGCTTTGTTATGTGTTTTTTTTCTGTTTGCTTAGAGGCATTTGTAAACTGCAGTACTAAAGTTCAGGAGTAATAAAATAACTTTTTCAACATCTTTTCACATCATGTCTTTTTGCAGCAATTTATAGAGTGTAGTATCGATAACAGTATTGATAAGTACGGTATCGGTATCGATAAAATGTAAACGATTCCCATCCTTACTCATGGATGGACTTACCAATGGACTTGACTGGGCTTCAATCGAGAATGCGGCCCCACTTTACCTGTTTATGTTCATTTGATTTGTTCAGTTAAATGCCAGTTAGAAATTATTAACCGCATTTCCACTGTTGGGCAGGTGTGATCGAGGGCTATAAACGGGCCAGCCAGGGCTAATAGCCTCTGACTGCAAGCTTCAAGACCATAATCAAACAGCATTATTTCAGAAGGACACACTTACTGAATCATGTCTGCTCCCTTTTATCACATGGCCACTTTAAACAGCTCCATTAAGGCTTTTAGCCCAAAAGAGTGCACATTTACAAACAAATATTGATAAAGTGTCATATATTCATGCCTGATTTCTTTACATAGAATGATAATTTCTATTAATTTTCCACTAAATTATGTGATAAATTATGTGCTGCACTGCATTTCCACCTGCATTGTGAACATGTACACAGCATGTGGAAACATATTGTTTGTGTTGTTTAAGCAGACTGTGTTTATCTACTGTTGTGCAATGTTATGATGCGTTTGTGCATTATATAGAGTATATATAGTCTATATTGATAGACTGACATGTTATTTGTCTACCTCTAGCGCGATGGGATTTTCTCTGGGTTCTGATCATGATTGGCGGCTTATGCATGTGATGTTTATGAGCACTGCTCTGCCTTCCATTTCAGATGTGGTCGCTGCAATCCCATAATGCCCTGGAATGAGTGCAGATTATGTGTGTGTCTCTCTCGCAAATTGAGAGTAAAGCCGTAGCTCTTCATATCTCTGCTGCTTGGCTGGGCGCAGGAATGAGCGCGGCAGTGGTGCACAGAGGATTCCTCAGGAAATATGGTAAAGTTTGGCTCTGGTTTCCCTCTGCCCTCTTCTTTTTATTTTTGTTTCTTATTTTGTTCCCTGATGTTTTAGTCACATTTGTGTGCTAGTCATTATGCTACTTATTAATTCATCTGAAAATAGTTTTAATTCAATTATTAATTTTTCTTGTTGTTGTTGCTTTATTGCTTTGTTCCAGTGTCTATCTAGTAATTTGTTAATTTTATGTTGCACAGATTGTTGGTGACACTGTAAATCAAATATATTTTCATTGAGCTTATTTGGTTTTAGTCATGGTAGACTTTGTATACTTTTTACAACTTTCTACTTTTTAAAGGTATTTGAATGGCTTACCTGATGCAAAAGTGGAGATGTGTTCTTGTGGATGATCATGACACGTTGAATGGAGATTAAACGAATGTGAAATTATGATTCACACTGCCGATATTCAGTCCAGAATGTAATGCTACATTTATCATAAAATCACTAGCTTTGACATTTCACAGCTTTTGTAAAAGACTGTAGAATAACTGAAAAAATGTTATTTCAATAAAATAATAGGATGACATCTCTGCTAGCAGACATGTTTATAAAATTGCACATTTATTCAATTGCAGTGATCACAATATATCCATCGAAAAATGGATACCCATCATTATACTTTAACGTCAGTCCACCTGATGTTTAAATCATCTATCATCTGTTTTTTGCTCTTCATCTGTTGCTTTCACAGCATAAAGCCTGTCAGCTCCAGCTGTCCATATTGCTTCTAGCCTCTGTATGTCTCGTATTTAGGTCAAATAATGATGATGATGGGGATGACAATGACAAAATTCATAACGACTTAGTTTAACATAGACTATAATAACAGAGAGCACGTTTACATGCACACTAATACACTGATAACTCACAAAAATCAGCTTACTGAAATAACCTGTTGTCCCGGTTTACATGCAAACCGATAACCCGGTAATGCAAGTAAATCGCGTTTACAAGACTTTATTAATAAATCAGTTTATTTCCTGGTAGTGACGTCACAACATAATAATTTCCATATTTAACTCCAAGTATTTAATTTGTTATGTTGGTTGTCATTTTATATAAATTGTTAAAAACTGAAGAAGAGCATTGCAACATGTCAGCGGGAAACTTACGGCTCATATATTATCCTCTTATGATGCAGCATTTGATTTGCAACACTTCTATTTCTGCTGCACGAGATGAGAACACATTTTTATAATTCTTTGTGTCAAGAAAGTGTCTAAGTTTGCTGTATATTTCCTCCTCCCTTACTGCAAAATGTTTGTTCTGTCTGTCTGTGCTTAAATCCGCAGTAAGGATGCGTTCCTGTCACATATCACACATGCGCACTTCAATAAACTGACAGAAAGCAGGTTAATGCATTTACATGCTGGGCGAAAGCCGTTTATGACCTTACTCCGATAAAGGAAAACAGGTTAATGCATTTACATGACCACATGCATTGTCAGTTCATTAAGCATAACTGGGTTAAGAACATGCATGTAAACGCACTCAGTATCAAATCAAATGCACATGTCCCTAATAAAAGCCATGATGAACAGAAACCAAAGAAAAAACAACAATTATATATATATAATTTCCTGTAGCTCAACACCAAGGTCATGGGTTTGATTCCCAAGAAATGCATGACCCCAAAAAAAAAAAAAACATATATGCTAACAGTATTTTAAGTATCTCCATGAACCTGATACTTTCAGCCTGAAGTGGAAGAAAATATAATTGTTAGAAGGTTTTGCAGTAACTTTTTCAAAAGATACAATGCAATGAATACAATTTTAGACACTTTTTTTTGTAAATGGGGAAAAATAGTGCACCTCTGTTTTTTCTCTAAGGGGGCTTAATGTTCAAGCAATGGAAGGAAAAGTACCTGGTGTTGACGGTGGAAGGAAATCTGATGGTGTGCCGAAATGCAGACTCACCTCCGGACCAGGTGGTGGCACTGCAGAGTAACTGTGAGTCCATAGTGGAGGGTAAAGAAACCTTGGACTTGCCCCGTTTGCCCTCTGGAGGCCGCAGAGACAGCTGCTTCGCCCTCATCCTGCCCCAAGACAAGTTCCTCCTCCTGCTGTCAGACAGTCCAGATGAATGCACGTGAGTTCATGTCAAACTCAAATCATGCGCATTAGCTATTTATTAGTCATTGTGCCGTCATCCTTTGTGGGCATAACTCTGTGTGTGCACTTTACCACATCCAGCTGATGGCTGTTGATTTATGTTTAGAGAAATTTCAGCAAATGTTAGTGAATGTTAAAAAAGTTAACGTTTTTGTCTCCAACAGTCAATGGCTGAAGTTACTCAGGAAGGTGAAAGAGGTAAGTTCTTACATTTCATTTCCACCAAATATACAGAAAGATACTGTCAGATACAGTTACAAATATACAGTTAGTAAAAAGAATGCACATAGAAGCATTTTCATATGTGGTCTTATTATTTTGGACCCAATTATCCAATATAAATTAATACTTTTATTCAGCAAGAATGCATTAAATTGATCAAAGTGTTTCACAGTTTCCCCAAAAACATTCAGTAGCACAACTGTTTCAACATTGATAATAATCAGAAATGTTTCTTGAGCAGCAAATCAGCATATTAGAATGATTTCTGAAGGATCATGTGACTGGATTAATGATGCTGAAAATGTTACAATATTCTACAATATATTCTACAATTAATAATTTTACAATATATTCACGGATACAATATATAGAAAACAGCTACAGTGGTGTGAAAAAGTGTCTTCCTGATTTCTTATTTTTTTTGCATGTTTGTCACACTTTAATGTTTCAGATCATCAAACATCAAAAAATATTAGTCAAAGATAACACAAGTAAACACAACATGCAGTAGTTGTCATGGTGTTGTGTCCCTGATAACATTTAGTTTGACTTTTTTGGGAGGTTTATGTTATGTTTAGTATTTAATTTCTGGTAATTCTTGTCACATACATGAAATGGACATTTGATAAGACTTTACATGATTTTTCAAATATATTTTTCTTCTTCTTCTTATTATTATTATTATTATTATTATTAGTAGTAGTATTATTTCTTTTTGGCACTCCAAAATGTGCAATCTTGGAATATGAAGTATATTTTTACAAGGAAAACAACACTGTATTCACTGCCCATCAATGCAGTTCAAATGCCTTGTATATGGGGCCAAACAGCAGGATTATTCTCAATGAATGTTGTGTAATATGTCATGTGGCAGTGCCTTCACCAGTTCCTATATAAATTATAAGTGTTGCAATCTGTCATGAGGGCCAAACCGAACACTTTGCCATCTTTAATCTTTGGAATAGAAAGCCGTTTTCCTGAGCACTCAGTACGCAGTATATTTGCTCATTTCAAGGGCATCCTCTTTCTGCTCAGGGTGTGACTTCACCACTTGCCCTGAAGAGACAGCAGAGCATCACACCATGCATCACGGACAGGGAGCCACTTCCAGACATCTCTAGTGACAAAGACCCCTCATCCCCGCGAGTCCGCTCCAGAGAAAACTCCTTCAGACACAGAGGTGCTAACTAGCCGTTAGCATTCCCATTCATGTCAATGGCAGTTTACGTAACTGTAACCTCAAAAATGGTTTGGTCAACAACAATAATGATAATGAGTTATAATAAGTTCGTGTTATTTCACTTAAGGCCTGTAATGGTCAAGCATCTGCAGTACAGCAGCTGTAGGCACAGATGAAGTTATGAAGCCACTTCTTGATGATAATAGTATTTATTAAATCATCACTGTCCATTGTTTTGTTTTTTATAAGAGCACACTTGCACAAACAGTCTCCTGTGATGTCTCTCACCCCTTCTCCCTCTCTCTCTCTCTCTCTCTCTCTCTATCTCTATGCTGTAATCTCTTAAGCATGTTTAAGCATGTTTTTTCTGCTTATTCTTTCTGCTATGTGCAGTATTTAGGTCTCTCTTAAAATGGCGGTTGCCGTAAGACTACAATGGAGTAACAGCAAACCCTAATATGTAATTTAAAACACATATCTTTTCCATAGAAGCTATACACAGTATATATAGCAACATGCTTGCTTAGACCTTTGTTGTGATAAACAGTAAAGTGTGTTCAAGCGCTAGCAAAAGACAGTGTAAAGAAATACTCTTTGAGAGAAGCAGTCAATCAGCGTAAGTTAAAAGCAGATCGTAAGTGTATTTATTTCTTGTCTCATTAGTGTTTAGCGCAGTTGTCGTTGCTAGGAAATGCTTGTTTGTTTACCGTATTGAGACATGCTGAAGTTACGTTTAGTCTCGTACTCTATCGCATACCTTGTCAGTGTTGTGTGCTTGCTTAGACCTTTGTTGTGATAAACAGTAAAGTGTGTTCAGCTGAATTCAATTTCCATTTTGTCCGACGGGTATAAAAAAGGTTAGTATACCGTGGCAGCGGTTGCGGCAGCCCTCCTTGTGTGAAGACCGAAGTGTGTAAAGACCATCGACTCTACCGTGCGACTCCACTGGCAAGGGATATAAGTATCGCTTTTGATTCATCCTTTTTCCTACTACTTGTTTCACTTCTGTTTCAGTTTTTATAACCAATTCTTACTATGTGTTTCCAGGTCCCTACTATCACTACCACTTGCAAACCACGTTTCACACACTATAGGCAGCGCAATCCTAACAATCTGCACACTTTGCCTATGTCTGCTAATACACTACTTTCTTTTTCTATTGGTCTCTGGAATTGCCAGTCTGCTGTAAACAAAGCAGATTTCATTACATCTATTGATAGTCATTCAAGACTAAACGTCATGGCCCTGACAGAGACCTGGATCAAACCAGAGGACACTGCTACACCTGCAGCACTCTCCGATAATTTCTAATTTTCTCACTCCCCCCGTTTGACTAGAAGAGGTGGAGGTACTGGTCTGCTTATCTGTAATGATTGGAAATTTTATCCTTTACCATCTTTGGGTATCAACAGCTCCTTTGAATCTCATTCAGTTACTATTACCTACCCTCTTAAAATCCATTTTGTAGTTGTTTATCGACCCCCGGGACCACTGGGTAACTTCTTGGATGAATTAGGTGTGCTGCTCTCAACCTTTCCTGACGATGGTACTCCCCTATTCATGCTTGGAGACTTCAACAACCACCTAGATAAACCTCAGGCTGCAGACTTCCACACTCTGCTTGCCTCTTTTGATCTCAAACGAGTGTCAACTGCTGCTACTCACAAATCAGGCAACCAACTGGACCTTATTTACACACGATACTTCTCCACTGATCATGTACTGGTTACTCCACTGCACACGTCGGATCACTTACTCCTCACTCTTAACCTCAACATGGTTCCTGACACAACACATACCCCTCCACATGTCATCTTTCGACGTAACTTACGCTCACTCTCACCCTCCCGGCTATCTGCTATGGTTTCATCTTCGCTTCCTTCCCCTAAACTGTTAGCATCTTTTGATGCTAACAGCGCTACTGATACTTTCTGCTCCACTCTTACATCTTGTTTAGACACTGTCTGCCCCTTGTCTTCCAGACCAGCCTGTACCACCCCTTCTGCCCCTTGGTTATCTGATGTTCTCCGCGAACATTGTTCTAAGCTCAGGGCTGCTGAAAGGGTGTGGCGTAATTCCAAAAATCCTACTGACCTTAATGTGTATCAGTCACTCCTCTCTTCCTTCTCTGCTAATGTCTCCACTGCTAAAAGGACATACTACCATAACAAAATTAACAATTCGTCTAACTCTCGGATGCTCTTTAAAACATTTTCCTCGCTCCTTTGTCCTCCCCCTCTTGCATCAACTCTAATAGCTGACGACTTTGCCACATTTTTCATTAATAAAATTAAAACAACAGTGCACAATTTTCCACACCACAATCTGTCAAGCACATCTTACCAGCAAACATACACTCATTTACATTCTTCTCTTCACTCTCTGAGGCAGAAGTCTCCAAACTCATCCTTTCTAATCATCCTATTACTTGTCCACTTGATCCTATTCCATCTCATCTCCTTCAAGCCATTTCTCCTGTAGTTGTACCTGCACTCACTCACATCATTAACATATGCCTTCACACTGGGCCTCTCTGGCATAGTTCTAAAGTGGTTCCAGTCATTTTTATCTGACAGGAAATATGTGGGGAGGCTAGGAGAATTTTTTTCTTCCACGGTTTCTCTCCCGTGGTCTTCCACAAGGCTCAATTTTGGCCCCCACTTTATTTTCGTTGTATATGCTACCTCTGGGCTCCATTTTTACAAAACACGGGGTGTCATTTCATTTTTATGCCGACGACATGCAAATCTATTTACCTTTTAGGAAGAATGACCCATTGGCGATGACTGCTCTTTCATCTTGCTTAGATGAGGTTAAATCCTGGCTCTCTCAAAATTTTTTATCTTTAAATGAAGAGAAAACTGAGGTGATCATTTTCGGTCCATCAGAAAATATGAAAGCCCTAAATCTTGACCTAGGACCTTTATCGGCTTTTAGGTCTTCACAGGTACGGAATCTGGGTCTTCTTTTAGATGACTCGCTAAAATTCGATAAGCAAATTTCTATTGTGATTGGGTCCAGTTTTCATCAACTCTGTACACTAGCAAAAATTAAACACTTTCTCACTGACAAGACTTTGGAGATGGCGGTTCATGCTTTTATTACAGCGCGTCTCGATTATTGTAACTCTTTAAGAATTAGATTCCGCATACCAGACTCAAGCGTAGAAGTGACAGTGCCTTCACAGTAATTGGGCCTCGTCTTTGGAATGACTTGTCAGTGAAGATCAGAACGGCCCGTAGCCTGTCTATTTTTAAGTCTCTTTTAAAAACCCATTTGTTTTCATTGGCCTATTAGGACTATATTCTTGCAAATTGTATTTCCTATTTGTGTTTTAATTCTCTGGTTGCAGTTTTTGTATTACTAAATTTTATGATGACGTTTCTTACTGTGAAGCACTTTGGTCAGTCTTGTGGCTGTTTTTAATGTGCTATATAAATAAAGTAAACTTGAAACTTGAAACATGGACACAGTTAACCACCAGATCCTCCTGTCAACCCTATTGGCAAAGGGCATCTCATGAACCACACTCCAGTGGTTTGAGTCTTACCTATCAGATAGGTCCTTAAAAGTATCTTGGAGAGGTGAGGTGTCCAAGTCGCAACATCTAACTACTGGGGTGCCTCAGGGCTCAGTTCTTGGACCACTTCTCTTCTCTGTCTACATGGCATCATGTTCTGTCATTCAAAAACATGGCTTTTCATACCACTGCTATGCTGATGACACTCAACTCTACCTCTCATTCCATCCTGATGACCCGACGATAGCTGCTCGCATCTCAGCTTGTCTAACAGACATTTCTTTAAAAAAAAAACAAAAAAAAACAACAACACTTGCTTTCTAATCTTTTTGTATTCTGTCCGTTTTCTTTTAATTTATTATACAATTAACAAAAGCAAAAAAAGACCTCTAACACTAGCTTGCTATATTCTTTTTCTAATCTATCAGTTTTCTTTTTATTTATTATATTTAAAAAAAAAACCTTGCTACATGTCCTGCGTTAAGCTAACTGAGACTTGTTATAGCACTTGCATATCATTGCTCTTTTGATTTTGATTGCTTCCATTGTCCTCATTTGTAAGTCGCTTTGGATAAAAGCGTCTGCTAAATGACTAAATTTAAATATATATATGTATGTATATGCACAAATTAACATTAGTTAACAAATGAACCAAGATTAAGAAATTCTATAAAAAGTACCATATATGATTTATGATAGTTCATAAAGCATCTGTTAATGTTAACATATTAAGCTCTTAGTGTTAAAAAAAATTATCAGTAAAATGCAGGGAAACAAATGCAGAAAAACATTAACAAATTAACCAAGATTAAGAAATTCAGTAACACCTTATTTTAAGGTGTCCTTGTTTCACATGTTACATGTACTTACTATTATAATAAAAATGTATTATGCATAATTACATGCAAGTAACCCTAAGCCAAACCTAATCCTAACCATATAGTAGGTACATGTAGTTAATTAATATTACTTAGTACTTATATGTATAAATACACTGTAACAAGGCCACCTTAAAAAAAAGTGAAACCAGAAATTCTATAAAAAATACTGTACATGTGAACTACTGCATTAAAATAGTTTTAATCAACATAAAATGTTGTGTTTCTCTTTTATCCAGTAAACAGGTCAAAGATGCAAGAACATTGTCACAAGATGGAAGACCATTAGAGAGGAGTAGGTTCGTTAAGAGAATATTTATTAACAGGATTCAACAGAGAATCAAAATGGCAGGCAACTGATGAGCAGTCGTGTAGAAAACAAGTTAGTAGCTACTTAGCTAGAGTAAACCGTTCAAAATGATCTTTCCGTGAGAAAGCACAGAATGAACATGATGGCGAGGTTTGAGGATTGTGGAAAGGAGAGAGAATCCTCTAAGTGTCTTGTGTAAACTTCATGACCAGACAATGAGTGTGAGAAGTGAAGGTGTATATGTACCGGTCTTGATTGGATGGTGACAGGTGCAGAGGATTAATATTCAGGTGACTGTGATCGTGCTGGATTGGGAATTGGGTCTGACGAGTTTGGTGTTTCCGTGACAACTGTGTGCTTTATGTTATTCATAATGCTGATGTTATCAGCCACAGCACTAAAATATAGAACTATTAATTATAAACAATTTAGTATATGTAAATGCAATATATAACGAAATTTATTACAAAGTAAACTATAAAAAATAAAATAACACAAATAAATAAGTTGTTAAGAGTATAGGGAAACTCAGGTCATTGCAGTGCAATAGGTGATCGATCATGAGCTCTGTTGCTTCAATTTTTGTTTCCATGGTAACAGCAACTCTGGGGTGTGTTTCACGTACAGCGATGTAATGTGTTGATTAACTGCCATAAGTATAATGCATCGTTGTAGAAACTAGCTAGCCATTTCCTGAAAATGGTCATATCTCCGTTGTTTGAACCACATTGGTGACCCAATACAGTCATAATTAATGATGTCATGCACATGTGGTGGAGTAATAACTTCTGCTAATTAACTGATTTAAGACCTCTGAGATGCTGCTGTAATAAACATGGCACCTGATGACTGATTCACCTTTTTTCCCCTGTCATTTTGCTTTATTTGATATTTGTTTCATAGCGGGTTCCCATATAGGTGCATCTCAATAAATTAGAATGTCATGGAAAAGTTCATTTATTTCAGTAATTCATATTGAATTCAGAATTCAGATATTTCATCTCAACAAATTAGAATACTTCATAAGACCAATAAAAAAAACATTTTTAGTGAATTGTTGGCCTTCTGGAAAGTATGTTCATTTCACGACATTCTAATTTATTGAGATGCACCTGTATATGCACATTGCTCACTCTTCAAAAAATGCTCTGATGCTAAAATTTAAGAAACATCCTAGTGGATTATGTAGGCACTGTGAAATGTATGAAACCACTGAACATGTCTTCTGCACTGCAGAGCATATAACAATGAATAACAAATACTGGAAACAAAAGTAAAGGAAGAAGGTGCAAACAAGTAATAAACATTAAAATAGCTCTGAAAAAATCATCTAAAAGAAACAGAATATTATATAAGAATATAATGTTATCTGAATTTATTTGATTTTTAAATTATTTTTGTTTGTTTAATCATTGTTAAGTTGTTTCCCCCTTAGCATTGATGCTCTGCACTCCAGTTCAGTAGGGGGCAGTAATGCACCATAAGCTGGTTTGCCAACTGCCAATAAACAACACAAGAAGAAGAAAAAGACATGCTATATATATATAACTGGAATGAATGATACAGAATGCACTGCATGTTAGCTTCTTTATTATGAGCATGATCTCTTGAAGTCCACATGTAATACTAATAAAAAAAACTATACTTCTAAGTTGTTTGAAATATGGTTTCGGGAAGTGTCAAATTGTAACGATGGAACTTGTAACCATAGTTCACTCTAAAAAATGCTGAGTTAAATATAACCCAGCGCTGGGTTAAAAAGGGACAAACCCAGCTATTGGGTTGTTTTGACTAGATGTGTGAAGTCCAGGGGTCAGAAAGTAAAAGTCCTGTCATATGTTTATTCCACCCATGAACTCAGCCAGTGTATTTCACCAGAGGTGGAACCACGTCATCACTTTCAAGTCACAAGCAAGTCTCAAGTAAAATCCCAAGTCCTCAAAGAGTTAAAATTAATGAGATAATTAAGTGACTAATTAAATGATGATTGTGCATTAGTGATGAACACCTGCTGTTATTGAGAATTACAGAGGATCAGATGTTGATGTTGTATTGGTTAAAATTATGCCACCATCATGGAGGTCGGGGTTTGCTCTAGTTGTGCTCTTGACCCTTGACTTCTTGTGTTAAATTTCTCTCTTTAGAAATGCATGTGGTGTTGTATAGTGAGCAGCTATTAGCTGTTTATGTATGATGAGTTAGTCATCATGACCTGGTGTAATTATGTTAAAAATTAAATTTTTGTTTATATGTTTAGCATTAACAATCCTGTGAAACTACAGCATGCAAGCAAAGTTTTGCTATAATAGTTAAAGTGAATGAATTTTTAAACTTTGTGCTGCTTATAAAAAGTGGAAGTTCTGTATTACTTTGAGACACACAGACATCAAGAACCAGCATATGAATCTCAACAATGGTGACAATCAACAAAATGCGTCATGCTGCAATGCATGCTGGGTAACACCATACTAAAAACTCCCATCATGCCCTGCAGTATGAAAAATTATTGTCACCACTGTTGAGGATCGTATGATAAGTGTTCATGTCTAAAAGCCTGAGATGATATAGTTCTTTCCTTTTGTTCAATATTGAAGCATTACAGTTGCATTTGTTTAATGGGATGTTTTTGTTTTGCAGTTCTGTAATAGCTGAATGCAAGTTAATAAAGCAAAGAAAGAGACCTTTTCATGATGTTCACTCAAATGAGTTATAAGCAGAAAGTGTAAGCTAGACTACTACTTCAAGCTTTTGATTCAGCAATGCACAAATGTTTGCTGCAAAGCAATATTGCAATTGTTTAGAAAGAAATTACTTTAAATTCCTAAAAGGGTCAAGAGACAAACTAAAGCAAACCTTTACCACAATTAGGGTGGCATCGTGTGTGTGTGTGTGTGTGTGTGTGTGTGTGTGTTTTGTTT
>NW_015552534.1:295475-295661 GCF_001515605.1 Sinocyclocheilus anshuiensis
TTTTTTTCCAGTTGATTTCATCCAAGGCTGTGGCTGAAGTCAGTTGTAGTTCTTGTGTTTCTCTTTTCTTCAACGATGTTGATTGTTAAGAGCAGGTGTTCATCACTAATTCACAATCATCATTTAATTAGTCACTGTTCTGTCCTTCGACGTAAGTTATTATTTTTATTTATTTGCATTGATATA
>NW_015552535.1:0-131 GCF_001515605.1 Sinocyclocheilus anshuiensis
CCTGGCTTAGTCTAAGCCCTGTCTGTGAAACCAGGCCATAGTCGAATAAAACTTAATTAAAACTAAATAGGATAAGGTTGACTAAATATGATAAAAACTAACAAGGACATTTAACACGGGACTAAGACTAA
>NW_015552535.1:395-2487 GCF_001515605.1 Sinocyclocheilus anshuiensis
CTGTTTTGTTATTAGTTTAAGTATTTGCTATTGACTGTTCAAATGCGGAGTTTTGCGCATCGTGTGTGTGTGCGTGCGAGCGAGAGCGAGAGAGAGAGAGAGAGAGAGAGAGCGAGAGCGAGAGAGAGAGCGAGAGAGAGAGAGAGATGAGGATTACAGCCCTGTACAGCCTAACACATGAAATAATAGTCAGAAAAATCTAACATGGTACAGTTTAATGAACCTTTAGACAAATATAAAAGCTTTTGATATTTGCTCCATCAGGCGTTTATGCCTCATATAGTCTGACATAGTGAGAATATGGAGGAAAGGACAGCTCAATTTTATTCAGAGACCCAAACTGAGCAAAAATATTGCAGATATTTATGTGATGAAATTCTGCTGCTTGTAATGTAAATCAGTGAGATCTTTCTAACAGTTTAGAGCAGATACTGAGATAAAATTATCTAAATATCAGTCATCGCTCTATATCTGCAGTAATATGTCTCAATAAGATGAGATTGAAATGCTCCAAACATATAATGCGGTGATTGAGAGATGAAGAAATAAAGGCTCCTCAGAAGATTTGAGATGTTCTGGAGGCTTGTGAAGATCATTCCTCCGCTGAGGAACAGTGAAAGTAAAGCTTCTGGAAACAAACGCTCCTCAAAAGATCCTGAGGATCAGATTTGAGACTCTAAAACATGATTGATGGAGAATCAAGTAAAGCTGAGCTGCTTCAGTCCAGTAAGTGTTCATCTGGAGATATTACTGCAGTTATTCTGACGCTTACTTGATCAAAATCAGTCAAGATTTGACACGAGAAGCTCCAGCTGAAGCTGGACGCTTGTACAATTACACTAAAAGAGCTTTTACTGGATAAAACACTCTAAACTATCAACCAGAGACAGGAGACGTGAAGAGATTGTGTGTGAAACAGCAAAGTTTTGATCAATTAGAGACTTAGAAATTCACATCTGTCACTCCTCTTGTTTTCTCGTTGTTGTTTATTTACTTGCTGATGCTGTTAGTGAAATGATTGTGTGTGTGCGCGAGTGTGTGTGTGTGTGATTGTGTGTGTGTTTCACAGTACCTTGCACACACACTCGCTGCAGGGGTCGACGTTGTGGCTTCCAGCCAGGTTACACTCACAGCGAGTGCATTGTGGGAAATCCCTGAATCCGAACGCACAGCGGTCGCACTTCTCACCCGCAAAACCCTCCTTACACAAACACTGACCGGCGGACAGACCTGCAAAACACACACAGCAGCATCAGCTCAAACACTGCTGCGTTCAGACACACTGCATCCAGACGAGCAGATGAAGCCATACTCCACCTGCGTCGGGGTTCGCGTGATTATCGTCTCTGATGCACACGGGACTCGCAGAACCTCTCGTGTCACACTGACACTCGACACATGGGTTATCAGCGTACGGAGACACCTGAAACACACACACACACGTCAAGACGCTTCACATTTACAGAAAATAAAAATCCATTCAAATGCAAAAACGTTGCATTCTAATTTTAGGTGTGCATCAGGCTGCCTTATCAGTGGCACACGAGATGCGATGACGATAATAATAATGCGTTTAATTTATATAGCACCCTTCCCAGGCTCTACAAGGTACACCAATACAACAAATACTCATTACAAAGTAGCAATTAAGTGGTCATTGGACATTTGCCCAATGCAGTCACAAATAATGCAGTTGCATATAACACAAATTAAGTAATAAAGACATAGAAAAGAATACATATGGGACAAATACACAATGCTATTTAGAGATAGTGTTGATTAAACAAATATGTTTTAAGCTTTGATTTAAATTCACTGAAAGAGGTAACTGTTCTGAGTGCCAAGAGGAGCGAGTTCCAAAGTTTGATAAGATAAGAGGAACCTAGGCACACAAAGTAGTTCTGAACTAGAAGACCAGAGTGAGCGAGAAGGAATATAGGAAGAGAGTAGGTCAGAAAGATAGGACGGAGCAAGTATAGTCTGTCTTAGATTATGACTATGTATTAGAGGCCGACCGATATATCGTTTAGCCGATATTATCGGCCGATATGAGCCTGTCGCCGATATATCGGTATTGGCGAATATGCCGCCG
>NW_015552535.1:2891-3681 GCF_001515605.1 Sinocyclocheilus anshuiensis
CTGCGGCGCATTAAAGCCTGTGTTACGGCCACCGGAGCTGATCGCGGCCACTCAATGCTGGTGTTTACCGGCCGCGCCGCGGCACAAAACTCTTGCTTATCACATTGGTCACATCACATCGTGCGGCACGACAAAATACAATAGAATTCTATTGTATTTTGTCGCGCCACTCGCGTCCGGTGTAGAATAGAACCCATTATGTTGTCTACACCGGATTCAGTAAACTGATGCCTCGTTCTATTTATGACGTGCTGACAGAAGTTCAAATGATTTTCAACGGTCGCTTTGACGCGTTCTGTTGCAGCGCAGACACGGTGTCAGCATAGTTTGTCAGTACAGTCAGTAACGTAGCAGATTGAAAAGTTAGTATCTTTCTGCAAGACAAGCAACAAAAACGGAATCCGAATACCTTGGGAAGTCAGTTTGCAAGATGACAGGCACACATGGCTAACATACATTCACAAGTCCTTATATTTATAACATTCAACACTCAAGGATAGACAAAACATCTTCGTTTCCATATTTGCATACTCCCTATAGTGGCTGAACCTGAACAAAATTTTGCGAGTTTTTTTGCTTTCTTTTTTTGCAATCCACTCAACTGCAGACCTTTAATCACATTCTTGTGCACATGACCTAAGCTTCCAAATACTAGGGTGATTAACTTACAATGATAGTCAAGTTGATGGATGGCTTCAACCAATGGCTGATATTTCAGCAGTTTGGAAAGATAGCAGGTATCAAAATACAGATCAAAACAACAACCAACCTCACACACACACACACACAC
>NW_015552535.1:4261-5528 GCF_001515605.1 Sinocyclocheilus anshuiensis
ACACCCACGCGCGCGCACACGCACACACACACACACACACGCGCGCACACGCACACACCCCCCCACCCACACACACACACACACACACACACACACACACACACACACACACACACACACACCTGGTGTGGTCTGTAGTATCCGTCTGCACAGGTTTGGCAGTTCACTCCTGCTGTGTTCTGCGAGCAGTTCACACACACTCCTCCTCCCACAAACAGGCCGAGTGTGTTCACGCTCAGCCGCAGATCCGCCACCGTCTGGTTGTAGTAACAGTCGACGGCTTTGTTGTGACAGTTACATTCTGATCAACGAGACAGAAAACACAGAGATCAGGAGGCTCATGATCGGTTATAGATGAAAGTGTGTTTGTTTTTGTGCTTAAGTGAATCCCACAAAATATGTCCAGGCCATTTTTCATCACAACATCAAGTGATCATTAAGATATTTTGCATTGTGACTAAAATTTCAGTTACTGTAATACAAAATTAATAATAAAATATACAATACATATTATATTACATATTTAAATAAAAAGAAAATATACTTTTATTATCTACGTATACGTTAAAATATTACATTTAATAAATTAATTAATGTAATTGATAAAAAATTAATAAATTAATTGACTAATTAAATAATGATATTTATTTTTAATAAATATATAAATGTATTTGTCTTTTCTGTATTGCAAGTCTAAAAGGGACTTTTTTTTTTTAAAGAATAGAATTAGAATAGAGAGTGTTAGAGTTACAGGGTCAAATTAAAGATGGAAGAGATGTGTTTTTAGTCATTTCTTGAAGATGGTTAAGGACTCAGCTGCTCAGATTGAGTTGGGCAGGTCATTCCACCAGGAGGGAACAGTTAATGTAAAAGTCAGTGAAAGTGATTTTGTGCTTCTTTGGGATGAACAATAAAGCGACGTTCACTTGCAGAACGCAAGCTTCTAGAGCAGTGGTTCTCAACCCGCAGCCCGCGGGCCGCATGCGGCCCGCCACAAATTCAAATGCGGCCCACCGTGCTGAACACAATTAAAAAAAAATACTTTCAGTTTCACAATTCATTTTAGTTTTTCCATTAATTAAAAAATTTACTAAATAAATATAAGCTATAGCCTAATGTTTTTATGTAAAATAATTTTGTTTTTCATATATTATTTTCAGACATGAGCAGTACTCACATAGCCTAATTAACGTTACGCATTTAAAGTAACGACCAAGCGGCCAGCGGCAGACAGTGAGCATATGTTTGATCAATTTAGCCTTCTCAA
>NW_015552535.1:6386-6575 GCF_001515605.1 Sinocyclocheilus anshuiensis
TCACACTCACACACACACACACGCACACACACACACACACACACTTACACTCACACACACACACAGTCACACACGCACACACACTCACACTTACACTCTCACACACAAATGCACTGCATCAGTGTCTCATCAATGGATGCTCTGCAGTGAATGGGTGCCGTCAGAATGAGAGTCCAAACAGCTGATAAA
>NW_015552535.1:8801-16441 GCF_001515605.1 Sinocyclocheilus anshuiensis
CTCACACACACTTCACACACACACAGACACACACACACACACACACTCACACACACTTACACTCACACACACTTTAAACACACACACAGACACACACACACACACACTCACTTTAAACAAACACAGACACACACACACACTCACACACACTTACACTCACACACACTTTAAACACACACACAGACACACACACACACACACTCACTTTAAACAAACACAGACACACACACACACTCACACACACTTACACTCACACACACACTTTAAACACACACACAGACACACACAAACACACACTCACACATTTTAAACACACTCACACACACAAATATATAAAATACTTAAAATGATTACTTAAAGACCATGTTACACGAGCATTTCTGTAGCTCAAACAGATCAACATAACGCAAGCAACACCAAGGCCATGGGTTCGATTCCCAGGAAATGCATGAACTGAACACCTTGAACACAATGCAAGTCCCTTTGGATAAAAGCATCTGCCGAATACATAAATGTAAGCCTGGTGATCATTTCATAGTACAACCATCTGAGAACATGACACTACATCTATAAAAGTCTAAAGCCGGTTTAAAGCGGTGCTCCGTACCCGTCGGGTGACGATGGGGTCCACGTCTTTGGGGTCGCGGTAGCTGAGGGTCATGAGGTCGGCGTTGAGCGTTCGGATCCTCTGCAGACGCAGCCGGATGAAGCGAGCGGAGGTGAACTCCAGCAGCTCTGGGGTCAGATCATCTGCGCTGGGTCGGCCGTTTATGAGAGACGTGTGGATCTGAGGAGAGACACCGCCACCATTCATTTAATTTGCTCTTCTAACTAGTGCAAGTCTTCATTTTATTGTTTATTCAACAGTCCAGTTTGATCTTCATGACCTCTAGATGTGATACATTTGTTTCTGACTGTCACTGCATCTATTGTGTCAAAATGGATGAATCACCCAATAAATGATACAAACTCTTCCCAGCATTCTGACACCATAAAAACCATGCTAAAATGATATTATCTGAGCAGTGTCACACTATAACCGATCCAGCTGTGACCCAGGGCTATTATTGTTAACTAAAACCATAAAACACATTTGAGTTAAATTAAATAAAATTAAATATTAAAACACTAAGTTATTTTATTTCAGATAATTGCCAAAGCAACATTTCTCATTTTTTTATTATTTTTAAAGTATTTAAATAACTAAAACTGAAAAAAAAAAAGTTATTTAAAATGAAATTAAATAATTAAAAACTAAAAAACAAAAATGCAACAAAATTACTAAAAATGTAAAAATAAAAACTACTTAATTTTCATAGACACTACATGGAAATATTGATAAGAAATTAATAAAAATAACAAAACTACTAAAAAATGAAGTAAAATTAAAATAAAAACGGAAAACATAACTAGTGAAAAATATTAATGAAAACTAGACATTTCTAAAAAGCAAAAACTATTACAATTTCAAAAACACAAGGAAATTACCAAAACTTCAACTAAAATAAAAAAGAAAACATAAAAAAAAAAATTATTACAATCGAAATATTAATAAACACTAGCATAAATGATACTGTGACCCGGCGTGACCTGTTACCCATCATGCACTGCTCACCTCGCCGTGCTCCAGCGGCACCAGGCGTGAGTAGTAGGATGTGCAGATGACCTCGTCGTCTCTCTTGTAGGTGGGCGGCCCGAGGCGGGGCGTGATGTTGTATCGGGTCAGACACTCGGTGTCGCTGATGGCGTAGTACTGCCACGGCTGGAAGTCCACTCCGTCCAGAGAACGCTCCAGAACCCAGTTCCCGGGCCGCGGAGAGTTCGCCGCTTAATGATTTTTGGCATAAAAGAGAAATCAATTTTCAATATTACGATATTATGATCAATAAATCGAAATTATGATAAAAAGTCATAATTACTTGAAAAGTCTAAATTATGATAAACCCAATTATGAGATAAAAATGTCAACTTTTAATCTCATAATTGAGTTTTGGTTATAATTTCGACTTAAGTCATTATTATTATTATGACTTTAAAAGTCTAAATTTAAAAGTAAAATTTTTTTTTTAAAAAGTCATAATTATGATAGAAAGTCAATTTTGAGATAGTCTTCTAAGATAATTCTAAGATCATAATTGACTTAACAAATGACTTCCATCTCATAATTATGATTAGGATGATAATATAGGATCAATAGGCTCATAATTCTGATCACAATTCTGACTTAGTATCTCATAAATCTAACTTTTCATGTCAGTTTTGACTTTTAAAGCCAGTTTAGTACATCAATTTCAAGTTTTTCTCTCATAATTATGAATTAGTATGTCATAATTTCAAGTTACGTCATAATTTTGAGTTTTTAAGTCAATTCTGGCTTAGTGTGTCAATTTCAACTTCTCATAATTATGATTTAGTATATCATATTTTGACATTTTTATCTCAAAATTTTGACTTAACACGTCACAATTATGACTTACGAAAGCATGATTTTTTTTGTGTGCGTGTGTGATGGAAATAGCTTCCATAGGAAATATAACTAATACCGAAATTTAAAAAACACAAACACAAACTAATAAAAACAGCAAAATCACAAAATGGCTAAAAATGTAAATAAATATAAAATGAAAACTAAAAATACATTTTAAATATGAATAAAAACCATAATAGTATAAAAACAACACTAAAATAAAAATAAATGAAGTAAGTGCATCATGATAGTCTCTTCTGGTGGTCTTTTCTAACTCTGATGTGTGTGTTTGTCTGTGTTTACTGGACGCTTAGCGATGTACAGACGAGGACACACACAAACACACATCTCTGAACGTAATGACAGACTTCATCCTCATGCATTTGATCTGCGTTCATGAGATTTCCGGAATCCCCGCATTGAAGAGCGAGCGAAGACACCAGCGGACAGAAATGAATGGAAATGACGGATTACAGGCTGATGTTCCACTGAAGATCAGAGCAACATTCACTGACATGCTGAAGTACTTTCATACAGCGGTGATAATCACAGGTTACACGACTGCAGAATTATGGGATGGTTGCTAGGCAAAACAACAACAACTGCTGGATTTTAATAAGGGCAGAAGTAGATCTCTATGTTGATTTCTTGACTGAGGTTTAAAGTCAACATGAAATTGTTCACTAATCATTTACCTACATAATGTGGTGTATTTATGAGTGCAAGCACAATGAGAAAAATCTGACCTTCACAGTGTTATTTTATTATCATTCAGACACTACACTCTTAAAAATAAAGGTGTGTCACAGTGATGCCACAGAAGAACCTTTTTGTCTGAATGGTTCCATAAAGAACCTTTAACATCTGAAGAACCTTTCTGTTTCAATAAAGCTTCTTTGTGGCGAAAGAAGGTTCTTCAGATTATAAGAAGGTAAGAAAGAGACGGTTCTTTAAAGAACCTTTGATTGAATGGTTCTTTGTGGAACCAAAAATGGTTCTTCTACGGCATCGCTGTGAAGCACCTTTATTTTTAAGCGTGTATTATAGATTTGCTCATTTTAAATCGGTCATTCATTTTAATTTTAGTTAAGTTTTGGTAATTTTGCTGTAGTGTTTTTGTCATTTTTACTATTTTATTCATTTTAGTTTAGTTAAATTAAATGAAAATGAGAAATGTCACTTTGGCAACTAGTTGAAATAAAAAGCGTTTCATTTTTTAACATTTTATTTTATTATTTTAGTTAACATTTACTTTATTTCAAGTGATGAAAATGCTTTTACGGTTTTAGTTTTAGTCAACTATTATAACCCTGGTACTTCAAGTAAATATTTTATGTCAAAGGGGTTCGACTGACAAAAACGTTGGGGAGTCTAAACTTCACATTAGACAAAATAATCATTGTTTTCTGTGACAAAATAACACACTGTGTCGTCTGGACATACTCAAGGGCGTCTGGATAATAATTTAAACAGCAACAGACTGAATGACTTTCAGATAAAACACATCATTCCTACTCATAGTTACTATTTTATCTTTTTTGATGAGTAAAATCCCACCAGATTCACATCAGAGGAAATCAGCTGTCTCGTGATCCTGTTAACACAACCTGACCAAACAAACACAAGTCAAACAGCCATTTGGGGCCCGTTATCGCCTGTGGCCCCCCAGACAGCATAAAAACACACCGTCTGCTGTCCAAACACCTCAGGAGGACCTTCAACAGCTGTGTTGGTCCTCACACACACACAGACACACACACACACACACACACTCACACAGACACACACACTCACACTCACACACACTCACACTCACACTCACACAGACACACACACACTCACACACACACACAGACACACACACAGACACACACAGACACACACAGACACACGTGTGTGTGAGACGCGGGAGCTGATGGCAGGGGCGGTGGATATTTGTGGCGGTCAGTGTGGATATTGTGGATGAGTTCTTCTGTGTCATCACGTTCTATTAGTTCTTCAGTTTCAGTTTCTGAACTTTCACGCTTAGTAATACATACAGCTGTTCCCTCACCACAGTGCAACAGTGAAAAGGGACTTCTTTCAAACAGTGTCGCGTTCCGAACGTTGTTTAAGCGACATACACCGGTATTGCAGTATTTTAAAAATTCATATCATAACAAAAATAAACACCGGTATTCGGTATGAACCGGTGTACCGCCCAGCACTACTCACACTCACACACTCACATTAACATTTCATCACATTTTAATCTTTATAGTCTCAAATACATATGCAACATTAGTGATGCCAAAAAAAAAAACAAGAGTTTACCATCTTATACCACAAGCGTGTGAATAACCACAAAATTGTCTTCATGTTCAACACTACATCTACTGTTTTAGCCTTTCAAACAGATCAAACATCTTTTTGTCAAATGATTTGATTGTAAAAGTATGTTTGTGCATCTTTTTTTTCACTTCAATTTCATTTGATGAATAACGTTCAGGCATTAACTCTTTCCCCGCCAGCGTTTTTGCTGATTTTCACTAAAATGTCATGGCCCCCAGAATATTTTATTGTATGAATATCTGAACATGCAATACATCAAAATAACTATCAGATCTACTTTCAAACAAAAAAAATCTGTTTTATTCTAGCTTCAAGCATTTTATTTTATTTTTTTATCAACACTTAGGTAGGTTTCATAAAAAAGCAACATTTTGAGCAAAAAGCTGAGAAAATCGCATTTTTATCAAATACTACTGTACATCTGGATCATATTCAGTAATATTATAAAAAGCAAAGATGCAGCAGATGGCTTCCATCAGCACTCCCAAAGCTTTAACACTTTCTGGATCCACATTTCACTCGCTAACATTTGGCATTTTCATTTATATGCCGTTAGTGTTGATGATCGCATTATTTTTCACATGCATAGGCTTACATATGAGATCGCTCGTTTCTGCGTCTTCCTCGTCTGTGTTTTTGATCAGCACTTTCTAGACTCATTCAGGAGATGCGTAATAGCGCCCCCTAGCGTTTAAAAGAGCAGGTCATATGGGTTTTTGAAAAATTTTCAAATTTTCAAATTCTCTTTTGCAGTTTATAACATAGCTATCCTTAAATGAAAACAATCTGCAAAGTTGTTAATCAAAAAAGTGCATGATAAATAAAGATATTGTCTCTCAAAAGAGAGAGTCGATTCTGAATCGCCTTAACGAGTCGTCACGTTTTCGAATCTTTTGCCTGTTACTGGTATACGTCACTGGGTAACACATTTGCATAATCTCGCCTGCCCACGAGTCTGACCTACCCACAAACACTTCCGCTACTTAGTGTGTTTACATCATGTTGAGAAGACGCTGTGTTCAAGGATACCACAGAAATACAATTCGAACCTTTTGTTGTGTGCATGTCATTTTACCAAGGACTGCTTTTCTAATCTTGGCTTTTATCTTCGTTGGCTTCTTCTATCTTCTTAATTTGGACTAACAAGTTCTCCGAAGCACAACCTGTAAGTACCATTGATACGTTATGTGTACATTTTCAACTGAGTGCTCAAAAAGTTTTTGTGCTAATATGTGATGTACACCTAGAGCAGCTTTAGGTTTCCAGGTAAAGCACGATATTACTGTCTTACTGAAGTAGTTCTGATAATTCGCTGTGAACCCACTATTTCCTAGGAATGTGTCGATTAATGTAGACTGACGTTCTAATAATTACTTCGTTTAATAATAAAGAATGTAGTGTAGCGCACAGACTTTATAATCATTGTGAAGCTGTTGTTTATTTTGCTGCACCGGCAGCTATAGGGTTAATGCTGGAGAGAATGCTGCGTCTGTGATACAGCTGTTCTGCGTTCTGATTAAAAGTTAAGATGGAGTGTCTTTTGTCTGTCGTTCTTCAAACATTACAGTAGACATATTTTGGTTTACAAACTGTATCGTTTCATCAGTTAGTCACGTTAGCACTCGGCTAACATATCCACCATTATTGTTTTAAGTGTTCACAGTTTAGCAGCTAAACTTTAGCTGTGGGCACGATTCGCTTGCATAAGTGTTTTTGTATTTTATGTCATTATTATAAGAACGGATTGGAGCACTATATTATTGTTTTATGTAATTTGCCAATGGTAGCGCTCGCTAACTGGCTCAAGGATTCCTCTGTGTGCCAATCACAGCAGGCTTGGCCAGCTGACCAATCAGAGCAGAGTAGGCTTATGGAAGGGAGGGGTTTGCTCCGAACTTGCTTGGAACGAATCGTTTCGAAATCATTGGCAAATGACTTTTCATATGCATATGCTTACATATGAGATCGCTGGTTTCTGCGTCTTCACCACCTGTGTTTTTGATCGAGTTTCTAGACTCATTCAGGAGCTGCGTGATAGCGCCCCCTAGCGTGAAAACACGGGAAATTCCATGTTTGGCGGGGAAAGAGTTAAGTGCTCAACTACGTCTTGTGGTCGCTGTAAAGAACTCACCTGGGCTCCAGCGGCCCACCCGACCCCTCCAGGTGTGTGTGTGTGTGTGTAGGAGCCCATTAGCATGTGTAATCCTGCACTGATGGCCTGAGGCCCCGTCGGGGTCGGCCCTGCTTTATGTGTGTGTTTCCCTTCCCCCTGCGGCCCTCAGTGAACACAGACAAAGGCCTGACTCATCCTCAGTCCAGACGACAGCATAAAAACACCAGCCGCAAACTCCAGAATCACTGCCACATCGGCGGATTATTTACAGGAACGCTGAGCTTCAGACGCTTAAACGTTTACTCTGGGGAACTTTGTGGTTATTCAGATTTCTGTGGTTTCAGATGGTCTCACCAAGCTTTTTGGCACTGCTAATATTGTTGCACATGTATTTGAGACTTTAGATATTAAAATATGAAAAATAAAACAATAATTTAGCAGATAGATTAAATGCATTTTAATCATCTCCAAAAAGCTTTTTTTGCAAGTGTCTATGAGGGTTATTATACAGTATTTAACAAACTAAAGCAAAAATTAAATTCTAAAAAAAAAAAAAAAATCTAAAACTAATCCATTGAAAAAGCAGTTTCTGTATGTTCTGCAAGTAAAAAAGTATTTAAAATGGCCTGGATATGTATATAGGTCAGGCATAACATGATCAAAGTGGCCCAGCATAGTGTCCAAAATCCTTGCACACACACACACACACACACACACACACACTCCTTT